>NC_054740.1:3674117-3987391 GCF_018143015.1 Lytechinus variegatus | reverse complement strand
ATCTTATTAATGCTGGATAACATGGACATATAGCGTAGTCTTTCAGCCAGACCCAGTCATTTGTTTTTCAAAATAAGGCTAAGAGTAAAAATATAAATAACTCCAAATCTAATACCAAGCAATCCTTGAACCTAAGAACATGTTTTTAAAAAAGGTTTAGAATGTTGTCTTTATTCCAGACCTAATTATTACAAAAATTACGAAAAAAAATCTAACATAAGACCCTATCATATTCTCTTGGAATAACATGAGTTGTAAAACGTACTCTTTCCTCCAGACCAGGTTATCTAAGAAATGAATTAAAAAAGAAAATCAAATCTAAAACCGGTTTTCAAAAGTTACACCCAGTAAAAAATATGTCTTTACCCCACACCCAGATTCTTTTGTATAATAATACTAAGACCCCTACAAAACATTGTAATTATGCATTTGCAAAGAAAACGTCCATTTTCCAGACTTGGTTATTATTTAAAAATAAAATTGTCTAAAACAAATACCCAATAATCTAACTACTGTGGAATAACATGGAGATCGATTGTAGACTTTTCTCCAGACACAATTATTTCAAGAATAAAAAAACAATAAAACCCAACCACCAACAACGAATCTAAGAACCAACAATCCTCCAAATTAAGACCAAGTACAAAAGCACATGTTTAGAGCGTTGTCTATATTCCAGACCCAGTCATTTAGAAATTAATTCAAACAATCTTAAAAACATAAGACTTTGTCATATTCTTATTCCTGTTGAATAACATTATTATTATGCTTAGACCTTCGTCTAGACCTAGCTATTTATAAGATAAACAAATATTGAAAAAAATCAAAGCTAAGACCAATCTTTAAAATTAAACCCAGTTAAAATGCTTGGGTTTAGAGAGCTGTCTTTACCCCACATCCAGTTCTCTTAAAATACAAATTAAGCAAAAGATTAATCTAAAAACTTAGACACCAGCATCTCCCAAACTATAAAACCCTGTAATAAGGCATACCGTAAGTTGGTATACAACTTGTTTTTGTTTGATGGAAGTGAAATAAATAAAATTGAATTGAATACCACAAAAACGTCAAATTAATAAAAGGCGTAAATATTCAGATCTGAATGGTACGCACCTTAAAGACCCAAAATAACAACAACAACAACGTTATTCTACATCAATGATATTGTGGCGTCTTGGTTAATATTGTTTGTCTGTTTTTATCGTTTCTAATAATTTCCTATTTTGAAATAACTGCATGGGTCTAGAGCAAAGACTACACCATATTTAAAGACTGGGCGTTGTGGCGATCGCCTGTAATCCAAGCTGTGGGGAAGTTACAAATTGATGCAGAGGGTCGAGGTTCGAGCCCTGGTCACGTCTTTCGGATGGTGACGTTAAAGGTCGGTCCCAGACGTAAATAATCATATCTGATTGATACACGTCTGACAAAACTCAAATACACACACACACACACACACACTGGTCGTTGTTGCGTGCGCCTGTAATCCAAGCTATGTGGGGAAGTTACAAATTGATGCAGAGGTTCGAGGTTCGAGCCCTGGTCACGTCTTTCGGATGGTGACGTTAAAGGTCGGTCCCAGACGTAAATAATCATATCTGATTTAGACACGTCTGACAAAACTCAAACACACACACACGTTTGCCCCATGGAAAGATTAATCCTCAAAATGTTAATGGACCTGAATCCACTGACGGGACAGCCTAACTCCGTAACTCTGGTACGGGTGTGGGAGGGGGCTCTTCTTTCTTTGCCTGTCTCTCTTTCAGTCATTTCAAATCAGTTTTTTTCCTATCTTATCACTTCTTGATCACATAAATCCTCTCTCTCTCTCTCTTTACTTACTTAACGGGTCAATATAACCCCAGAAAATATATCTTAGGCCACTGAGATTATTGGAATTCTAACTAATAAAAAGAAATGCTGAATATATTACAAATAGTGCTTGGTACACTGCAAATTTAAAGTACCGAAGAACTTGTTAAAACTTTATCCCCTCTTGCTAGAATGATTTTCTTTTATATAATATCTCATAGATCGTCGATCAACAACCTTATCGTTTACGGGAAGTAATCCCCATATTGTGTGCTGATATCTTATTCCTCAGTTTTTTGTTTTATATGTATTTAAAGGTTTTGTGTTTTTTTTCATAAAAAAGGAATGAATATAAAAAAAATAATAATAATAAACAAGTGGAATGCCTCTGGCCGTCTCACCTACATCACGCGATTCAAAATAGCAGCAGTGCTGACTTTGAAAACTACTATAACTCGCACAAGATGTTAAGTGATACTTGGTTACTCTTATTTCCACGTTTTATGAACTAGACCAATACACTTACAGAAATAGGATGGTAATTCAACAAATACCCCCAATGTGGCCAAAATTCATTGACCTCACATGACATTTGACCTTGATCATGTGACCTGAAACTTGCACAGGATATTCAGTGATACTTTATTACTCTTATGTCCAAGTTTCAAAAGTCAGATCAATAAACTTGCAAAGTTATGATGGTAATTCAACAAATACCCCCATTATGGCCAAAGTTCATTGACCTTTGACCTTGGTCATGTAACCTAAAATGCACACAGGATGTTCAGTGATACTTGATTACTCTTATGTCCAAGTTTTATGAACTAGACCAACATACTTTCAAAGTTATGATGGTAATTCACCCCCCAAAAAACAATTCGGCCAAAGTTAATTGACCCTAAATGACCTTTGACCTTGACCATGTGACCTGAAACTTGCCCAGGATGTTCAGTGATACTTGATTACTATTATGTCCAAGTTTCATGAATCAGATCCAAAACCTTTTAAAGTTTGATTGTAATTCATCAGATACCCCCAAATCGGCCAAAGTTCATTGACCCTAAATGACCTTTGACCTTGGTCATGTGACGTGAAACTCATGCAGGATGTTTAGTGATACTTGATTAATCTTATGTCCAAGTTTAATGAACTAGGTCTATATATTTTCTAAGTTATGATGATATTTCAAAATCTTAACCTGAAGTTAAGATTTTGATGTTGATTCCCCCAACATGGTCTAAGTTCATTGACCCTAAATAACCTTTGACTTTGATCATGTGACATGAAACTCTGATAGGATGTTAGGTATCATTTGATTAACCTTATGGCCAAGTTTCATGAACTAGGTCCATATACTTTCTAAGTTATGATGTCATTTCAAAAAACTTAACCTTAGGTTAAGATTTGATGTTGACGCCGCCGCCGCCGCCGTCGCCGTCGGAAAAGCAGCGCCTATAGTCTCACTCTGCTATGCAGGTGAGACAAAAAGAAGTAATAAAAATAATACTAAATAAAATTGTTACCCTACTTCTCATACAGTGGGTGGCATAAATAGTCAATCATGACTTATTGCCAAATAAAAACATGGAATGGAATGGTTATCCCCTCTTGTTAGAATGTTTTTCTTTTATATAATATATCATAGATCGTCAATCAACAACTTTATCGTTTTCGGGAAGTAATCCCCCTATTGCTTACTGATATCTTATTTCTTAGTTTTTTTTATATGTATTTTAATGTTTTGTTATTTAGGTTTTTTCATAGAAAAAAGGAAGGAATATACAAGAAATTATTTTTTTAAAGGACAAGTCCACCCCAACAAAAACTTGATTTGAATAAAAAGAGAAAAATTCAACAAGCATAACACTGAAAATTTCATCAAAATCGGATGTAAAATAAGAAAGTTATGGCATTTTAATGTTTTGCTTCATTTCACAAAACAGTTATATGCACATCTCGGTCGGTATGCAAATGAGGAACTGATGACATCACTCACTATTTCTTTTGTATTTTCTTAAATGACATATTTTTATTTTCTCGTCATTGTCATGTGAAATGAGGTTTCATTCCTCCCTGCAACACGTGGAAATTTATTATTTTAACATTTTGTGCTTTAGGCAAGGAGGTCCTAATCGTCAAATTCGTAAAAATTGAAATAATGTATAATTCAAACAATGAAAACCAAAAGAAATAGTGAGTGAGTGACATCATCGACTCTCTCATTTGGATGTAGCTGGCTCGTTCATATAACTATTTTGTTAAAAATAAACAAAACTTTGAAATGTCATAACTTTCTTATTTTACATCCGATTTTGATGAAATTTTCAGCATTGTGCTTGTCTGATTTTTCTCTATTGATTCAAATCAACATTTTTCTGAAGAGGACTTGACCTTTAATGGTTGCAGGGTGTTTGTTTTGTTGTTGTTGTGTTTTTAATAACTTTTATAACTGGGTCTGACAGAAAGACTACGCTACATTTCCATGTTATTCAACATAAATAGGATCGTGGGTCTTTGTTTTTTATAATTATTATAATTTTTGAAATAAATGGGTCTGGAAAAAAGACTTTGGACTTATATTATAATTTTTTAATTAACCGGGTCTGGGAAAAAAGATTTCGCATTTTTGTGCTATATAAACACATTACTATAAAGTTTCAGCTTTTAATTACCGGGTCTGGAGCAAAGACTATGCATGATTTTCAATTTTCCATTAGCGTCTGGAGAAAAGACTAAGCTCGATTCTCATTTTTATTCCACTGGAATATCATTAATGTATCTCATTTGGGACTAAAATTATAATTTTTTAAACAACCGGGTCTGGAAAAAAGATTTTGGATTCATATCATGATTTTTTAAACAACAGGGTCTGGAAAAAGACTTTGGACTTGCACTATTATTGTTTAAACAACCGGGTCTGGAATAAAGACTTTGGACTAATATTATCATTTTTGAAACAATCGGGTCTGGAATAAAGACTTTTGGCTCATATGATTATTTTTCAAACAACCGGGTCTGGAATAAAGACTTTGGACTTATATTATTATTTTTTTAACAACCGGGTCTGGAATGAAGACTTTTGATTTATATTATAATTTTTGAAACAACAGGGTCTGGAAAAAGACTTTGGATTTATATTATAATTTTTGAAACAACCGGGTCTGGAAAAAAGACTTTTGGATCATATGATTATTTTTTAAACAACCGGGTCTGGAATAAAGACTTTGGACTTATATTATTATTTTTTAAACAACCGGGTCTGGAATAAAGACTTTTGATTTGTATTATAATTTTTGAAACAACAGGGTCTGGAATAAAGACTTTGGATTTATATTATAATTTTTGAAACAACCGGGTCTGGAATAAAGACTTTGGGCTCATATTATTATTTTTGAAACAACCGGGTCTGGAATAAAGACTTTGGGCTCATATAATTATTTTTGAAACAACCGGGTCTGGAATAAAGACTTTTGGATCATATGATTATTTTTTAAACAACCGGGTCTGGAATAAAGACTTTGGACTTTTATTATTATTTTCTAAACAACCGGGTCTGGAATAAAGACTTTTGATTTATATTATAATTTTTGAAACAACAGGGTCTGGAAAAAGACTTTGGATTTATATTATAATTTTTGAAACAACCGGGTCTGGAATAAAGACTTTGGGCTCATATTATTATTTTTGAAACAACCGGGTCTGGAATAAAGACTTTGGGCTCATATTATTATTTTCGAACCAACCGGGTCTGGAATAAAGACTTTGGATTTATATTATAATTTTTGAAACAACCGGGTCTGGAATAAAGACTTTGGGCTCATATTATTATTTTTGAAACAACCGGGTCTGGAATAAAGACTTTGGACTTATATTATTATTTTTTTAACAACTGGGTCTGGAATGAAGACTTTTGATTTATATTATAATTTTTGAAACAACAGGGTCTGGAAAAAGACTTTGGATTTATATTATAATTTTTGAAACAACCGGGTCTGGAGAAAAGACTTTTGGATCATATGATTATTTTTTAAACAACCGGGTCTGGAATAAAGACTTTGGACTTATATTATTATTTTCTAAACAACCGGGTCTGGAATAAAGACTTTTGATTTATATTATAATTTTTGAAACAACAGGGTCTGGAATAAAGACTTTGGATTTATATTATAATTTTTGAAACAACCGGGTCTGGAATAAAGACTTTGGGCTCATATTATTATTTTTGAAACAACCGGGTCTGGAATAAAGACTTTGGACTTATATTATTATTTTTTTAACAACTGGGTCTGGAATGAAGACTTTTGATTTATATTATATTTTTTGAAACAACAGGGTCTGGAAAAAGACTTTGGATTTATATTATAATTTTTGAAACAACCGGGTCTGGAGAAAAGACTTTTGGATCATATGATTATTTTTTAAACAACCGGGTCTGGAATAAAGACTTTGGACTTATATTATTATTTTCTAAACAACCGGGTCTGGAATAAAGACTTTTGATTTATATTATAATTTTTGAAACAACAGGGTCTGGAATAAAGACTTTGGATTTATATTATAATTTTTGAAACAACCGGGTCTGGAATAAAGACTTTGGGCTCATATTATTATTTTTGAAACAACCGGGTCTGGAATAAAGACTTTGGGCTCATATTATTATTTTTGAAACAACCGGGTCTGGAATAAAGACTTTGGATTTATAGTATAATTTGTTAATTAACCGGGTCAGGAAAAGAGACTTTGCACTTTTGTGCTAAATGAACGCATTACTATACGATTTTAGTTCAGAACGGATTTGCCAAAAAATCCCTTCAAATTTATTACATTTGTGGGTAAAGTCATTATTACATTTGTGGGCGATCAAAAATTATTACATTTGTGGGTAAAGTGCATTATTACATTTGTGGGTGAAATTATTACATTTGTGGGTAAAGTGTTATTACATTTGTGGGCGTTATTACATTTGTGGGTAAAGTGTTATTACATTTGTGGGCGTTATTACATTTGTGGGCGATTATTACATTTGTGGGTGTAACAGGTACATCTCGGCTTCAATGGCATTTTTACATTACAAATTTTATTTTTTCTTCGCGAGGCGGTGGGGGGAAGGGGGGACTTGCCATCCCCTGGATCCGCGCCTCAGTTGTCGAAGTTAAAGGCCTGGTCACACCGCCTGAGCGTTGTTGGAGCGGTCGTGGAGCGGTAGGGAGAGAGGGTCGAATTTCGCTCACAAATTTGGGGAAAAACGAAAAAAAAAATCAATCGAAATCGAAAATGGCGAACGGTAGCGAGCGGTGACGATTTTTTTCTCTCAGCTCCAACAACGCCCGCTCCCGTTCACTATTTTCGATTTCGATTGTTTTTATTTTGTTTTCGTTTTTTGTTTTTGATTTTTCCCAATTTTATGAGCGAAATTCGACCCCCTCTCCCTACCGCTCCAACAACGCTCGGGCGGTGTGACCAGGCCTTTAACTTCGACAACTGAGGCGCGGATCCAGGGGATGGCAAGTCCCCCTTCCCCCCACCGCCTCGCGAAGAAAAAATAAAATTTGTAATGTAAAAATGCCATTGAAGCCGAGATGTACCTGTTACACCCACAAATGTAATAATCGCCCACAAATGTAATAACGCCCACAAATGTAATAACACTTTACCCACAAATGTAATAACGCCCACAAATGTAATAACACTTTACCCACAAATGTAATAATTTCATTTGCGACTTCTTTCTCATTTCGGTGTGACGAGTCACATATTTCATTAGCTTTAGTTCTGAGAATTGTATTTATCTGTTCTTATTCATATTTGTTATTATATTTTGTTTATTCTTTATATGTAAGATGAAATACTATGAAATATAGGATAAATCTTCAATGTCAACAATTCTAAGAAATAATCACTTAAGAGCAACGGCCAATGCTGTACAGATAAATTTAAGTGTGATTCTGTTCAGACTATTTTTAAACAATTGAGCATTCAATGTCAGGTCCACCTAAAATATTGAGTTTTAGCAATCACCATAAGAAATATTATAAATCTGAAATCAATGGTGGTGACCTATTTCCTTTCAATATTGTTTTACTTAATTTGATACATCATGGGTAACTAACTAGCAAGATGTAAAATAGTGATAATGACCAGGATTTTTCTGAATAGTGTGCATTGTACTTGTTCCAATATCAGATGTGTCCATCACTGTAAAAGAGCCTGCATATCCGATACAAACTAATATTTGCATTGAGTCCGTTGGTTTTTATTTCCCTTTTCTTTCAAATAGGCCAGGAATGTTTAGGCACAGATTCACAAAAACCAAGTTTTTTTTGGTAGGAACATGCATTCGAGTCTTGTTAAATACAAATTTTCACCTGCTGAAATGAATTGAAAGAAAGAATTGAAATTCTGTTATGTAAACAAAATAACAGATTGGTTGGAGACAGAGTTTCACTAGAAAATGAAAGTGTCAATATATAGTATGCAAGAACAAAGGGATATGGTTTTGCTGTTAGAGAGAAAAAAAACATCAGAAAGTTATTATTTCATCTTTCTTTTCACATTTGTTAATGCCTTTGTTGATGTTATGATTTATATATTTATATCAGTAGGGAAAAAAACCCTGTACATAGAGCAACAGATGTAACATAGAATCATCACCTCCACATATAAAGTAATCATGCTAATTCCAGGCTAAAGAATCAAGCCAAAGCTGTACAGGTGTTTCTCAGAATTGCATTTCTCCAAAAATTTATCATTTTACATTGTTTATTATTTACATGTTTAATAAATTTTCATTGTCAACAACACTGAGAAACAAACAACACAGAGCAACGGCCAAAGCTGTACAGATAAATTAAAGTGTGATTTTGTTAAAACATCTGTAAACAGTGGATCATTTAATGTCAGCTCCACATTCTGTACGTGTACATATGATTGGTTACAGAACTTACTTAATCACCAGAAAATGAAGTATAAAATCCGATATGCGAGCAAAAAAAAAAGAGATTATGAATATACCTTTGAAAAAATGGTTTTCTTTCTTTGAAATTTGATAGCTGAATTTTTTTTCACACTTTTATGTTGCTATGGTTATTATCAACAACAAAGAAACTTGTACATAGAGCCACTTTGACAGGTTTAATATAGAATCATCATGGTCACATCCAGCATGTCAGAGTAATCATACTGATTCCATGCTATGACTCAGAGATATGTGAAGCAGGGATTCACTAGTTTGGCAGAGTCATTACAGAGCAAAGAAAATGTCATCATGGTAGGCCTATAGTTTATGTTTTGTAAGTAATATTTTATACATTAAAAAAAATCATACGGAAAATGAAAGTAGATACGTTATTCGGAGAGAAAGCGTTGACTTCTCACCAGTTGCTGTTATAGAGCAAAAACAAGTGCCAACATGAAATATTTTTGCACTTTAACTTATAGTTAAAGTAAGTATAGATTTATCGGTCCCGCAGGGGGCGACAGCCCGCTAGACCGAAGGTCCGCGAGACCGAGGGTCCGCTAGACCGAGGGTCCGCGAGACCGAGGGTCCGCGAGACCGAGGGTCCGCTAGACCGAGGGTCCGCGAGACCGAAGGCCCGCGAGGCCGAAGGTCCGCGAGGCCGACTTTTTTCCCTTCATTGGTTGCCGCGGTCGAGTGGTTTAAGGCGACTCGTTGCAGCGGCGTAACAGGTGCCTGTTATCAGAGGGGGGGGGGGGGCAGAGCCAAATATATCCGAGTAATTCCGTCTAGAAATAATTGCATACATTTAACTAGGATTTCAGTTTAGGTTTCAGTAGTGAGCACGGGGAGCACAGGGAGGGGAGTGTACCTCCCCCCCCCCCCCGCGAGAAACGAGGAAGGTCCCACGTTTCTTTGAATTGTTCCTTAGCTGCTCTCGCTCATCTTAATCCGTTAAAAAATCTTCTATATAAAAAAGGCTGGCCAGTACATCAGAATACTCAACCATTGGCGTAAATCCCGGGGGATATACCCCGCCCCCACACACTCACTTTTTGGAGTGGGCGGTTGGCGTGTACAAATATCCCCCCACATTTTAGGGAAGAAAATATATTTTAAGTAATCAGTAAACACTTCAAAATTTCTATTTGAAAATGCGATTGAAAACCAAAAAAATTATATTATGAAATGTGATTTAAAACGAGAAAAGTTGTTCTTTATGGCTCGTTCGCTTTGACCGCTCGCTAAATAGATATTCGAATGTGTGTATAGAGGGGGCAGGGGCGGATCCAGCCTTCGCCAATAGGGGGCCCGGAATTTTTTTCAGCCATATTTTCCCCGATCGGCCGCTCGAAGATGATTTTTTGTTTGTTTCTTTGAAGGGGGTAGTCCTAAGAGTCACTTCTTATTTTTATTCTTTAAATCAACGTAAATATATAATATTATATATATAATAGTCCTTATTTAATAATGCGAGCGCGAAGCGCGAGCAAATTTTTTTTTATTGTAGGTATTTTTTCCTAAAATTTGAACCTTCTGAATAAAAAGATGTGCCTGCAATAATTACTACGAACACGAAGTGCAAGCAGAAATTTTTGATACACGTTTTGAAATGATCGGGAATGTAGGCCTACCTGCTTGCAGTTAGCCATAAAGATGTTACATATTTCAACAATCAAATAAGGCGAGCGCGAATTGCGAGCACAAAATATGAAATTTCTACATGAAGAATGGAAAATTAATTTTTGTAATCATGAAAAGATAGTTACATACTTAAACAATTGATGCGAGCGCGAAGCTCGAGCGGAAAAATTCTAATTTTAGATCTAAAACGGGACACTATTCATGTCCTGTAAATCATGAAAAGGATGAGTAAGAGGGGGTATTCTTACATTAATAATTCGAGCACCAAGGGCGAGCAGAAAGTTTTCTGAATGAACATGCGCGCGCCTGTTTCAGATTTAGACATAGAATCTAGGCATTTTAAATACATCTTTTAGCATGAAAATAAAGGTGAGCGCGAAGCGCGAGCTTAAAATATTTGATATTCCGATTTGAAAAAGGGGGTCAATTTGAGCTTTATATTTCAAACACTTTGTAGGAAAATTGTAAGGTGGATATAAAATCGCACTTGATAAAGAGCTGATATTTTTTATCATTACTTTGAGTTTTGGACATAGGACCAAGACATCCTTAGGACATGTTATCATATGAATATGATGACTATATATCTTCCTATTCATCTTGCTAAGCGCGAGATTAAACAAAAGGAACAATTTAATTATTAAATTGATACCTTATTTATTAATGCATTATGAGGGCGCGGAATCTGATGATATTATGGCCTGAACAATGTACATTTCAAGCACTTTTATGATCATGAATAGGATGCTTCAGTATTCAGTTGATATATTTTTAACCATTAATGCGAGCGCAAATCGGGAGCCGAAATTTTCTTATAAACTGCCATGAAAAGGGGATTTAAGTAGTTTGTTGAGACATAAATACCTCGCAAATCAAAATGCAAGCATGGCAGCGCTAGCTGATACGTTTTGACAATCAGACCTGAACAGGGATATTGTGAAAACTTTAGGGAATACATGAGAATAATAGGTACCTGATAAATCAATTTCGCGTGCGCGCAGCGCGAGCAGAAAATGTTAATATTCAGACCATAAAACTGACATTTTTACAGCAGAGCACTTTTTAACCATCAATTTGTAAATCACACAAATTAATGAAAGTTCGATTTTCAAGGAGAAATATGTTTTGTATATTGACTTCCAAACTTAGGCTCCATGTTGAACAAGATATATGAATCACCTGACAGGCAATACGAGCGCGAAGCGCGAGCAAAAATTTTATACAGTGACATGAAAGATTTTTTTTCTTCAAGTCTTCCTCTGCTATTATTTTATTCACTCGTCTTCCTACTCTTTCCTTTTTTTTCTTCTTTGCTCCGCCAATAGAAGGGGGAGCCGGGCCCCTCGCCCCCCTGGATCCGCCTATGGGGGGGAGGATAAAAACTCGATCATCCCCCACTCCTCAAAGTGGATTTAGGCCGGTGTACTCAACACACCCTTTCGAGACAAGCCCCTCCCCAGTTCCCATGAATAGGTGTTTATTAATTTATCTTTAGTTGAGTTTATTAACAACATTCACATATTTAAATGAATGAATTTATGTATAATATATGTTTACAAGAATGTGTTTATATAACATGAATCATATAAATGAAATTCATAACATAAGCATAGTCTATAAAAGAACACAGTGTGATACCCCATGCATGTGATATCAGCATATAATACAAAAGAGTCTTGATGCAGTCTGACAAGAAGCAAATCATCATAAAAATTGATCGTATGCATGAACATGAATTAAATGGTTTGGGTGATTTTGTACCAAAAGAAATGCTGTTAAAGGGAGAACCAAAAGTTAGCAAAAGTGCTAGTCGAAAATGGTTTCCCCAAAAGGATCAAAGTGCAATGTATCTACTCTACTAAAACAACTTTCTTGTATTTTTCCCCCAAACTCATGTCAACCATCAAACTTCATTAATCAAGTGAGTTTTCATATCTTTTACGAAATGAAAACCGTGTTCTCGAATACTCTGGGGCAAACTATTCAAAAACTCCAATAAAATGTATAGAAAAAGTGCCATGTGTAGTGTTACTTTTGGGGAGTCTTAGCATGGAATGTTCTCCCCGCTCTCAAGCCATTCTGTCGCGATAACTGGAGAAAGGGGGGGGGGGGGTTCTCTCGAAAGGGTTTGGCCATCCCCGCTCTGCTCACCCACCCTTTCGACACATCGACAATCCCTTCCCCGCTTGCTCTCACTTTGTTTGCTTTTGTTTTGTGTTGTATTTGTTTTTTGTCTCCAGCCCGGTTGAAGAATTAATGTGTGTTTTTTTTCTTGGGGGGGGGATACCCCGCCCCCGACCCCGCCCCTCTGGCTATGTAATGATGCATTCGATCCACATTTTTCAGTTCTTGTATAAGTCTCGAAATTTCGTCGATCTGTCATCATCTGTGGGATAACCCAGTAAGGTGGGGGACTGAGGCCATGCGGCATGTATACA
Organism: Lytechinus variegatus; assembly: GCF_018143015.1. NCBI lineage: Eukaryota > Metazoa > Echinodermata > Echinoidea > Temnopleuroida > Toxopneustidae > Lytechinus > Lytechinus variegatus. The sequence goes on along the minus strand of NC_054740.1, from coordinate 3,974,539 downwards.
GAATACTTACCCTCATCCTATTTGGACGAGCCCCATCGTCAACTTGGAGAACATTTGTTGTTGCTTGTCCCTGACATTAGAGAGATTTCGATTGTCTGCGACTGCAACGTATTCCTAGTTCACCGGAAGTGGTGACACCGCTCGTTCAGTATCACGTTCGTACATTGATGAAAACAGTTTCGATTTAAGTCGAGGTACCCGTACCACGCCACAGCATATACCAGCGTGATAGCGAGCGGGCCGTGGGCCGATGCTTGGCCGGAGAATCAGGCGTAGCATCACGCTACGAACCAGTGGGGCGACTGTGGGTGCAACATTTGCACTCTTGCGCAAAAAGCCGAAAAACACGGTTGTTTGGAAATAAAACATCAATTACCTATCGGATATATGCAGTGTCTGAAAACAGGACACACTAAATGTAATGGAAAAGCTGGTAACAAGCAGTAATTTGCAGTTTACCAGCCCTGCTGAATCAACGAAACTCGAGTGTTGATGCGGCTTCATTCATTTTTGCCAAGCTGGGATGACGTCATCATGTACGAACTAGCGCTCGTTCGAGCACTATGACACCGAACGTCAAAACCCTCAAATACGAGTCACAGATTTGGTCAGTGGACGAGAAGGCTCGTCACAGATTACTTCGCGCATGCGCAGTGCTCCCAAAATTCCTTAATCTCGTACGTCCACATGGCACGTCACAGAAAACGAAAGGTCTCAATTGCTTCATCCAACTACGCCAAGATATGGATGCCACATTTACTTTGTTTTTGTGATATCTGTGGCCATGAGCAACTAGAACGAGCCCCCTTCCTATCCCGGCTTTGACACATGCGTCTAATTCTTGAGCCATTTTGACAGAAGATAAAATGAAAGATGTGCCCGTTCTCAGGTGCATGCCATTGGTCAAGTGGGATTGTACATATCGTGAGTCTGCCAGAAGGGCGTTAACTCCCGCTCACATCGTACAATTCACATAGAGATCGCTCAAGCTAACGCCCTTCTGCCAGACAAAAAAAATTGAAATTGGAGCTCGCGCATGCTACCCTTCGCTTTCTGCCCCCTTTTCTGCCAGCTGCATGACGAACTTTTCTCAATGTGTATTCACCGTATTCTAGGAAAATACGCATGAAGTTGATCATGTTGATAATTTGTTGGCCTGAGCATTGCGACAATTAATTAACGGTCACAAGTTCACGGCGCTAAGGTGATTCATAAATATTCATGAGGTTGCATCCAGAGTGACTGTTCTGAAAAACTGACTCGTTGGAAGGTTAGAATGGACCCCAAAAAAAAAAACAGAAACACACACACACAAAAACTAACAATTAAACTGCTGGGAAGAGACGAATAGTCTAATACCCTTTTCATAAACCTATCCTCCAATTAGCCGCCTAAGAGTAATGCGGATAATTCAATAAAAATTGCGTTCATAAACTCCGAAAATAAGCCGCATTATTTTTACGAGCGCCCGTCCTGAAAAAGGGGGATAATCGCCATGACAACTGGACACGCCCCTTCCGATGCGGTTGTGTTGGAAAAGGGTGACCTTGTGACCGCACCATGGCAATTATCCGCATAATTTGGAAATGCGTTCATAAACTCAAAATCTTGTCCCGATGCTGCTATTATGCGGATAATAGCAGCATCAGAGTAATGCGGATAACTCTTGTCCTCCTCCAATTTTACGACCAAATTATGCTGCTATTAGCCGCCTAATTCATTTTAATGGGGTTTATGAAAGGGGTATAAGTGGACAATCTGCTAGTTGAGTAGACATGTGAGATGAGTTGATTTTAAATTAATGCAGTGCAAAATTCAGAGAAATAACCTTAAAATACAGGACTGTTTATAAAAGATGTCTGGTTTTCGAAAAGTATTCATCCATTTCTTTGGAGCGTCGCTTTTAAAAATTCAATTCAATTCAATTTATTCACATCCATTAAAGGAAAAATATACAGCATACAATATTATATGAACAATAAAAAACAATACATAAACAAATCAATATGATTACAAAATAGAAAAAGTAAGACCAACATGCGGTGGATGTGGGGGATTGGCAAAGGCCAAAGACCTATCGAGGCCAATCCCCCTTGGTTCCGCGCGTTGGTTAAAATAAAACAAATTAATAGCGATTAAATAGTTATAACATCAACATAAACAGGCAAAAGAGAAAAAAAAAACATTAAAAACAAACAACGAAGATAAAAAAAAACACAAGGCTCCCTTTTATATAAAAACTGACGGTGAATTGGCAAGATATGATTTATATTTCCGTTTAAAAGTCAATAATGAGGGGCAAGTTTTAATTTCAGATGGCAAATCATTCCAGATGACAGGTCCTTTGTATCCAATAACAGTTCTAGAAAAATTATATGTATAATTTGGCAGATAAAAGTCATTGATATTTCTTGTTGAATACATATTTATACTACTATTAAGGGTGAAAAAATTATTAAAAATATCAGGTAAAGTTCTTTTAGAATAAGAATACATAAAACAAGCAACAAAATAGCGATGTAAATCATATATGTTCAAAATTGTAAGCTTTCGAAACAATGGGTCTGTATGGGCAAGAAATGTTGAATTGGTGATTATTCTTATTGCACGTTTTTGTATTAAAAATATTTTTTGTAATAAATAAGATGCGGTGCTTCCCCATATTATATTGCAATAGGTTATATAAGGCAAAATCATTGTATTATATAAATTAGTGAGAATAAAAGGTGGCAATGTGAACTTTAGTCTACTCATAACACCAACAGCACATGACATTTTATATGATATTTCATTAATATGATCTTTCCATGTAAGGTTATTATCAATCTTAACACCAAGAAATTTTAATGACGTTACCTTATTTATTTCTTTGTTATTAATATGCAATTTAATCAAGTCTTCGTTAATTTTCCTGTTTTTTGTTTTAAAAATTATATAGTTAGTTTTTTCAAGATTTATCAATAATCTATTGGCAAGAAACCAGGAATGTACTTTTCTTAGTTCAGAATTGATTAAAAAACCTACGTTTGAAGGGTCATTACTGGCAAGAAAAAGGCTTGTATCGCCAGCAAATAAGATGAATGATAAAATATTGCTAACATTTGGCAAGTCATTTACATATAAAAGAAACAATAAGGGTCCTAGTACTGATCCTTGAGGAACACCAAGTAAAATGTCTAAGGAAGAAGAATTAAAATTATCAATATTTACAAACTGTTTTCGATTATTTAGGTAATCTGTAATTAATTCTAAAGTAATACCCCTTATACCGTAAAAATACATTTTTTTAATTAAAATACCGTGATCAATACAATCAAAAGCCTTAGAAAGGTCTAAAAATATACCAGTTAAAAATTTCTTCCTTTCAAAAGATTGAGCAATTTTTTCAGTAAAATCAATAAGTGCATGGAAAGTACTATAACCTTGCCTAAAACCATATTGTCGACGATATAAAATGTCATTTTGATCAATAAAAGATATCAAATTATTGTAAATTATTTTTTCAAATATTTTGCTAAAAACTGATAAAACTGATATTGGACGATAATTAGTTAAAAGTAATCTGTTTCCTTTTTAAAAAGTAGGTATCACCTTGGCAATCTTTAACGAGTCAGGAAAGACGCCCTTCTCAATGGCAAGATTGATAATATTGCACAAAGGTTTAACAATTGCATAGCCTGATTTTTTTAAGAACTTTTGGATGAATATTGTCGTATCCTGGACTCTTATTTGGATCTAACTTATCTATGATTGATATAACATCATTAGTAGCAACAGGTTGGATAAATACAGAGGATCTATAATTTCCTTTTAACCACTGTGAAATATTAATATGCGTATCATTTTCAGTTTCTGTACACGTAGTACTGAGTTTATCTTGGACAGTTTGTCCAATACGTACAAAAAAATTGTTAAAGGCATTAGCTATGTCGAGTCTGTCTGAAATATTATCCCCATTAACTTCAACTTCTCGTATACTGTTCTGTTTTGTTTCTCTTTTGTTTAAGACATCGTTGACTATTTTCCAAGTTGCTTTCATATCACGCTTAGCGGTGGCGAATTTATTACAATAATAAGTGCGCTTTTCACTTCTTATTTTGCTGTTCACACAATTTCTACAACTTTTGTATTTTTCATGCAGGTCTGGGGAAGGGTTTTTTACAAACTTCTTAAATATCCTATTTTTACGCTTTATCAATAATTTAGTCTCTTTTGATACCCATGGCTTAAATTTCTTACAGTACTTCAATCTACTGCGAACTGTAATAACAGGAAAACATTCTTCATACAATTGCTTATATATGAGTATAAAGGTATCGTACATACTGTTTACATCTTGTATAGAGTTCAAGAATTCCCAGTTAATTGAATCCAGTTTGGTACAAAATAAAGCAATATTTGTTTCACTTAGATCAAGCTTAGTGTAACTATGGGTTTCATTGGTTGGTACATTATCAAATTCAGTGACCATGAAGGGTGTTAAATGATCGCTGAAGTCAGTTGTGATATTTCCAGATTTCACAGCAATATCAGAATTATTATTAAAAATATTATCCAGAGTTGTAGAAGATGTATTTGTAATGCGAGTTGGTTTGCATATCTGTGGAACAAAGGAGTAAGAAATAAATGTATTGAGAAAGTCAAACATAAATGGGTTGTTACTGTTATTTATATCTACGTTAAAATCTCCCATAATAATGCATTCCCTTTTTTCGTTTGAAATTGTATCAAGGTTTTGAACAACTTTCTCTAGAAAATCTTGAAATTTACTATTTGGTGGACGGTACATAACACCAACTACACATCTTTTATGTTTAGCATATAGTTCAATAAAAATGCTTTCCAGACTCTCACAAAGAACATCAAGATCTTGTCTCCTTTTAAATTTGATATTCTCGTGGATATACAATCCAACTCCACCACCTCGTTTGACCTGGCGACAGTTTGCAACAAATTCAAAATTGGGTATGCCATAGCATAACGTCTCGTTGTCCCTTAGCCAAATTTCTGTCACTCCTACTATGGTCATTGGGTCTTGTATGACATCAACCGTACTTACAAATTCATAGAAGTTAGATTTTAGGCTACGACAATTGAAGTGATATGCCTTAAAAAAGGATCGGTTGTAATGTTTTAAAACATCACTTTTAAATTCGTCTTGTGTATAGTATTCATTCTCAATATGTATCTGAGGACGATAATTATCATAAGGAGTATAGTCATAACAATGATCATTGTCATCATTCAAGAAATCATCTTGAAATGTACTCTTACACAATATACAATTTTCACAAGTAGAAGTTGGATGCCTGCGACATAAAAAACATTTACATTCACGTGACATTACAAACAAGTAGAATATCAGTAGATAATAATACCACAATATATAATGAGGGTGCAACAAGTTCTTGTAGCTAAACGTTGGTATTCATAGTCATAGCTTTTCCTATTGTTTGACTTCTAAGTTCACATTTCGAGTTTCTCAGTTAACATTTAGAGTTTCTTCAGGTCACTTATTGATGATACTCTTTTCCTTACAGTTGATCCATTCGACGTCTTCATCAGTACGATGACTTTGCCGTCAGTAGACCAGGCAGCGACTAATCTGTCCTTTGCTTTCACTTCATCTTTTGCTTTGTTCAACAGGTTGCGGTTCGTCAACGTCAAGTCCTCTTCTATTCCGATGTGAGTTCCTTTTAGCTTCTTTCGACTTTTCAGGATGACATCTCTTGTACGATATGTGCTGAATTTCACGATGATAGGTCTCGGTGATGGTGCTTTCCCTTCAGTACTTCGTGCATTTCTTGGAGCTCCAATTCGGTGCGACCTGTCAATCTCATGTCGTTCAAGTTTTATGTTCAGTTTCTTTTCTGCTAGGTCTATCACCTCTTGGTCAGTATCCTCATGCATGCCATGTTGCTTCTCAGTGATTCCATACAACCGCAAGCAATTACGACGCGAATACTGCTCTGCATCGTTCATTTCTCTTTTCAGCTTTTCAATGTCTTCTGAATCACGCTCATGTTGTATTTGTAGTGACTCAATGATAGCTGACTTTTCATCCACTTTACATTCCATCTCCAAGACTTTCCCTTCTGCTTCTTCCAGTCGAGTTTGGAGCTTGATCATTTCATTATGTACAGCCTCTCCCAAGGAAGTTTTGAATAACTTCTTGAATTGCAAACTTTTGAAGTAGTCTCTTACTTCTTCACTTATCTGTTCACAGAAATCACTCTCTATATCCTGAACAGGAGTAGCAGCACTTGTTTTCCTTTCCTTTTTACCTTTCCCAGCCATGACTATGATGAAGAACCATATATATACTACGTGCAGTAACAGACTTCAGTATATCCACTTCAATGTCTTTCTTTCTCCTCCAGGTTACAGTACAGTGCAGTATTAAAGCCAGGGATTATCCGTGTTCACAAAGGGTAACTTTAATGAGGGTGAATTCACACAATAGCTATGATACGGATTACCACCACAGACCAGTGCCTTGATATTCCAAGAGGACAATGAATGGAGGAGAAGAGTATATATATATATACCAACCAAATTCTGCATACATGGGACCACAGTCAATGGTTGACAGCAATCTGGTATAATTATTGATTGAATAAACTAAAGCGATGAATAAAACAAAAGAGACAAAATGAAACAAAGCAAAACAAAAATGCGGAAAAATAATAATGACTTAAATGATAGTAATAATAATTACTATGATAATGATAGTAATAATGATGATAAAAACAACAATAATTATGTAACTGCTACAACAACAACTACAACTACTACTACTACGACTACTACTACTACTACTACGACTTCTACGACTACTACTACTACTAGGCTACTACTGCTACTACTACGACTTTTTATTCTACTACTGCTGCTGCTGCTACCATGATAACAAAAATAGTAACAGCAATAATAATTTAAAAAAATGGGTTTTAGGACAACACCCCGAGAGGATTACTCCTCCGGAGGGCGACTCCCCCATGGAAATTCCCCCGGAGGACCATTCCTCGAAGACAGGCTTCTCGGAGGAATACTGATTTAAATGTACGTTCTTTTCTTTAAAACTTTCACCTTCTTGGTCTTCTTATTTTTGGTTGTTTAAATGAAAAAAAAAAATGCTAGGACATGAAAGATAGGATTGCCCATAATGAAGGTTCAATGTTCCAGGTGTATGTATTTCTATAATATTTCCAATTTTCTTGTTAAAGATTAAATGCACTAGATCATGAAGCAGAATTACCATAAAAAATAAACGTTAAATGAGTATATAATTTAGAAGTGTCAGTGAAATTAGGCAACGTAAGTTTCTACTGTAAGTATCGGAACCCCCCTCCCCCGAGAGCCCTTTCATGCGCGCAGTAAGTGTTTCGCATGATTCGCGTGCTCACTACAGCCCAATACATGGAAATGTTTTGGCTCTAACCCCCCCCCCCCCCCACCTCACCCCCCCCCCCCCCGAAAACAGGCCGCTTCGCAACGAGGCGCTTTAAACCACTCGTCACCTGGGGGGCGTTTCATGAAAGGACTTGTCGGACATTTTATCCGACAAGTACCGGTTTATCCGACAGTTACTATAGGAACAGTGCATCTCAGCCAATCAAAGCCATGGAAAGATGTCAGATCTGATAACTTGTCGGATGAAAATATTGATGAAACGCTCCCCTGATGAAGGAAAAAAAGTCGGTCTCGCGGGCCTTCGGTCTCGCGGGCCCTCGGTCTCGCGGACCCTCGGTCTCGCGGACCTTCGTTCAAGTGGTCGGACCCCCCGCAGGGATCTGTTCTCGGTCCGCAACTTTTTAATATTTACACACTACCCATTCAATATATTGTACAGAGACATAGTGTCAGTTATCATATGTATGCCGATGACCTACAACTTTATTTCACTTGCAGACCAGTTCAAACGGAAATAGATGAAAATGTACAAAAACTGGAAAACTGTATAGCTGATATAAGGAACTGGATGATTGAGAGTCACTTGAAACTAAATGATGCAAAGACAGAATTCATTTTATTTGGTAACAGAATACAGCTTAGTAAAGTTCATGTATCTCATGTCCAAGTTGGCTCTGCCCGTGTAACTTCTGTACATCAGGCTAAGAATCTTGGAGTACTATTTGATTCTGCCATGTCATTTGAGTCTCACGTTTCGAATTGTGTGAAACTAGCTAATTGTAATCTTCGAAATATCCGTACAATTAGACAATATCTCTCACCTCAATCCACCCAACAGTTAGGACATGCTTTCGTTACCTCACATCTTGACAATTGCAATTTTTTACTCTTTCGTTTACCCGCCAACCAAGTTAACAGACTGAAAAAGTCCAAAATACTGCTGCTCGCCTTGTGACCAAATCAAGAAGATCCTCACGTATCACTCCTATCCTAAAATCCCTCCACTGGCTCCCTGTTCAACAGCGTGTAATCTACAAAATTCTCCTCTTAACCTATCGTGCACAAAATAATCTAGCTCCTGATTACATTTCATCGCTTCTGTTAACCTATTCCTCGGATCGTTCTGGTTTGCGTTCTTCAAATAATGTAAGGCTCAAAGAAATACGTACTAAACGAAGTTGGGGGATAGAGCATTTTCATCTGCTGCACCTTTTTTGTGGAACAGGTTACCGCTATCTATTCAGACAGCTAATACTCTTTCTACATTTAAGGCAGCACTTAAAACTCACCTGATGTTTAATGCATACTGCTAAATCATGCCAGCAGTTTACAGTCTCGTTCTTTATTCTTATGTTTAGTTTGTTAATTTTTCTTTTGTTATTTGTTATTTGTATGCGCATTGAGCATCTCTTAGAGATGGATATGTTGCGCTTTATAAATATTGTTATTATTATTATTATTATCATTATTATAGTTTATACGTTTGTAGATGGACACACAAGGCATAGTGGTGAGTAAAATACAATATAGTGATTGAAGGCATAGATTTCTCACCAGTTTCACGGAGTTTACTCTGTGTATATGTCCCACGGAGCTGCGGCTTTACCCTTGTCCCGTGTTTCTAGTTGAAGCTTTGTACCGATGAGGCGAACTCTGGTAGATTTACCCTTGTCTTTGCAAAGTGAATAAGCTAATTTCTCAAGTTGAAATCGCTTGGCCTTGAGATGTGGGGGCAGATCCGTGCGGATAGTGAATCCAGGACGAGAATTTTTGTCGCGAACCTTGCTCTCGAAAGCTTGTAGGACTTCGTCGCGGTCAAACATTGATCCAAACCTAGCAATTATCGGGTCCGGCGTTTGGCGTTCTTGGCTGCTTCCTGGGTAGGGCTTGCGTGGGAGTTGATGCGCGTTCACAAAATACATTGCATTCACCTTCTCTTGAGAGAATCCTAGCGTAGAAATGGCGACGCGAACATCATGTAAAGCATTCTTTGATGTCTTGGGCGCTCCGGGTGTTGATTTGATTCCGTAGAACAGCAAGTTGAGTTTCCGCTCATGTATTTCAAGACTAGTAATTGCATCTGTTAGCTTGGTCTCTGACTCATGGGCGTTCTCATCCATTTTAGGTAGCACCACATTCTCCAAATGCACAATTCGCGCCGTCGAATCCTCTGCAAATTTTTGCAGATCCGTGGTAGTTTTTCGAACAGCTCCTAATTCTCCTCTCAAGTTAGAGATTACGTCATTCATAATGTTCAATTTATCCATTATTTTATTCATAGACCCGTCAAAGTCGATTCGTAGCTTACCAATGGACTCCTCTATTGCATACTCACGACGGCCACTTTGTTCGTTAGTTTCATAGTCGGAAAAGGCTTACAAGTACAACAGGAGTATCACAAAGGTATGACAGATTACCACCAAAGTACTACAGGAATTTTTTGTAAGGGCGTAATTCCGAAGGTTCGTAATTCCGAAACACGTAAATTGCCTATACCTCGATGTTCGTTAATCCGAAAACGAAAAAGGGTTCGTTAATCCGAACATTTGTGGCGTAATTCCGACGCACAGTGGGCCAGGAGAGAGCAAAAGTGCGCCAAAACTGGTTTTTGGTCATGAAACAAATTTTGTTTTCTTCATGTTCTAAGCCAAGATAAGAACCTGTAGGATGTCTCCATACAATATTTCTCCATGAAATTGATTATTAGTTGCCAATTATAAACAATATTACCGGAAAATGACCCTTTACGGTTACCGCATGTGAAAATGACACGTTTTAGATATTTCACTGTTTGAACAGAACGGATTGCTTAATTTATTTCGAATTCACGATACTTTTTATTGAATGACTTTTTTAAGTGATCAAAGATTTTCAAGATAAAATGATAATCCCTTCACAGGAAATTTTGGACGAAACTTTTTGACAATGGGGGATTTTAGCAATTTTTTTTTCATGAGAATTTCTTTTGCAAATTGCTGCCGATTGCTTCGCTGTAAATACCATGGCGATCTCTGTTATAGTTCATGCTTTACAATGATACCAAATTTAGCTACATGTACGTGCATTTTCTGGAGATATAGCCAATTCTCCAACCACATGTTCGCCGTATTTATCACAAAAATCGTTCCAAGTTAGTGTCCATTATGTGTGTGCCGTACGTTGTGGGTGACTCCCCGCTCCCTTCGGGACCGTATAAGACCGTATCTCTCTGAAACTCACCGTCGCGTGGTGGGAGAGAGAGATATTTGGAGGGGGGGGGTGTGGTGTCTGGTTCTTTTGACTGGTCTCTTCCTAACATATTTTCGTTAAACATACGTAAAGACAAGCTTTCATTTCCACTTCCACTAACTATATAATAATACATGTAAAACAACTTCATTTTGATGTCAAACTCCCAGGGGTGGTATTCTGAGGTAATTTTATATTCATAATATTTTATTTTATCTCTTAAAATGAAATTGGTATTCTTAGATGAAATTTTATCTCTCAGATAAAATTTTAGATTTTATCTTGCGTATAAATTTTACCTTGCGTATCTACAGATGATACGCAACAGAACGATGCCTGCGTACACATGCCCATCGCGTATCTGGCCATTGCAACGCAGATTATGTGATTGCACCCATGTTACTTTGAAGAAAAAAGAAAATAAACTTAAAAGAGGGTAGAGGCTATTTTATCTCTGCGACGTTGATTTCAACAGTATTTCTAGGTGAATTAACCCCAAATGGTGACATGAAAATGACGAAAAATATTATATACTTATTGAGAATAACACCTTAACGTTGTTCCTGTACAATCAGAGAGTATTTCATAAGAATTGTCTTTGAAATGATGCTTGAAAAGATGCGATATAGACTTCGAAAAAAGATAAGAGTTATTGCCCTTTTTGTTAAAAAGAAATCTCCGTAAAGACGCGCAAGCGTATAGTGCAAGCGTATTTGAAGTCAATAAATTTACGCAATCTAGCCCCTTTGCCACACCTCCTGGCGGAATGGATTTTAATTGGTTAAGTGATATGAGAGAGCTATAAAAGCGCGTTTCTAATTGGATATTGATTAAAAATAGGTGTCTTACAGAGATAAAATAAAGATAAAATGGTTCTCAGAATACCAATTCGGAGAGATTTTAAGGGTATTTTATCTCATTGATTTTAACGGAGATAAAATATTTTATTTTATCTGAGATAAAATGGATTTCAGAATACCACCCCCGATCAGATACGCGATGGATATGCTGCCACCGCTCTGTTGCGTATCATCATAGTTATGCAAGATAAAATTTGTACGCAAGATAACATTTTAGATTTTATCTGAGAGATAAAATTTAATCTCAGAATACCAATGTCATTTTAAGAGATAAAATAAAGTATTCTAAAGATAACATGACCTCAGAATACCGCCCCAGGTCAAACTGTTCATCCCGTGTATATCTGATATGCTGTCATTCTGAGAAGATTAATTCTTAAGGTAAGATTCCCTGGTAAGATTATTAGGTGGTCTGTCTTTGACAGATCACCTCTTACTTTCGTCAGAATTTTTTTTATTATTTATTTATTTTTACGGATTTTCTTGTCGCCAAGTTATCTCAAAATAGACTTAATCAATTTGATTGAATTTTATGTCATTCATAGGATCTGGCATGGACACGTCAAAATAAGCTTTTCAAGGTCATCTGGTCATGTTATCGTCATCTAGGCGCCATTTTGTAAAATCACATTATCAATCATATCTCCATTATCAATTATCAAAAATCGATCAAATTAACATCACATCAACTTCAGGTCAAGAGTCATCAGGTCATGTCATCAAAGGTCACCTGGAGGTCACGACGCGCGCGTCAAAATTTCAAAATGCTCAAAATCACTTTTTGACCAAACGAGAGTACGTTTCAGGTCATTTTAAGCATTCCAAAAAATTTGCACGCGCGCACGCATGCGCACACGTTTCCGCACGTAACGCCTTAACGCAACGCAGAAACACCGTTTTTTTTTACATCATTTCATTGATAATAAAATTCTGAACAATTTGATACCTTGATCAACCTTCTACGACCATTAATAACGAAATTAACACCCGTTAAAGTTTGCAGCACGTGTGCGCGCGAGCTCTCACTATAGGCCATATATGGGCAAAAACATGCCTATTGAAAATTCACTGTAGCTCTTTAAATAGTCCATTGACCCCCCCCCCCCATTTTTTTTTCATATATCGATAGAGTATGAGTTCTAGATTTGATTTCATGTCACCATTGTCCCTAAATTATATCGTGACGTCATCAAAATGGCGCCTAAACTAAAAATTTCATTTTTTTCAAAAATGACGTCATGAAATTTATGCAAATTTGGTTGTAACTTCTGGAATATTGATAATTTTTCGCCCAGATTCTGATATGTTGCAGTTTAGAATATACTCTTTCTCCTCAGATAACATGAATATTCGTTTTGAGAAACGCATCATTGCGTAAAACAGCGATGAAAAGAGGGATGTCATTTTTCCTCATTTTGCGTGTAATCTCTATGGGACATGACTTTTTCTCAAAACTAGATTCGACATTCCGCTATTTCGTGAGCCATATCTCCATTTTTTCTTGTCAGTTTTCTTTACGCTTTTAGTATGTTGTAGCTGAGATTCTAAGCTTTCGTTAGTATGCCCTTAATTTCTTGATCAGATGCCGGGATCATGCCCGTATTTCACTTCCAAAATTGGACTTGTAATTCTCAAAATTGCTTACGTGTATTCTCTATGGGGAATATCGTGGCTTTGACTGCTTTCTAAAGGGCGCGGGTTCGAGTCCTGGGGTGAACAAGATGATTTTTTTTCATTTTTTTTTCTTTTTGCCACTTCTTACATGATCCTTTATGATAATTAAAAGGTATAAAAGTTTAAATTTAGCAAGATAAAACAGATTATAATTGCTTTTTTCATATCACATGTGTTTTGCGTGTAATCTCTATGGGACATGACTTTTTCTCAAAACTAGATTCGACATTCCTCTATTTCGTGAGCCATATCTCCATTGTTTCTTGTCAGTTTTCCCTGAGCTTTTAGTATGTTGTAGCCGAGATTCTAAGCTTTCGAAATGGGCCCTCCATTTTTTGATCAGATGCCGGGATCATGCCTGTATTTCGCTTGCAAAATTGGAATTGTAATTCTCAAAATTGCTTACGTGTATTCTCTATTGGGAATATCGTGGCTCTTTTTACCACCTCGTACATGATCCTTCGTGATAATTTAATGGTATAAAAGTTAAAATTTCGCATGATAAAACAGATTATAATTACTTTGTTTCATATCACATGTATTGTCATACATGAAAGAGACCCTTTTAACAGTGCTTTATCATCTCCCGTCTTTCACAAGTATTCCATCCATAATGAATATTCCGTCGTCATCATGAAGATCATATTGATCTGCATGAACATGGTTATAGTGATTACGATGGCGAGAATAAAGACAGACCACCTAATTCGTCCGCATGACGAATTAAATTCTAGTTAATTTATTTTGTTGTTCATAATCCAATAGGGGCTACTGTATATCGCTATAGCACACATGACTGGGGATGTGATTGGTCTCACTAAGTTTTCTGCCAAAATATGAAAATGTGTAAAGGACAGATACTTTGGATCTATTATCATTATTAGTATTTACCCCCCCCCCCCCCAGAAGGTTTGTAACTTCACATACACGTATGAGTTCCTTTATCTCTTGGCTCATTCTAAATTTGCTATAAATTATTGTTAAAATCAATCAAGAAGGAAGTGAATATTATCATTTCAAGAATTGTTTGGTTTATGAGTCTTATTGACTTAATGTTTTCGACAGACTAATGGTAACAAGTGACATTGTGATTAGTAGCAAATTTTTAAGAGCACAACAAGCACAGTCTCTTCCCCCTGATGTTCAAAGTATTCTAAAAGATCCTCTCACCAAAGACATAATGGTTGGTGAGATAGCAGAGAGAGACTCTGTTTCGGAATAACTTTGTATACGCCGTTCTTGTTGAAATAGGAAGGCCTTGTAGGGCCTGCAGAGGACCCGGCCTCTATTATTTATCATTGGAATAATTATTTTAAAGATTTCACTGTCCACTTCTGGTATCAATCCATTTTAATTTATGTAGGTGTGGTTAATCATTGTACCCAGGGAATGAAAATACTCCTTTGCATTTTTTTTTACAATTTCACTTTGAATTTTACAATTCCGGATTCATTGTTGGGCGCCCTCTTTACGCGATACTCAAGTCACAAATTGAATTGTTTATACCCCGAGCACATTTTTTTTTGTTTCTTTGCCTGTTAATGTGTTTGCTGTTTGCTAATATGCTTCCTTATTGCTGAAATTTCTCTAAAACTAGTTTCTGAAAATTTGAAACGTATTGTAGACTTAAAAACATGTATTTTCTTCTCAAATGTTAACAGCCTATCAGAAAACAGTATTTTAACGACGTCATCAATATTTGAAAATAGTTTTATTGAATTATACGGGTGAAATTACCCCTATCTACCAATTTTAATCGTACAAATATGTGAATAAAGGGTTTTGGCGCACTTTGGTTTCATTCTGGCCCACTGTGCGACGGTTCGTTATTCCGAAGGTTCGATAATCCGAAAGCGAAATAAGGTTCGTTGTTCCGAAGGTTCGTTTATCCGAAAACGAAATAAGGTTCGTTGATCCGAAGGTTCGTTTATCCGAAAACGAAATAAGGTTCGTTGATCCGAAAACGAAATAAGACTCGTTTTTCCGAAGGTTCGTCAATCCGAAAACGAAATATGGTTCGTTAATCCGAAAGCAAAATAAGGTTCGTTAATCCGAAAAATGAAAACAGGGAAAGCAGAGGCAAGGGGAGGGGGCGGGGGACACTGTTTCCGTTCAATTATTATGAGGATTGGAAGGCAAGGGCGGCTGAACGAATTTTCGTTGGGGGGTAAAGCCAAAAAATGAAAGTCATACGTCAAATAGGCACTTTGGTGATATTTTCACCTTAAGATTATGCTTAAAGTCATTGTGTGTTTGATAGTGATTAAGTAGAGAAAAACCTTTTTGAAGTGACTTCTTCTTATGGCAAAATGTGTATTTAGGCTTTATTTTTCGGGAGAGAGTATAATGAGTGAGCGGCTTGGTAAAACAAATTCATAGGTGAAGTTGTAAAACGTTTTTTGGGGTCAATTATTCTTAAAATGGCATTATTGCGAGGTGTTGCGAGCGTGAATCACAAGCTAAAACTTTAGGGTATTTCAATAAAAATTGAAAATAAGTTTTTAAAAATCCTAACAGATTTCTGTTGTCATTAAAAAGATGTTCATCTAACTAAAGAATTAACACAAGCGCAAAATAGTCTGCTATGCAGACTCTGAATGGCTCGTGAGGTAGGATCTGCTACTGGTTTGCGAAGCAAACCAGTAGCAGACTCTGAAATGGCTCGCTTCGCTCGCCTTTCAGGCTGGTTTGCGAAGCAAACCAGCCTGAAAGGTGAGCGAAGCGAGCCATTTCAGAGTCTGCTTCTTCTTTGGAAATCTTGTTTCCACGGTCAAAATAAGTCCCACCACCCAAAATTTCAGAGAGCTTTCAATGGATAACTTCATCTGTCTATCAACCAAATTTTAGGACCCCTGAGGAGTATAGATAATCCCCTACTTTAACCACAGAGCTATGAGCAGGGTTATTATGTAATACCCTAGCTGGCTCAGGCCATCAGACAGTGTTTACAAATGACATTCCACTGAGCAGCTGCATGTATGGCTCCATGGCCCAAACCAATACATTCATATTATTATTGTGTATGCATGGTAGTGGATAGCTCTATGATATTATGGCATTATCAAACACTTTTCATCATATCAAACTCATTCAATTCAATTCAATCTTTATTTCACAAATAGGATAAAAATACAAGGAAACATCAAATAATGCGATTAGATAATATAAATAAATTGCGTGGCTTCCCATGAAGGTAATAAGAAGCCCGTGAGGCTGGATCACCAAAACATAGTAAAAACACAACATTATTGCAAAACAAAATCTCATATCATTATAACAATTAGTGCAGGTAAAAGGAGAAAAAACAACAACACATTACAAAGAACACCGTTGAGGGGTCTATACAGTACAAGTATGCATTGATATCAACTGTGAGAATTAATAATCATCCCTAGAAAATTGTTACACTGTTTTCTAAAGGGAGATAAAAATTGTGAATTAGTTATTATTTGGGGAATCTCATTCCATTGTTTGGGACCTACATAACCCAGCTTCGTGACTAGACCTGATAGACCATAAATGAAATTTATTGGAAGAACGGGCATTATGGTTATGAACTTGATTTCTGTATTGAAAAAAGATCTGAAAACTACATGGGTAGCAACCTCTGCTTGTACTTATACATAAATATTGTGAGTTCTTGCTTATTAATATCATAAGGCAATTAAGGACAGTTTCTTAAAGTTCAAGACCACCCCAGGAAAATTGGAAAATGCTGAGAACTAGCATATAGTGCTGAAAATTTCATCAAAATCGAATGTAAAATAAGACAAGTCCAACCCCCAAAAAACTTGATTTGAATAAAAAGAGAAAAATTCAACAAGCATAACACTGAAAATTTCATCAAAATCGGATGTAAAATAAGAAAGTTATGGCATTTTAAAGTTTCGCTTATTTTCAACAAAATAGTTATATGAACGAGCCAGTTACATCCAAATGAGAGAGTTGATGACATCACTTACTCACTATTTCTTTTGTATGTTATTATATGAAATATGAAATATTGTTATTTTCTCGTCATTGTCATGTGAAATGAAGTTTCATTCCTCCCTGAACACGTGGAATTCCATTCTTTTAACATTTTGTGCTTCAGGCAAGGAGGTCCTAATCGTCAAATTCGTAAAAATTGAAATATTGTATAATTCAAACAATAAAAAACAAAAGAAATAGTGAGTGAGTGACATCATCGACTCTCTCATTTGGATGTAACTGGCTCGTTCATATAACTATTTTGTTGAAAATAAGCGAAACTTTGAAATGTCATAACTTTCTTATTTTACATCCGATTTTGATGAAATTTTCAGCATTGTGCTTGTCTGATTTTTCTCTATTGATTCAAATCAACATTTTTCTGAGGTGGACTTGACCTATAAAAAAATGCGCGGATGGTGCTAGGTAATGGAAATTGGTAATTATTCATAAGTTTCTTTTGCATTTTGAATATTGAGTCCAAATTCATATGAGGTTACATTGGTATTGCAATATTTCAAATAAAAGTAAATCATGGAATGGTATAAAGTTATCAGATCTTTATGAAGCAAACCAGTATTCCTTAAAACAGTATCTTAATGGTACTTAAACTCGAAATATTATCCAGCTCAAAAACACCATTCTCATAGAGTTCAGAACTTGAATAATAGATAGTTTACAAAATGAAAATCTTAAATTTCAAGATTGTAAGTTTGTAAACTATCATACTTCAAATCAAACAGGATAGCTATGTTTTATTATTTTGTTCCTGTTTGGAATTAACTTCTAACCATAGTTTGTTGATTGGACCTTGGACCTTGTATGTATATTCCCTTATGGAACAAACACAGTGTTACCACAGTGTGTACCACAGTGTGTAACACAGTGTGTACCACAGTGTGTAACACAGTGTGTACCACAGTGTGTTCACAGCGTGTACCACATGTGTTTAATATATGATTTTGGGACGTGTGGTAACACTGTGTTTACAACACTGTGTAACACAGTGTTGCCACACAGTCGCCACATAGTCCGAAACACATATTAAACACACTGTGTACCACACGTTTATAACCACATAGTCCTTTACACTGTGGCATTCACCACATAGTCCACCACACTATGACATACACCACATAGTCCACCACACTATGACATCAACCACATAGTCCACCACACTATGACATATACCACACAGTCCACCACACTATGACATATACCACACAGTCCACCACACTATGACATGCACCACATAGTCCACCACACTATGACATACACCACATAGTCCACCACACTATGACATACACCACATAGTCCACCACACTATGACATATACCACATAGTCCACCACACTATGACATATACCACAGAGTCCACCACACTATGACATATACCACAGAGTCCACCACACTATGACATACACCACATACTCCCCCACACTATGACATACACCACATAGTCCCCCATACTATGGTGCTCATCTTACTGTGATGTCTACCACACAGTCTACCACACGGACATTGACTACACAATCCACCAAACTGTGGTATGCAAGTGCCACTAGCTCATTTACCACATGCAGTCCACTACATACCAATGCAGCACATACCATGTAGACCACTGCAACACAGGCCAACTGGAACGAAGCACAGTGTCCCGCAATCTTGACCACAAAAGTATATCATCATTGCCAATTAGTGCTGATCTCAATAGGAGTGGAAGCTAATAATAGTGTCACCAATTCAAATCAAATTTTAGAATATATCTTTCATCATTTTGCATACCCAGTTGTAAAAAAAGGAAAAAAAAAATCAACACTAAAAATTTCCATCCTCCTGATCACAACATAATTGATTTGAGAATTTGTCTGTTGTAACTGGCTGTAGGTACTTGGGTGGTTGTATCATGGTAGACATTGTGCTTTGGTCCCAATCTGAAGAGTAGGGAGAGCAATCCACAAGACACGAGAAAATATAATTAGAAATAAAAAATGAAAAAATTCATTTCGTTCAGTTTAATAAACAGTAATAAAATAAAAGCAACATGAAAATAACTGGGTCATAAATACCAGCACTGTGAATACGAACATGAATTTTTCTCCTCGATTTTCACAAGTAAACATACGTTGTGGAATGAAATTGTTTGGGAAAACAAGCCTGGTATGAAATATTTCTTAAATGTAAACATATTAACGGGGTACTCCAGGCTGACATAATACAATTTTAACAAATAAAGTAAAATGAGACAAATAAAATACTGAAAATTTCATAAAAATCTGACAAGGATGACAAAGTCATTACATTTTTAACTTTTGCATTACTAGGGCAAAACAGTGCTATGCATGTCTTCATGAATATGCAATGAGCAAGCTGATGATATCCCCACGTAATCTTTTGTATTTTATTTCAAAATATTATATTTAGTCAAATTTTGTCACCAAATATAATAAAAAATTGGATTGACAACTGATTTAGTTTGTAAGAAAATCATTGTGCCAACTTATTTTGTTACAAGGGAGACATGTCGTGTACACATGTAGGAAAATATGAAATGATCATGATTTTATTAAATAAAATAAGAAAAAGGAAGGTGGGGACATGACATCATTAGTCAACCTATTGCACATTCATGATGACTTGCATATGACTATTTTCACAAAATATTGCTAAGCTTGAAATTCTATAACTTCACTATTTGCTATCAGATTTTCAGCGTTTTGCTCGGTGGATTTTACTATAATTATTTTGATATGTACCCCTTTAAGGTATCTAACATTTATGAGTCTATATTCTGACAAATTTATCTTTGAGGTTGTTCTTTCATTCAAATGCAAGTATCTTCATTCGAAACAAGATTTGCAAGGTTACAAGTGATGAAAACACCGAACTAAAATAACCTGTTTAACCTTAAAAGAAAAGGTTACTTGAAAAAAAAAACAACAAGTGGAACGCCTCTGACAGTCTCGCCTGCGTCACGCAATTCAATATAGCAACAATGCTGACTTTGAATAAAAACAGTGATACTTGATTACCCTAATGTTCAAGTTTACTTTCAAAGTTATGAAGACATTTCTAAAATTACTCCCAACATAGTCAAAGTTAAATGACATTTGACCTTAATCATTTGACTAAAAACTAGTGCAAGACTATCAATGATACTTGATTACCCTTATATCCAAGTTTCATGAACCAGATCCATAATCTTTCAAAGTTATGACATTTAAAAAAATATCTCGAGCATGGTCACAGTTCATTGACCCTAAGTGACCTTTGACCTTAATCATGTGACCTAAAACTCATGCAAGATGATAAGTGAAACTTAAAGCTTGTGTATAGTTTTGGTAAATCCACCAAAATGCACCTATCACTATTCCAATTCATTGCTAGCTAATATGAATGGATATGCCCTATAACAGTTATGATGTGGAGGATATGAAATGAAAATGTGTTTTACAGGATAAATTTTGCAATTTTACATGGAAATTTAACTTGATCGGGTCACCCGATCAAATTAAAATATCTGTGCGTTTTTGTCTTTCAATTAAATCCTATTCCAAATCATGGAATGGGCTTAAACTTTCAAGATATGTTCTGTCTGTAACTTTTGGATATCTAATCACTAAATTTATAAAATAAGCGCTTGAATGCCCATTTTGTTAATTTAAAACAAGCATCGCCGAGAGAGGGCGCTATATATCCAAGATTTGAATATTTGAAATTTTCTCAGAGAAGTGCGGTTGGAAAAATATCTAACGGTCTCTACGCTTCAGTAAGACTGTCATATTAGATGATATTCGATTATCAATCACATTATTGACCCTTTACCAAAGCTATACACAGGCTTTAAATACTCATGTCCAATTTTCCTAAACTAGGTCGATAAAATTCCAAAGTTAAGATGACATCTCAAAAACTTTGGTTAAAGATTTCAATTTTGATAACCAAACATGGTCAAATTTTATTGACCATAAATGATCATTGGCCTTGACAATGTGACCTGAAACTCATTGTCAGTGGTACTTCATTACCTTTATGTTCAAGTTCATGAAATAGGATCATGATGATGACAGTTAAAAAAATTAACAGTTCAGGTTTCAGTGCTGTGACCTTTGACTTTGATCATGTGACCTGACAGGCTGACACTAATGTAAGATTATCAGCAATTTGACTGTTGTACAAGTTTCATAAAATAGGCCCTTATATTTTTAAGGTTATGACATAAAAGAAACTTAGACCCTAAATGAACTTGATCATTCGACCTGGACACTCATGCAAGATGATCAGTGATACTTCGTTACACTTATGTCCAAGTTTCATGAACTAGGTCCATATACTTCCTAACTCCTAAGTTATGACATTTCAAAAACTTAACCTTGGTTAAGATTTCAATGTTGACGACGACGCCGCCGTAGTCGGAAAAGCAACGCCTATACATGTAGTAAAGCAAATCCCTACCATCACAGAGAGTTGTGAAATTTAGAAACAGGAACAAGTAACCAACATTTATTTTTTGAAAATAAGAACACTTTGCATATATTTTGCCTTTTCACACCTATATACAAATATCAGAAAAATATGAACAAGAGCCAAAAAATGTCCACAAATCTCTTGCATGAAGTGCATATACTAGCGTCCATATAGCTGCATATAAGTATTCCTTTGTATTAGTTGGAACTTGGAAACAGTATCAAACGGAAGGCACATGGCAAGAAAATGATTTGTCATAGTATAAATATAAAAATATATCAATCTGAGTTTGATGAATATCACAAGGTGATAAAGCAGGAGTTGGAATGTCATGATAAATTTTGAAAGCACACACTATATAAACCTGAGTTGGCTGTATTAGCAGACATGTCATAATACATGAAAGACATTTTCGTGTAATATATACCCATGATTCGTATGAGGCAATATTAAGGCTTATTTCCAAACAAAAAAAAAGGTATCACACTTAAACCTGCTTTTCTGCACGTCTTCGAGATGCACGGACATCTTTCAGCTTCTGGCCCATGCGTGCACGTACTTGGCCCGTGGAAGTGCAGGGAAATTGTTGTCATGCTTGTTGTGTGTGCTGAATATAAGAAAATGAAAGGACACAAAAACTGGCTCAAAGTCTCAAACTTTTATCAAAGACTCTACATCATATATAAATATTAATTAAAGCCAAGTCAAGTTCCGTCTGTTTGTGACTGTTGGTTACTCAGCTGCAGTGGAGTATCTAAGAGTCACAAACACAACAAAAAACCATGCATACCCATGAAACAGGATTATAATATTAGGGGCGGATAAGTTAAAGCAAGAAAATCAAGATTTCAGGCTCGGTAATCTTATTTCTATAGTCCTACTTGATTGAAAATATCTTATGAAATGACAAGGAAGTGACTTAAAGGAAATTAAGTTCTTAAACTGGTTGATTGTCTAAGCCTTTGACTCTGTGAATTTCTAATTTTTTTGGTCCGCCGCTCTGGAAGAAATTGTACCGGTGACAGGCAGCATCATTGTAAAATGTAAAATGACAAGACATTTGTGAAGATCAATCACTTACTTAAAACATTAAAATGTTTTCTATGGTTACGTAGATTCAAATCAAAGTCGGTGTCCTTTTCCTCCGTTTTCTGTTTGTTTTTGTTTCCACATCAAAAACTTATTTTCACCGTAGATTACCATTTGGAGAGACTGTGCTATTCTAGTACATGTAGTTTCTCTTTCAGGGAGATTCACCCTAACCCTCCGCCTTGAAATTATTGACAAGCTTGGTAATATGAGAAATTACAGAGCATCTTCCTATTTACAGTAATTGTGATATTCTGAATTCATTTGTAGATTCACGCAGAGACAATCATTCTTGGCAAAATACACAAGAAAATGTAAAAGCTATCAAAGGGGAAGTTCACCCTGATGAATAATTGGTTGTAATAAGAAACAAAAAAAAATGAGAAATATATCAGTGAAGGTTTGATAAATATCATTAAAGAACAGAGATTTTTTTAGAATATGATTTTATGACATCACAGACGATATGAATTGGCCAAAATGCAATTTTTTCAAAAACTGAAAGTGATTTTTTTATTTTTGCGGTGGATATATCCTCAGACACATCATTTCATAGCCCCTTCTACTAGAATTTACCATAACGCAAATCTGTGTGTGAGACACAGTGTTATTTGTGAATGTTGATATGCCAGGGCTAGCAATGGAAATTCATCCGTTTAGAGTGCCAATATCCTACAATGATATACCAAGAGAGTCAGAAAAAAAATTTAACATTTAAAAAAATCACCAATTTAATGAAAAAGCATGTCCGGAAAACATAACTCTCATCTCATATAGATGTATGTCCTGAAAGTGCATCTACTCCATCATAATTTCAGATACAATTTTTATGTGGTATATGTTTAACCTTCGATAATTAAGAGGTATTCTTTGTTGTGATGTAAAATTCTATTTGCACCAAAAGCATGAATGCAATGCTCTGGAGAAGATACTCTTTCTGGACATATGAGAATTTTGTTTTCTGGTCATTATTTTTCATTTAATTGGCCACAGAATCTTGCCGTAAATAATAAACTTTTAAACTGACCTTTATGGTTCTTCAGTCTTTTTCTTCTTTAGAAGCTCTGCCATAGCAGATCTGTCAGCTTTCCCAACCTGCAACCAAAAATGGAAATAAAATATGAACAGATATGGAATATGTTTAGAATTTTTAAAATTAAAATTTAATGTAGCCCCCCCCCCCCCTCCCCCGCTCAACATTTTTCAAGACCATCCAGCTGCGATTTTTTGGGGTGACCGCGCCACTCACATTTAAGTCTCGCATATCTTCTGAGTTCAAATTTGCGACACCTGGGTACGCGGTCATGTGCAAATCCAATGCAATTCTGTATCTAGACTAGGAATCCAGACAAAATTCATAAGTGTATCATTATTTTTATTTTTTCTAATGAATTTTCTTTTATTGAAGTAGTACCACCAATACTTTCCAATTCCATCAATTTTTTTTTCAAGTAGAAATTTAAGAGCAATTTTTTGAATCACCACTGGCAGCGATATCAAGTTATGTATAAGTCTTTTTTTTTGCAAATCACAGAATAAAGTCTGGCCTGCTTCAGGTAAACACTTATCACTTTGGACTAAATTTCCTGGCTAGTATGCTTCAAAATTTCCTGATCCATGCACGTCTTAAAAATTTAAGTTGAATGTAAAGTTTCAATGTACCCTCTTTCTCACATCTTTTTTTGAGGTTGAAGCCTCATCCTCCATGTCCTCATCTGTGGCATCAGACTCATCCATAGCCTCATCTACTCTGGTTGCGGTGTTTAGGAACTCCTTCTCTTTCTTTAGTACATCAGCTTTTTTTCTGTAAGGGACAGGCACATTAAGGACAGACATAAATAATCAGAGTAATTTCAAAGAGCCATTTATGAAATGCATTGTAAAAATGGGGTTTTAGCATTATTAGAATTATTACTACAGAGTATAGACAAGTTATCAAATCAGAATTCAGACACCAGTTCTTAAGTTATAGACGTAAATAATTTTATCTGAATTCTGTACACACAAACTATTTTGAGTTGTAGACATATTTTTCAGTAGATCTAAATAAGATAATTATTATTTAAAAACTAGTAAGAATCTTTCACATCATTAAATTTGTCCCCAAATTTGTTAATTAGCCGATGTAATTCTAATCCAGTCTAGCCAGGAGGCTTCTAGAGAGTAAAAATCATTTACTAACGTAACTTACTCTCATACGAAGCCAGGGCTTCTATTGTATACATGTGCATGTAGGCAGCCAAAACCTGAAACTTTTGCCCCCGAGATTTCTACTTTCTCTCTAAAAGATCTAGCCCTAAATCATGTACCTGGGATACAACTTCATTTCCGACATTTCTATGCTATGGATTTTATTTTTAGACAAGAATTCATTAAAAAATGAAAAATTGTCATAAAAAAAAGAGACTTGCCCGATGTTTACACCGCCATCTTGTTTTCTATTGTTCTTCACCCACGATACGGACGCTTGAGTCGCGTAACGTGGGTGAGAGTAGCCAGGCGGCTTCTAGAGAGTAAAAATCATTTACTAACGTAAGGTTACTCTCATACGAAGCCAGGTCTTCCTTCTCATAGAGGTGCCATGAGCCTAATTACATCAGGAGGGCTCAAGATATTCGTTCGACCCAACCCATTCGAATTTTTTTCAATTTGATGTTGCTGATTGACAAAACTGTATGAATATGATTAAAAATCTAACACTGATTCTAGAAATGGTAACTACTGAACTTCCTTCGCCCAAATTGGGAAGATAAAAAAGTGACTTGGAACTATTTTTTTGGATGGCGGACTAATTAGGGCTATTTTACTGTTTGAGTCGATGAATTTGATCCATTCATAGTTATCTTCATAAATGGCAATTTATTTTCAAAATGAGCTGGCTACGCTACCCTTTCCTGGTCAGATATGGAATGCCAGATATATATCCTATCCAATGGTAGTAAACATTCCACCCTCTAATTTCACATTTATTTTTTATGAATTTTTCAAAAGTGCCATTTTAACACACAAGTCTATGGGGAATGTTTTACTCGCGTGACACCTAGACGCGTGCGTCGGGTAATGTTGGCGAAGAACAATAGGAAGTAAGATGGCGGCGTAAACATCGGGCAAGTCTCTTCCGTCTTTTCACAATATTTCTCTCATTTTTTTTTGATGAATTCTTGTTCAAAAATATAACGAGAGCGTAGAAATGTCGGAAATGAAGTTTTTTCAATGTACATGATTTAGGCCTAGATCTTTTCTATTAAGGAAAGTAGAAATCTTGGGGGTGAAAGTTTCAGGTGGTTTGGCTTCCGTCGTGTGGGTCAATGAGAAGGAAGACCTGGCTTCGGATGAGAGTAACCTTACGTTAGTAACTGATTTTTACTCTCTAGAACTAGAAGCCGCCTGGCTAGGTGAGAGTAAGGCCGTGTTTATGCTTCCACTTTTCAGGCCAGAATCAGCGTTTCCAAACATGATTAGTAAAAAAAACACTTGTTCCAAGCTTACTTTCATTTAAACGCTGTTTCAAAACGCCGATCTTAAACTCACAAAAAGGTGCGTTTGTAAACGTTGTTTGACCAGAATCAGGCTTTCTGGGGAAGTATAAACAGAACCACGATCATAAACGTGTTTAAATGACGTCATTTGGTACATGCTTCCGGTGAGATGAAAATCCGCGGGCAAATACAGTCGTATTGCTCCTTGTTATCTCTACGTAAAAACAACAATCGGAAAAAAAAACCTTTTGAAAAAAGGCGCGCCCAATTTGACCTCGCTTTACGATGCGAAGCCAGCTGGAGATCATGATATGCTCTGAAAAGTAAAGCATAAACAGCACTCCCAGAACCACGTTTACGATCGGCGTTTTGAATCGACGTTTGAAATCGCTGATTCTGTCCTCGCAATGGAAGCATAAACACACCATAAGATACGTTTAATAGTATTAGTCTTGAGGACGCAATGATGATGATTTTTTTTAGATATGTCATATACTTCTTCATCATTGACGTCTTGACACTCTCTCCATAGTGTCTTAAGCGAAGGACCAAAACAAAGATGGATTTCCCTAGAAAATCCATCTTTTTAAACCAAAATCACAAGATTTCTATTCATTCTTACATCTTCCTACGCCTAATGCGTAGGAAGGTTTTAAATATTATTATAAAAAATATAGAAAAATGAAGATTTCTTACCTAACTGATGCCGCGTAGACCCCCCGTTCCACATGTAAACAACGGAAATACAATAGCGTCGACCCTTGAACCGCTTATGTATGATGTACTTCCGGAAAGCAACCCCGTCTTAACAATTTAGAGATGAAAATTCTTATTTAACAAATCATTAACTAACCCATTAAAATTTATATTTTCATTATAAATAATTCATATTAATATATATAAATTATTTATGATCACGAAATAAATTTTAAGATTTGTTGAATAAGAATTTTCATCTCTAATTTCTATCTCTAAATTTTATATTTTTAAATAATATTTAACACCTCCCTACGCATTAGGCGTAGGAAGGTGTAAGAATGAATAGAATTAATAGAATTCTTGTGATTTTGGTTTAAAAAGATGGATTTTCTAGGGAAATCCATCTTTGTTTTGGTCCTTCGCTTAAGACACTATGGAGAGAGTGTCAAGACGTCAATGATGAAGAAGTATATGACATATCTAAAAAAAATCATCATCATTGCTTCCTCAAGACTACGTGAGTATAGTATTAGTAAATGATTTTTACTCTTTAGCAGCCTCCTGGCTAGTAGAAAAGATGGAAAGAGCTTACGGCCGTGTTTATGTCGCCATCTTGATTTCGTTGTCTTTCGCTTGGCGACAGCACGCAAATCGCGCGATTCGTTTTTTTTATGAATTCTTCTTTAAAAATGAAATCAATATCGCAGAAATGTTACACCCGGTAATCTACTTCATTGGAAAATAAGTTGAACCCCATGACAGGTAGGCCTACATGTTTTAGGGCTAGATTTAGAGGGAAAGTAGAAATCTCGGGGGCGAAAGTTTCAGGTTTTGTACCAGTACGTGGGTGAATATAGCTCGTGATCCCAGGCGTCAGTGGGGAGTAACCCTACGACTACGTAGAGTACTATGTAGAGCTAAATTCATAGTAACCCAGGCCAGGAAACTCCCGCCCGCGTAGCGGGCGGGAGTTCCCTGGGTTAAATTAAAGGCAGTGTATACAGCCACACGCGTGTGTCTTTACCATCCAGCCACACGCGTGTGGTTATATCCAGAACACCTATCTGTGGATACCGCCACACGCCGCCAGTAATAACAGTAAAACGCGTATGTAGGTCTGACCGTCTATATCACGATCAAAATAACCTCATTTCTTCATTAAATTCTTACATTCTAAACCACTCTGATTTCTTTAAATCGTTTCAATTTCATTCTCACCGTCTTCTTTCCTTGCTTTTCTTGTCTTGTTACAAAAGGCCGCCTGTTAAATAGCAAATTTCCACACTTTTTCTACTTGTGTCGATTCTCTACTGACTCTAGGCTATGTGCGCGTACGTGCGTACGTACGAAACTCGGGATTCGTGCATGCTTAACGCTTGGTACAAACTGTGTATGTCTACTACTGCGCTGCGCTAACGCTTAACGCTGTATGGGTCTGCCACCGCGAAGGAAGCCAGAATCGACACAAGTAGAAAAAGAGAATTTGCTGTTAAACAGACGACCGTTTGTAACAAGACAAGAAAAGCAAGGAGAGAAGACGGTGAGAATGAAATTGAAACGATCTAAGGATATCAAAGGGGTTTAGAATGTAAGAATTTAATGAAGAAATGAGGTTATTTTGATCGTGATATAGACGGTCAGACCTACATACCGGTACGTGTTTTACTGTTATTACTGGCGGCGTGTGGCGGTATCCACAGATAGGTGTTCTGGATATAACCACACGCGTGTGGCTGGATGGTAAAGACACACGCGTGTGGCTGTATACACTGCCAAAATTAAATCATGACTTTCAGTTTCAGACGCCTCCAGGCTAGTCGAGCACCACATAGCCTATAGATCTATATACATACGGTTCTTCGGCAATTACCCCTGGACAAAGGGAGAGCATAAATAATTACATATTAGGTACAAATCAGGATATAATAATGTATATTTACCACTGGCCACTAACACCTTGGCCTTCCACATCCCAGCCAATGTTTCGGCCGTTTCTCTGCGGGGTTCCGGACTCCACCAGGCCCTCAAACTTCGGGTCCACCAAGTTGACCGACATCTTTTTGTTTGTTACAAAATCGCTAGAAGTAACAGTTCCTTGTTTCCACCCAGTGTACTAAGACGCACATGGTTGATATCCTTATCAATTCAAGAAGATTAAGACAAAGTGCAGTAAGATCAGATTCTAACGGGTGTAAATATTGGATGAAGCCATAAACTGTAACGGGCGTCGGTGAGCTTTAGCGAGTGAATTTGAAACGCACATGTATTACACTAGCGCGCTAGCATGCCTCGCCGAAAATAGATTTCCGAGGCCGAGATTTACCGAAGAGTTCCGGATATCTAGTATAGATCTATAACTCTATTAACGTTATAGCCTTTACTGATAGTTTATCCATTGCGATGATGATCTTAAAAGAAAATAAAAAAAAATCATCAAATATCAAAATTACCGGCAAAATTTCAGTGTAAATTAAAAACTAAATGGAGATTGTATTGGGAATAGTGCATCAAACAATTTTTCAAGTTTAGTACTCCTCCCTGCTCCCCCCCCCCCCCCTGCGCGAGCTTGAAGACCCTTGTTCTTGCTTGTTAATTTTTTCTCGGGTATGATTGAAGAACTTACTGTGGTAACACTGTGTTTGTTACCCAACTATGTGGGCAATTATGTGATTAACAATGTGATCTGAAGTCTAACACTGTGACCACATAGTTTACACATAGTCAACTATGTGAACACACTGTGGTAAGTGGTAACACTGTGTTTGTTACCCAACTATGTGAGCAAAATTTGTGATTAACTATGTGATCTGAAGTCTAACACTGTGTCCACATAGTTTACACATAGTCAACTATGTGAACACACTGTGGTAAGTGGTAACACTGTGTTTGTTACCCAACTATGTGAGCAAAATTTGTGATTAACTATGTGATCTGAAGTCTAACACTGTGTCCACATAGTTTACACATAGTCAACTATGTGAACACACTGTGGTAACATTGTGTTTGTTACCCAACTATGTGGGCAATTATGTGATTAACTATGTGATCTGAGTCTCACACTGTGACCACATAGTTTACACATAGTCAACTATATGAACACACTGTGGCAACACTGTGTTTGTTGCCCAACTATGTGGACAATTATGATTAACTATGTGATCTGAAGTCTAACACTGTGTCCACATAGTTTACACATAGTCAACTATGTGAACACACTGTGGTAACACTGTGTTTGTTACCCAACTATATGGGCAATTATGTGATTAACTATGTGATCTGAAGTCTAACACTGTGTCCACATAGTTTACACATAGTCAACTATGTGAACACACTGTGGTAACACTGTGTTTGTTACCCAACTATGTGGGCAATTATGTGATCTGAAGTCTCACACTGTGACCACATAGTTTACACATAGTCAACTATGTGAACACACTGTGGTAACACTGTGTTTGTTACCCAACTATGTGGGCAATTATGTGATTAACTATGTGATCTGAAGTCTCACACTGTGACAACACTGTGACCACATAGTTAACACATAGTTTACACATAGTCAACTATGTGAACACACTGTGGTAACACTGTGTTTGTTCCATAAGGGTTCACTTCCCCATGCTACTGTATTCAACCTGTTTTACTGTTATGTTTACAGCTCGGTTTGATATTAATTAGCCTTAATCAGCATCATTTAAGTTGTCATGCCCAGCAACATTTGTTCACCTTTGTATTGAAAGTGCTTTTATGCCAGCCATACCAGTGGTAAAGACGTACAGTTATGTATGTGACAAATCTGGTACTTTCAAACTCATAAGTATGCTGAATGACAATGTTGGCAATTTTTTTTTTATATAAACTTAAATCGGATTTATTTGATTTGAATCAGATTTTTTAGATTTTAATATGATTTTTTCTAACAGATTTTTTTTAAACAAAGCGCAAACACCCAAAATTTAACCCTTTACACTGACATCAATTTTAAGATCATACATTTCACCGCTAAGAATATTCTTAACTATTTCAGAATCAAATCCAGTCAAAATATAATTTACAGAAAATATTAAAGCCATGAATAGGCTGACATTTTCTGCTGTGTCTAAAGTGAATGTCGAGAGCTGTCTTGGTACAGCTAATGCTGCAAAGTTGGTGTTCATTTTAAAACTCTGAACATTTAATGAGAATCAGTTTATTTGGAAGAATTCCATGACTCAGAGATTCAAATTCTCCAAAGAGAAACATTTTTAAAATCTTATTTTCAAGCCCATGATTGAAGATCATAATGTTAAAGAAAACTGCACTTATCTTTTGTTTGTTTCAACCCCAAGTTGTTCTTTGAGCCACAGTTGAAACAACTCTTTCAAAGCATTGGCTTGCAAAACTTTGACCGACTGCATTCGGGCTGAAAATATTCACATCTAAATAAATAGAGTAAAGTGATGAAAATTTCACCAAAATTTGATGACAAATAAAAAGTTATTGTATTTGAAACTTTGTCAGTATTTTGTGAAAAACAGTTATATTTACATCGTCATGAATATTCATTTGGTGGGTTAATGATGTCACATCCCATCTTTCCTTTTTCTTATAACACGAAATCATAATTATTTCATTTTTTCATACATGTGTAAATAATGTGTCTCCATTATGATGAAATAAGTTGCGGCAATAAATAACTAATGTACTTAATTAGTTCTCAAATCAATTTTTTTAGTTCTTGGTAAATTTTTTTTTTTAATAACCCTAATATCATATAATTGTAATAAAAAGAACAAGTGGAGATATGCCACCATGTTGCACCCACAAATGTAATAACGCCCACAAATGTAATAACACTTTACCCACAAATGTAATAACGCCCACAAATGTAATAACACTTTACCCACAAATGTAATAATTTCACCCACAAATGTAATAATGCACTTTACCCACAAATGTAATAATTTTTGATCGCCCACAAATGTAATAATGACTTTACCCACAAATGTAATAAATTTGAAGGGATTTTTTGGCAAATCCGTTCTGAACTAAAATCGTATAGTAATGCGTTCATATAGCACAAAAGTGCAAAGTCTCTTTTCCTGACCCGGTTAATTAACAAATTATAATATAAATCCAAAGTCTTTATTCCAGACCCGGTTGTTTAAAAAATAATAATATGAGCCCAAAGTCTTTATTCCAGACCCGATTGTTTCAAAAATGATAATATAAGTCCAAAGTCTTTTCTCCAGACCCGGTTGTTTAAAAAATCATAATATAAATCCAAAGTCTTTTTCCAGACCATGTTGTTTCAAAAATTATAATATAAATCCAAAGTCTTTATTCCAGACCCGGTTGTTTAAAAAATAATAATATAAGTCCAAAGTCTTTATTCTAGACCCGGTTGTTTCAAAAATGATAATATAAGTCCAAAGTCTTTTCACCAGACCCGGTTGTTTCAAAACTTATAATATAAATCCAAAGTCTTTTTCCAGACCCTGTTGTTTCAAAATCATAATATAAATCCAAAGTCTTTATTCCAGACCCGGTTGTTTAAAAAATAATAATATAAGTCCAAAGTCTTTATTCCAGACCCGATTGTTTCAAAAATGATAATATAAGTCCAAAGTCTTTTTTCCAGACCCGGTTGTTTCAAAATTATAATATAAATCCAAAGTCTTTATTCCAGACCCAGTTGTTTCAAAAATAATAATATGAGCCCAAAGTCTTTATTCCAGACCCGGTTGTTTAAAAAAAATTATAATATAAGTGCAAAGTCTTTATTCCAGACCCGGTTGTTTAAAAAATAATTATATGAGCCTAAAGCCATTATTCCAGACCTGATTGTTTCAAAAATGATAATATAAGTCCAAAGTCTATTCACCAGACCCGGTTGTTTAAAAAATTATAATATAAATCCAAAGTCTTTATTCCAGACCCAGTTGTTTCAAAAACGATAATATGAGCCCAAAGTCTTTATTCCAGACCCGGTTGTTTAAAAAATTATAATATAAGTACAAAGTCTTTATTTCAGACCCGGTTGTTTAAAAAATAATCATATGAGCCTAAAGCCTTTATTCCAGACCTGATTGTTTCAAAAATGATAATATAAGTCCAAAGTCTTTTCACCAGACCCGGTTGTTTAAAAAATTATAATATAAATCCAAAGTCTTTTTCCAGACCCTGTTGTTTCAAAAATTATAATATAAATCCAGTCTTTATTCCAGACCCGGTTGTTTGAAAAATAATAATATAAGTCCAAAGTCTTTTTTCCAGACCCTATTGTTTCAAATATTATGATATAAGTCCAAACTAAGATACGATAATGATGTTCCGGTGGAATAAAAATGAGAATCAAGCCTAGTCTTCTCTCCAGATCCAGTTGATTAAAACTGGTGGTATCAAAATATTTGTTGTTGTTTTAAATTATACTGAACTTATTGTGAATATACGCGCTATGAGTAAATTGAGAATCAAGCATAGTCTTTTCTCCAGACCCAGTTATTTAAAACTAAAAACTAAAACCCTATAGTAATGCCTTCATATAGCACAAAAGTCCAAAGTCTTTTTCCAGACGCAGTAGTTTCAAAAATTATAATGTAAGTCCAAAGTCTTTTTTCCAGACCCAGTTATTTCAAAAATTATAATATAAGTCCAAACTAAGAGACCATAATGATATTCCAGTGGAAAAAAGAAAATCGAGCTTAGCCTTTTCTCCAAACCCTGTTATTCAAAAATTGTAGATAACAATACAACAACAACAACAAAAACCGTATAAAGACCCCGTAATCTTATTAATGCTGGATAACATGGACATATAGCGTAGTCTTTCAGCCATACCCAGTCATTTGTTTTTCAAAATAAGGCTTAGAGTAAAAATAAAAATAACTCCAAATCTAATACCAAGCAATCCTTGAACCTAAGAACATGTTTTTAAAAAGAGGTTTAGAATGTTGTCTTTTTTCCAGACCTAATCATTACAAAAATTACGAAAAAAAATCTTCTAACATAAGACCCTATCATATTCTCTTGGAATAACATGAGTTGTAAAACGTACTCTTTCCTCCAGACCAGGTTATCTAAGAAATGAATTAAAAAAGAAAATCAAATCTAAAACCAGTTTTCAAAAGTTACACCCAGTAAAAAAATATGTCTGTACCCCCACACCCAGATTCTTTTGTATAATAATACTAAGACCCCTACAAAACATTGTAATTATGCATTTGCAAAGAAAACGTCCATTTTCCAGATTTGGTTATAATTTGAAAATAAAATTGTCTAAAACAAATACCCAATAATCCAACTACTGTGGAATAACATGGAGATCGATTGTAGACTTTCCTCCAGACACGATTATTTCAAGAATAAGAAAACAATAAAACCCAACCCCCAACAACGAATCTAAGAACCAACAATCCTCCGAATTCAGACCAAGTACAAAAGCACATGTTTAGAGCGTTGTCTCTATTCCAGACCCAGTCATTTAGAAATTAATTCAAACAATCTTAAAAACATAAGACTTTGTCATATTCTTATTCCTGTTGAATAACAGTATTATTATGCTTAGACCTTCGTCTAGACCCAGCTATTTATAAGATAAACAAATATTGAAAAAATCAAAGCTAAGACCAATCTTTAAAATTAAACCCACTTAAAATTCTTGGGTTTAGAGAGTTGTCTTTACCCCACATCCAGTTCTCTTAAAATACAAATTAAGCAAAAGATTAATCTAAAAACTTAGACACCAGCATCTCCCAAAATATAAAACCCTGTGTTAAGGCATACCACAAAAACGTCAAATTAATAAAAGGCGTAAATATTCAGATCTGAATGGTACGCGCCTTAAAAACCCAAAATAACAAAAACAACAACGTTATTCTACTTCAATACTATTGTGGCGTCTTTGTTAATATTGTTTGTCTGTTTTTTATCGTTTCTAATAATTTCCTATTTTGAGATAACTGCATGGGTCTAGAGCAAAGACTACACCATATTTAAAAACTGGGCGTTGTGGCGTGCGCCTGTAATCCAAGCTATGTGGGGGAAGTTACAAATTGATGCAGAGGTTCGAGGTTCGAGCCCTGGTCACGTCTTTCGGATGGTGACGTTAAGGGCGGTCCCAGACGTAAATAATCATATCTGATTGAGACACGTCTGACAAAACTCAAATACACACACGCACGTTTGCCCCCCTGGAAAGATTAAACCTCAAGATGTTGATGGACCTGAATCCACCGACGGGACAGCCTAACTCCGTAACTCTGGTACGGGTGTGGGAGGGGGCTCTTCTTTCTTTGCCTGTCTCTCTTTCAGTCATTTCAAATCAGTTTTTTTATTCCTATCTTTTCACTTCTTGATCACATAAATCCCCCCCTCTCTCTCTCTCTCTTTACTTAACGGGTCAATATAACCCCAGAAAATATATCTTAGGCCACTGAGATTATTGGAATTGTAACTAATAAAAAGAAAATGCTGAATATATTACAAATGGTGCTTGGTACACTGAAAATTTAAAGTACCGAAGAACTTGTTAAAACGTTATCCCCTCTTGTTAGAATGATTTTCTTTTATATAATATCTCATAGATCGTCGATCAACAACCTTATCGTTTACGGGAAGTAATCCCCATATTGTGTGCTGATATCTCATTCCTCAGTTTTTTGTTTTATATGTATTTAAAGGTTTTGTGTTTTTTTTTCATTAAAAAAAGGAATGAATATACAAGAAATAATAATAATAAACAAGTGGAATGCCTCTGACCGTTTCACCTGCATCACGCGATTCAACATAGCAGCAGTGCTGACTTTGAAAACTACTATAACTCGCACAAGATGTTAAGTGATACTTGGTTACTCTTATTTCCACGTTTTATGAACTAGAACAATACACTTACAGAGATAGGATGGTAATTCAACAAATACCCCCAATGTGGCCAAAATTCATTGACCTCACATGACCTTTGACCTTGATCATGTGACCTGAAACTTGCACAGGATATTCAGTGATACTTTATTACTCTTATGTCCAAGTTTCAAAAGTCAGATCAATAAACTTGCAAAGTTATGATGGTAATTCAACAGATACCCCATTATGGCCAAAGTTCATTGACCTTTGACCTTGGTCATGTGACCTAAAATGCACACAGGATGTTCAGTGATACTTGATTACTCTTATGTCCAAGTTTTATGAACAAGACCAACATACTTTCAAAGTTATGATGGTAATTCAACAAAAAACCAAATTCGGCCAAAGTTCATTGACCTTTGACCTTGATCATGTGACCTGAAACTTGCACAGGATATTCAGTGATACTTTATTACTCTTATGTCCAAGTTTCATGAATCAGATCCAAAACCTTTTTAAGTTTTGATTGTAGTTCATCAGATACCCCCAAATCGGCCAAAGTTCATTGACCCTAAATGACATTTGACCTTGGTCATGTGACGTGAAACTCATGCAGGATGTTTGGTGATACTTGATGAACCTTATGTCCAAGTTTAATGAACCAGGTCTATATATTTTCTAAGTTATAATGATATTTCAAAATCTTAACCTGAGGTTAAGATTTTGATGTTGATTCCCCCAACATGGTCTAAGTTCATTGACCCTAAATGACTTTTGACCTTGGTCATGTGACATGAAACTCTAATAGGATGTTAAGTAATACTTGATTAACCTTATGGCCAAGTTTCATGAACTAGGTCTTTATACTTTCTAAGTTTTGATGTCATTTCAAAAACTTAACCTTAGGTTAAGATTTGATGTTGACGCCGCCGCCGTCGCCGTCGGAAAAGCGGCGCCTATAGTCTCACTCTGCTATGCGGGTGAGATAAAAAGAAGTAATGAAAATAATACTAAATAAAATTGCTACCCTACTTCTCGTACAGTGGGTGGCAAAAATAGTCAATCATGACTTATTGCCAAATAAAAAAATGGAATGGAATGGTTATCCCCTCTTGTTAGAATGTTTTTCTTTTATATAATATATCATAGATCGTCAATCAACAACTTTATCGTTTTCGGGAAGTAATCCCCCTATTGTTTACTGATATCTTATTTCTCAGTTTTTTTTTCATATGTATTTTAATGTTTTGTTATTTAGATTTTTTTCATAGAAAAAAGGAAGGAATATACAAGAAATTATTTTTTTAAAGGACAAGTCCACCCCAACAAAAACTTGATTTGTATATAAAGAGAAAAATTCAACAAGCATAACACTGAAAAATTCATCAAAATCGGATGTAAAATAAGAAAGTTATGGCATTTCAATGTTTCGCTTCATTTCACAAAACAGTTATATGCACATCTCGGTCGGTATGCAAATGAGGAACTGATGACATCACTCACTCACTATTTCTTTTGTATTTTCTTAAATGAAATATGAAATATTTTTATTTTCTCGTCATTGTCATGTGAAATGAAGTTTCATTCCTCCCTGCAACACGTGGAAATTTATCATTTTAACATTTTGTGCTTTAGGCAAGGAGGTCCAAATTCGTAAAAATTAAAATAATGTATAATTCAAATAATGAAAACCAAAAGAAATAGTGAGTGAGTGACATCATCGACTCTCTCATTTGGATGTAGCTGGCTTGTTCATATAACTATTTTGTTAAAAATAAGCAAAACTTTGAAATGTCATAACTTTCTTATTTTACATCCGATTTTGATGAAATTTTCAACATTGTGCTTGCCTGATTTTTCTCTATTGATTCAAATCAACATTTTTCTGAAGAGGACTTGACCTTTAATGGTTGCAGGGTCTTTGTTTTGTTGTTGTTGTTGTGTTTTTAATGACTTTGAAAACTGGGTCTGACAGAAAGATTACGCTACATTTCCATGTCCAACATAAATAGGATCGTGGGTCTTTGTTTTTTTATAATTATTATAATTTTTGAAATAAATGGGCCTGGAAATAAGACTTGGACTTATATTATAATTTTTTAATGAACCGGGTCTGGAAAAAAGATTTCGCATTTTTGTGCTATATAAACACATTACTATAAAGTTTCAGCTTTTAGCTACCGGGTCTGGAGCAAAGACTATGCTTGATTTTCAATTTACCATTAGCGTCTGGAGAAAAGTCTAAGCTCGATTCTCATTTTTATTCCACTGGAATATCATTAATGTATCTCATTTGGGACTAAAATTATAATTTTTGAAATAACCGGGTCTGGAAAAAAGATTTTGGATTCATATCATGATTTTTTAAACAACAGGGTCTGAAAAAAAAAACTTTGGACTTCTATTATTATTTTTCAAACAACCGGGTATGGAATAAAGACTTTGGACTTATATTATCATTTTTGAAACAATCGGGTCTGGAATAAAGACTTTTGGCTCATATGATTATTTTGTAAACAACCGGGTCTGGAATAAAGATTTTGGATTTATATTATTATTTTTTAAACAACCGGGTCTGGAATAAAGACTTTGGATTTATATTATAATTTTTGAAACAACAGGGTCTGGAAAAAGACTTTGGATTTATATTATAATTTTTGAAACAACCGGGTCTGAAGAAAAGACTTTGGACTTATATTATCATTTTTGAAACAATCGGGTCTGGAATAAAGACTTTTGGATCATATGATTATTTTTGAAACAACCGGGTCTGGAATAAAGACGTTGGACTTATATTATTATTTTCTAAACAACTGGGTCTGGAATAAAGACTTTTGATTTATATTATAATTTTTTAAACAACCGGGTCTGGAATAAAGACTTTGGGCTCATATTATTATTTTTGAAACAACCGGGTCTGGAATAAAGACTTTGGGCTCATATTATTATTTTCGAAACAACCGGGTCTGGAATAAAGACTTTGGATTTATATTATAATTTTTGAAACGATCGGGTCTCGAATAAAGACTTTGGGCTCATATTATCATTTTCGAAACAACCGGGTCTGGAATAAAGACTTTGGATTTATATCATTATTTTTTTAAACAACCGGGTCTGTAAAAAAGATTTTGGATTCATATCATGATTTTTGAAACAACAGGGTCTGGAAAAAGACTTTGGACTTGCATTATTATTTTTTAAACAACCGGGTCTGGAATAAAGACTTTGGACTTATATTATCATTTTTGAAACAATTGGGTCTGGAATAAAGACTTTTGGCTCATATAATTATTTTGTAAACAACCGGGTCTGGAATAAAGACTTTGGACTTATATTATTATTTCTTAAACAACCGGGTCTGGAATAAAGACTTTGGATTTATATTATAATTTTTGAAACAACAGGGTCTGGAAAAAGACTTTGGATTTATATTATAATTTTTTAAACAACCGGGTCTGGAGAAAAGACTTTGGACTTATATTATCATTTTTGAAACAATCGGGTCTGGAATGAAGACTTTTGGATCATATGATTATTTTTTAAACAACCGGGTCTGGAATAAAGACTTTTGATTTATACTATAATTTTTTAAATAACCGGGTCTGGAATAAAGACTTTGGGCTCATATTATTATTTTTGAAACAACTGGGTCTGGAATAAAGACTTTGGGCTCATATTATTATTTTCAAAACAACCGGGTCTGGAATAAAGACTTTGGATTTATATTATAATTTTTGAAACAACCGGGTCTGGAATAAAGACTTTTGATTTATACTATAATTTTTTAAATAACCGGGTCTGGAATAAAGACTTTGGGCTCATATTATTATTTTTGAAACAACCGGGTCTGGAATAAAGACTTTGGGCTCATATTATTATTTTCAAAACAACCGGGTCTGGAATAAAGACTTTGGATTTATATTATAATTTTTGAAACAACCGGGTCTGGAATAAAGACTTTGGGCTCATATTATTATTTTTGAAACAACCGGGTCTGGAATAAAGACTTTGGATTTACATTATAATTTTTGAAAAAACCGGGTTTGGAATAAAGACTTTGGACTTATATTATAATTTGTAAAATAACCGGGTCAGGAAATGAGACTTTGCACTTTTGTGCTAAATGAACGCATTACTATACGATTTTAGCTTAGAACGGATTTGCCAAAAATCCCTTCAAATTTATTACATTTGTGGGTAAAGTCATTATTACATTTGTGGGCGATCAAAAATTATTACATTTGTGGGTAAAGTGCATTATTACATTTGTGGGTGAAATTATTACATTTGTGGGCGTTATTACATTTGTGGGTAAAGTGTTATTACATTTGTGGGCGTTATTACATTTGTGGGCGATTATTACATTTGTGGGTGTAACACCACCATCAGCCCAACTAATAGGTGAGCGGCCAGAAGCCAAAAAGTGCCTTATTTCTTGACTTTAATCCCCCCGGCTGGATCAAAGCAAAATCGTACATCAAATTAAAGGAAATTTTCTGAATTTTTCGGAATTGGGCATAAAAAATGTCGTAATGTGTAGCATCACCATGGAAACTAGCCTTGAATAAGCCACGCCCATTTTAGATACTTCTGGAATATCTATCATGAATATTGATTTTTTACTTATTAATTTAGATTATCAGGTATTTTTTCTTATTTTCAAAGGCTAGATCTACTATATATTGTA
Organism: Lytechinus variegatus; assembly: GCF_018143015.1. NCBI lineage: Eukaryota > Metazoa > Echinodermata > Echinoidea > Temnopleuroida > Toxopneustidae > Lytechinus > Lytechinus variegatus. Next base: position 3,934,155 of record NC_054740.1, on the reverse strand, counting down.
AGAAGAATTACTGAAAAACAACTTAGCATGAATTTTATGACCATTTTCTCAGAAACTGTTGCCTATAGCAACATAACTTTCCTTAGCAACCATTTAGCTCCTTAAGTAAACCACTTATTTTTCTATTTCAAACCTAACTTTTAACTTTTTAACTAGGTTGAATTAAACCAAATAAGTTACTCCAATGAAATTATATAAAGTATTATTGGAAAATAATAAAAAGAACTGAAAACCCCCATTTTAGCTATTGCGAACCTCAAATAAATTCGCTAAGCTCTACCTGACATACACCTTCAAGTGTGGAGTTCCTCAGGGGAGCATATTAGGTCCCATTCTTTTTATGTGCTATATCAATGATATGTGTATTTGTGTTAATGAAAGTAAATTACTTTTATATGCAGACGACAGTGTTTTACTCTATTCTGATACAAGTCCTAAGCTGATCGGTGAAAAACTTAGCTTAGAATTATCAAATTGTGTTAAATGGATGACAGATAATAAGCTTAGCTTACATGTTGGTAAGACTGAAAGTATTTTGATTTGTTCGCGGGCTAGGTCTAAGCATACAGATGATTTCAATATATACTATAACAATCAATTAATTAAGAGACAGAATTCCGTGAAGTATTTAGGCCTGATATTAAATAGTGATCTCTCATGTACATCTATGGTTGACTCTATCGTCAAAAAAGCTAATGCTCGCTTGAAATTTCTATACCGGTATCAAAATTGCATGAATACGAAATCCAGACGCATTTTAAGCTTTTCATTAATACAGTGTTTATTTGATTATGCTAATGCAGCATGGTACTGCAGTCTTGGAAAGGTTGATCAAAAAAAGTTTAGAATTATTCAAAATAAGATTGTTAGATTTATTACTTGCTTACACCCAAGAACACATGTTGGGAAGAATGAAATGGAAAAAGCTGGCCTTCTTCGCATAGACTTGAGGTCGCAACAACTTATACTTCACCATGTTCATAAAATTTTCTATTCAAACGAATATCATTACATCTCAAAAAACTTTACACGGTCATCTAATATTCACGAGCATGAAACAAGAAATAGTCTGTTTAACTTTGTTGTACCTATGAGAAAAGGTCAAATTGGCAACACATTTTATTATAATGGTATACATTTTTGGAATTCCCTCCCTAATCATGTTAAATCGGTTAAGACTTTTACACAATTTAAAAGAGTATTGAAACAACACTTAAAAAATGTCCCCACTCTGTAATGTTAAATATTCTTTCTAATTTCATGTGTATCATGTAGTCTTATATATAACTATTTAGTTATGATTTATTTTAATAATCAACTTGTTTTACATTTTATCATCATCTTTTGTTGTTTGCGTGAAAGTTTGATGTCAAACTTATTCGTACTTTTTCATATCTTAGGTTTTACGATTCATGAATCTTGTATTAGTTACGATGCATTTAGCGCTATTTAAAAACTGATTATAGTATAATTTTCATATGTAACCTAGAAGTAATGATCGTTTACTCAACCTGTTCTACAATTATTTTAATCATATTTTGCGTAAATGGTTTTCATGGCAAACTTATTTGTTTTTGTCTTTTCATATATTAAGTTTTACAATTCTTCGTGTAATTTCAGTGGTCTAGACTTAATTGATGTAGTTTGTAGACTTCTATAGGTGTTTTTCATAATTATGTACATTGTTGTCAATTACTGATGTAAGGACCCCATTGGAAATAAGCCATCTCGGCTTTCATGGGCAATCCTGTCAAGGTATACACTACTGTTCATATTTTTCATGTACTTGTTCACAGTTACCTGACAAATAAAATCAATCAATCAATCAATCAAATTGCCAGTTTTGTTCAGTTATTGTATTGTTATTGTTCAGTTTGACTACATTGATACACGTGCGTACAAGTCACATACTTTATACTATTTTGTGGTGAAAAAGTTGATTGAGTTTAAAATACCTGATCAATTATATTGTCTTCAATAGAACAACAACAAAATGACCATTTTACATTACCCATGGATACCAATTTGTTGCCTAGCAACGACTATTTTCCATAGCAACGACTATGTTAACCCTCTTTTCCCTGGACAAATCTGTGGAAAAACAATCAATTATGAGAAATAATAGGCCTACTAACACAATTATTATAATGTCTATAACCTCGTTTGCAGTAATCATTCAACAAACTGACTATTTTATAGCTTCCATGGAGTCAAATGTGTTGCCCAGAAACAATATTCCCTAGCAACGGCTATGTTACCACTCTTCATCTCGGCCAAATGTGTTGATGAAGTTGTGCCTTAATGTAAAAATATTGAGAAAATTAACATATGATAGTTTGTTATCGATCGGCAAACAACATTCCGAAGTTTACCATTATGTACTGACACAATTTCATTGCCTAGCAACACTATTTACCTTAGCAACGATATATTTTTCCCTTGATATATCTTGAGGAAAATAATCCACTTTTAATTGTACAGTACCATTTGTTCAATAATATACCTACATGCATACTGGCAAAGGTAAATTGAAGGACACCGCTTCATTTCTCCTATCCCCCCAAAAAATAATAATTTATCCTTGTACGTATATTGTCTACCAATTCTTAATATGAGAATGGTATTTAAACTTTATCATTTAAGAAAGAGCAGCTTCAAAGAGAAATTTAAATGATTTGCAGATAAAAAAGGAATAACATGGTTTGGATGATTCATCGCTGCTGGGTACATAGCATTTTATTAGTTTGCTACAGTAGGTATAGCATTGATGATATAATAAAATGGACAACACTACTCTTCAGGCACAGTCCCTGATTAAAGCTTTGATCATAAAGTGGGTCTTTACTTTAGGCTTGTACAGATATTTTTTCTATTTCAGGGACCTCCTATACTAGTACTCAATTAAAGTCATTGGCTAAGGCTTTTGGCTGCATATTCAGATCACTTTCTTCGAGTGAATATGGAATGGTTAACAAATGGATCTCTCTTGTCAAATAATACATAATCACCCATGCATGTCCATCTTCCAAGGTTGTGTCTGTGTTGAGGCTGTAGCCAAAAGATGCCATGGCTGTGAGTTCGACAAGTTTCTGTTGAAACTTTAATACTATTAATAAGTGTCAGAAGTTTAATCACAGGGAACTTATGACGTCACTTTTAATCTGATAACTGTCAAGAAATCAGAAAGATGAAAGTATGGAAACTTGGGATCTTAAGCCTTATAATATGGCGGGTTTTTTTACCTGATTGCTAAGAAAGCAAACAACCAGAGGACCGACAGCTTAATGTCCTCTCCAATTCCTGGTAATGAGGATATAATGAGGATTTGGGAATCAAATCCAGCTCACCGGAATCCGAAACCCCCGCTCTATCGACTGAGCTATCATTCCTGATCAGGCCAAGAAAAGGACAAGAAAACCAGTAAGGATAGAAAGGCTTACTAAAGTGGGAGATGTTTTCTATGTCTAAATGTCATTATGTAATATGTCATGAGGTTTGCACACATCTGCTGAATAGAGACAACCAGGGTGGGGCATACAATAAAAGTCCCGGAATATAGAGAGCAGGCATATCAGCTTACGTAGTCTTTGATGTTGTCCTTAGGGTATTTTCTGTTACAGCGATAGTGTCAGTGACTCCGATGGTTAAAAACTGATGCCTCAAATACTCAGTTAAAAAAAGATGTCTGAAAAAAAGACAAGGATTCCTCTCAACATGCATACATATGTAAAGGACGTTGACATGGGTAAAGCTTTAGAAAACGGGTACACATTCCTCTATTGTCATGATTGTTGGGCTTAAACTAACGCTACTGTTCGTTCCAGGGAGATTTAGATCAATGTAAATCTTCAAACACATCCATGGTATAAGGAATGTGTATGAGAAAATATCTGAAACTGATGTAATTGGGATGATACCCCTAAAGTGTTGGTAAAACATACTAATACTAACAATACAAATGCATTTGCATTTGTAATGATGATTTGTTCAAATAATAAGGCTGGAACATTTAAATTAGAGCCATAATTTGTAGCACTATACTTGAATGGAGTAGAAAAACATTGAATTGAACAATAATCTCTAAAGTAATAATCACTCCTCAGTGTGCCAAAACGGACTCAGTGATGATCTGGCAAGTTTAACTCCTATACTATGCTATAAATCATCTCTGTCCCGATCCAGAAAGACTCAAACTTAGTGTATTCCACCTTAAGAACAGAGAGCAGATCAAAAACTGAGGGTCAGGTGTTAACAAGCCAACCTACCTTGGCGTCATTGTAGACCATTCTTTTTTCATACAAAGAATATGCTGCCAAAACAAATGCAAAATTTGGAGCAAGGAATATCATTCTGAAGAAGCATTTGGGGAATTGATAGATGCCAAATCTCTCTGTACCATAGCTCTGACTTAATGCTTCTGCACTGCTGAGTATCTTGGTGATAAATATTGACCCCAAATCTTGAATGGAGCTTGCAGAGCCATCACTGACTGCCTGTGACTAAAAGAAGTGAGTAAACTTTACGTACTATTTATTACTGCCCCACCGTACGTCAGAAGTCATCAGCATAGATGAAAGAAAAAAAACAATCAAGAACATAGTATTCCATTCGTCAATCATGAGCCTGCAACGAGACTCAAATCTAGACAAAGTTTTCTCTGCTCAATAGAATCCCTTGATGACTCTGCTCGCAGCGTCATTCACTGGTCTAACAATCTCCATTCTGTGATGCACAATCTCACCTATGGACTTAGTACATCACTCTCTAGGTCCAAGTGAAGAATGGCCTACCTGATCTTGTTTGAACCGCCTATGGGGCTACAATAGGAATGGAGAAACTTCCTGCAACTGTAAGGGTGATCATAGGATACAACACTTTTTGGCATACCCCTCCTACCAGAGCTTTGAACTGCCACTGCCTTTGCCACTGCACTCGATTCTTTTCACAGGAAAGCTACATGTAGATCTTGTACCATTATCAGGACACGACATCTTTAATGACCTAAGAAGAAGTGTGTCATTAATTATCTGACTGGTAGCAGACACCTCTTCATGGTAATCTGACCATAAAGAGTATAGATGATCTTTACCTATTGTGTAGCACAGTCCCCCAGATATACATGTAGAGGTAAATGAGCAAAAAAGATGTAGATATATATGTACAAGATATTGGGTAAGATTGTTAGCATCGAATATCTTTGCTCTTTCACTGACAAATTGTAAATTTCACCTAAAAACACTAACAATCAGAATATAGCCACCGTTTTCAGCAAAGTTTTAGCCTCACCAATATCTACATACCCCCTTAAAAAGCTACCTTTTGGAGAGACAAACTCCTGCACACCTAAGCTCCCATTTGGTCATAGTATACTGAATGATTTTAAAGGGCAATATTTGCTCTGTGCCCATCTCCTCGGGTAACTACACAAGTCCTTTGTAGTAGAGGGTTCAAGCGAGAACTGGCTTTATAGGGTTGAATGATTCCAGATCTTTAATTGGCAGCGCACGGTTCTGGTAGGAGGAGGGGGGGGGCAGACCAAAAGGTGATGCACTGTCTGATCCTCTCCTCAGTCGTAGATAGTGTCTGCATCCCTGCATATTAACGACTTTACACCTTTTTGTTCCAGACCATAAGCGATTACAAGTCATGTAAGACATAGCCAGGATGGCCATTCGTCATTTGAACCTTTGGGCGTGATTCGCTAGGTCACATGGAAAACTTTAGCGTCACAGACTGGGGGTGGTTTTGTCCATAGGGCGATCTTTTGACTATGTGCATAGCTATGATCAAGGGATTCAGTCAAGTGAAGGAAATTGTCTTGATTCCAGTCTCTTTTTGTCAGGTTCATAGTTAAAGAGTGGAAGAAGGACATCTTTTTTGCTCTTTTACCTCTATATCTGGGGGACTGTGCCACACAATAGGTAAAGATCATCTATACTCTTTATTGTAGTAGACAGACGGATTACTTAGTCGTCTGCGTAGATGTTAAAGAGGAGTTGGGCAAGGACACTTCTTTGTGGGAGACCATTTTTCTGCCTCCACCATTTGCTGCTGGAACCACTGAGATTCACAACCAGTTTGAGGGTATTTTTTTAATTAGCCTTGTCAACTTGACTTCCTTTGTCATCATAATGACTTTCCTCGTAAGTAGGCCTACCCCATGATTACCTGTTTCATAAGCTGCAGTTAAGTTAAAGGCTGCTCTAGTTTTCAGACCTTCCTCAAACCATCTGATTTACCGAGTCAGACTCAGTACTTGATAGGTAAAGGACTTTCCTGGCCTGAATCTTGCCTACTGGAATGAAGAACTCAGTCACAAAGGGAACAATGCGGTTAAGCAGGAGCTTTTCAAAGGGCTTGTATATGTGTGACAGAGTAGAGAAATTTATCTGTAACTCTGATGGGTCTTTGCCTGGCTCGACTCTGACAACTACCCTAAATGTCCTCTTGGCATTTTTTTTTTCTTCATGCAAACAGTAGTTTAACATGTCAGCAGCCATTGGTCCATGAAGGGTGATCTGCTCACAGAGGACATCATCTTGTTGCTCTTAATTATTCCCTTTGATAGCCTAGCACAAGTAGACAAGACGTTCAGGCTGAATGGTCTTGTGTATTTAAATGACTCTTAGTTGGGAGACTGTCACTGCACTTTTATTTAGGGAGGTTGGCCCTTCGTGGGCAATAAATAGGGTTACTTTGACTGTACACAAGAAGATAGTGGGCCACTTGGTCGGTGGTCACTAGTTTGAATCGTTTTTCAAAGATCCGAATCGTTTTCCCCGGCGTTTCTGCTGTTGTGAGTCATTTCCATTGATTTATTAAATCACTGTCACTTTCTTTTTTATTATCCATAATGACAGTTGTCAATTTTCCCCAACATTCAAGTGTATCAGCACCAAAGGTGTCATTCTCAAAGCTCTTGAAATATTTACTGTACAGCAGCTTCATCATTCGTCAAGCCCGGAGAATAGTTTGTACAGCATCCTCGTGGAATATTCTTCTGTGATGATTTCTTTAACAGCTTTCCAAATGTGTCGTAATGAGTAGGGAATGCTGGAAGATCCTGTGGATAGTTATCCGGATCTATGACAAACTGCTCTCAGATTGCTTTCTTTAGGGTGAACATCTGTGAAAGGGAACTGTGCATGGAGTGATGGCTGACCTTCAGTCCAATAGGTTGATGTTGAGTGTGCGGGAGAGGGTCAAGCACAACCTTCTCACATGTGATGTGATGCAATCTGATTTGCATCTGACCAGTTCTCCACAAGTTCTCCATCTCGTTGGTTCCTCCATACCCCCAGATAATGCTGTGACTATTGAAATCCCCAATAAATTACATTTTCTCGATCGGAGGTGGCTTCTCGAGGAAGGGAGAGAGATTGGTTAGGAGGTTTATAGAAAGAACTTGAATGGGAATACTCATAATTTAAATGGTTAGGACTTTGCCATTTATCTTGATGAGACAATAACAGGACCTACTCCTAATTAATTCTACTTAAACAGATATTTGACCTGCTAACTAACTGCTGGAATCAGTAATGTAATGCCCACTAATCTACAGAGACTAATCGGCTCTAGTGAGCAACAGGCACAGATTAGAGTAATTTTTGTTGTCTGGTTGGTATATACGACGTACTGAGGATCTCTTGATCTGTGTTTAAATCATGGCAGGTGATCATTTAAAAGGTTTTTTCATCAAGTTGTGCAGATAAACCAGCAATCCTGTTTGAAGGTCTGCAAGTATTGTGTTAACTGCCCTATTGCCCATCCATTGGTATAATAACAAAAAAAAACACCTTCCAACAACACAGGAAAATCGCCAGAAGTGCAGATAGAAACTTTGATAGTTCATTGTGATTTACATATTTTAGTAGGAACCTCATAAAGTAATTAGTTTTTGAGTTCACAATGTACAGAGTTGGCAGAATTGCAGATAGAAACTTTGATAGATCATTGTGATTTACATATTTTAGTAGGAACCTCATATAGTAATTAGCTTTAGAGTTCACAATCACTACAGTATAGGAATTATATTTTCCATAAGATAAATAATTCCGTTTTCCCATTGCAGGCACTCTAAGACTTATTGGCTGGTCTTGGATATATATTACCTTTCCTAAAATGTATAATAAAATGTTCCAAATTACAAACTAAATGATATTGTTAATAATACCCATTTCCTCTACCATGGCTGTATGCAGCGAAAAGATTACATCCTTCCATTTACTATGAATAAGCGTCCATTACCAAACTCGGTCGCTTTGCCTCCTCGCTTTGTTTATTAGAGACTTTTAGTCGGCTTGCCACTCCAAAGAAAAGTTTTCTGTATACAGCCATGCCCTCTCTCAATATGCCGACTGCCTGGCCAGATGGCTGAAATTAATTGTCATCACCACAATAAATGCTTAGAATAGTATAAGATGCATTTTGAGGACCAAAAAAGAAAATTTGGGGAGGTTGCAGGCTTGAAATATCGCCAAAAATTGATGGTTGCTAGGTAAATACTAGTGTTAGGCAACGTAATGGTTTCCATAGGTAACAGAAAATTCTATGAATATTGAATTAGTTAGATTAGAACAGATAACTTAACACAGGGTATCTACACAAAATTCACCAAAAGTGTGCATGTTATCCTTCCATTTACTATGAAAAAGCATCCCTTGCCAAACTCAGTCGCTTTGCTTCTTGGGGACTTTCTTGCCACCCCCAAGGAAAAGTTTTCTGTATACAGCCATGCCCTCTCTCAATATGTGGACTGCCTGGCCAGATGGCTGAAATTAATTGTCATCACCACAATAAATGCACAGAATAGTATAATATGCATTTTGAAGTCCAAAAAAGGGAATTTGGGGAGGTTGCAGGCTTGAAATATCACCAAAAAGTGATGGTTGCTAAGGAAAATGCTGTTGCTAGGCAACACAATGGTTTCCATAGGTAACAGAAAATTCTATGAATACTGAAATATTTAGCTAAGAACAGATAACTTGACACAGGGTATCTAACTGAAAATTTACAAAAGTGTGCATGATATCCTTCCATTTACTATGAAAAAGCATCCCTTGCCAAACTCAGTCGCTTTGCTTCTTCGCTTTGTTTCTTGGAGACTTTCTTGCCACCCCCAAGGAAAAGTTTTCTGTATAAAGCCATGCCATCTCTCAATATGCTGACTGCCTGGCCAGATGGCTGAAATTAACTGTCATCACCACAATAAATGCTTAGAATAGTATAAGATGCATTTTGAGGACCAAAAACAGGAATTTTGGGGAGGTTACAGGCTTGAAATATCACCAAAAAGTGATGGTTGCTAGGGAAAATACTGTTGCTAGGCAACATAAAATGGTTTCCATCGGTAACAGAAAAATCTGTGAATACTCAATTATTTAGATTAGAACAGATAACATGACACAGTAGGGTATCTGTTTGATTTATAACAATATATTACAATATCCATTAAATGATGCGTATAGTCGTAAATACACACAAACATATATTTTAGTGATATCTGTCACATGCAGGGGTTAATCAAACTCAGCAATAATGTAACTTTTCATGATCATATATGCATTATACATCCAAGTCTTCCTCTTTTATCACTTTTTCATCAAAATTCACCTTTTTAATTAGTTTTTACAAATTAAAAACTTAAAAAAATATATAAAATGAATTAATCTGGTAAAAAATCAAAGAATATTGAAAAGTGAATATGGTTGCTAGGGAAAATAATGTTGCTAGGCAACGGTTTTGAAATCAAATATATATGAAATATATATTTGGTTGCTAGGCATTATCATATCATTCAATCTGTAGTGATTTTATCCTTGTAAATTCTATATTTATATGTAAATTAGTATAATTAATTAACAAATCTAAATAATAAGTTGCTGCTTTGCTTTTATCACAAAAATGGGCGTGGCCTATTCAAGGCTGGTTTCCATGGTGAAGCTACACTCTGCGACACTTTTAACTCTCAGTTCTGAAAAATTCAGAAAATTTCCTTCAAAATGATGCATGTTTTTGCTTTGATCCAGTCGGGGGGATTAAAGTCCCAAATTTTGGCCTCTCGCCGCTCGCCTATAATGGATATTCATGAAGACATGCCTAGAAATGTTTCACTGGGAAGATGGAAAAGAAATCTTTAAAATTCAATAACTTTGTTATTTGTTATGCGATTTTGATCACATTTTCAGCATTTTGAATTTTACTCTATTAATCAGTGAGATATAAATTTCTCCAGCCTGGACAATTCCTTTAAGTTCTTCTTTGAGCAATAGTTGGAACTATTGGACTATTTCAAAGCATTTGCATGCAAATTTTGGGCAAACTTGCAAGTTGATTTAAATGATTTCTTTCACAATAAACTTGAATAGCAGTATTTGGCAGTTGCTAGAAGTTTTACAAAAAATAAGAAAACGGGTTCCCTTATACTACTGTGTCGGCCTATTTATTTGAATAAGACATATAAAAGAATAAAATGATAAAATATGGGTGTAATGGGTCACCAGGGACATTGCAGAATTTTATTTTAATTGTACTCCATTCAAAACATTCACTTAAAAATGTACAAACATTAATCCTTTTGGCAAAGGGCACTAAAATGTATAGTTGCTATGATTTAGTCATGTTAGTTCCCTTTGCCAAGAACATTCATACATCTTTAAAATAAAAATGTACATTTTACTGAATCTTTTTCAGTGAACTGGCAGAATAAAGCACAATCTCACTCAGAATGTCTGAACAGGCTTTTTCTAGTAGGACCCAATGTTATAACCCATCCTGGCAAAATTTATGTTGAGATTCAGCCTAATAAGTTCAGAGTTCCTGTACTTTTCTTTCTTGAAAACTGTCCTCTAAAACACTTCTGAAGTTTGACATAAAGAAATAAGAACTTTGTTTTACTATCAACAAAGTCCACTCATACATACAAGTCGAGTGGGGTCCCATATAGGCTACATGTACATCTTTGGTTTTGCAAGATTGACTTGAGTTAATTGATTTGATTTCAATTGTTATGAGTAGATATAAAGGGTTTATTCCTGTTATGATATAAAGTTGGTAAAATCTTACTCTTTTGAATTTAAAAAGTAAAACTGCCACAAACAATAAAAAATCCCAAATTTGTAGATGTTCCAATGGAAGTGATTTAAAGGACAAGTCATGCACCCCAACAAAAAGCTGCTTTGAACATGTTGAATAGTAAGAGAAAATCAGACAAGCATAACGCTGAAAATTTCATCAAAATTCAATCTAAAAGAAGAAAGTAATGACATTTTAAAATTTTGCTTAATTTAGAAAAAAAAAGTTGTGGTTATATGCAAATCCTTGTCGGTATGCAAATGAGGGGACCGATGACATCACTCACTCACTATTTATTTTGTATTTTATTATGTGAAATATGAAATATTTTTATGAAAAAAAAAAAATCATCCCCCCCTGAACATGTGGGATTACATTGTTTTAACATTTTGTAGTTCAAACAAGAGGGTCCTATTTTTTAAATTCGTAAAAATTGAAATGTTGTATAATTCAAACAGTAAAAATACAAAAGAAATAGTGAGTGACATCATCGACTCTCTGATTTTCATATCACTGAATTGTCCATATAACTAAGGGCCTTTTCATAAAGCTGTTCATAAGTTAAGGGCGATTTTAAAGGACAAATCCACCCCAACAAAAACTTGATTTGAATACAAAGAGAAAAATTCAACAATCATAACTCTAAAAATTTCTTCAAAATCGGATATAAAATAAAAAAGTTATGACATTTTAAGAGGTCGCTTATTTTTAACAAAACAGTTATATGAACGAGCCAGTTACATCCAAATGATAGTCGATGATGTCACTCACTCACTATTTCTTTTGTTTTTTATTGTTTGAAATATGAAATATTTTTATTTTCTCGTCATTGTCATGTGAAATGAAGTTTCATTCCTCCCTGAACACATGGAATTCCATTATTCTAACATTTTGTGCTTCAGGCAAGGAGGTCCTAATCATCAAATTCGTAAAAATTGAAATATTGTATAATTCAAACAATAAAAAACAAAAGAAATAGTGAGTGAGTTACATCATCGACTCTCTCATTTGGATGTAACTGGCTCGTTCATATAACTATTTTCATGATTTTGTTGAAAATAAGCAAAAGTTTGAAATGTCATAACTTTCTTATTTTACATCCGATTTTGATGAAATTTTTAGAGTTATGATTGTTGAATTTTTCTCTTTGTAACGAGCCAGTTACATCCAAATGAGAGACTCGATGATGTCACTCGCTCACTATTACTTTTGTTTTTTATTGTTTGAATTATACAATATTTCAATTTCACTAATTTGATGATTTTTACCTCCTTGCCTGAAGCACAAACTGTTAAAATAATGGAATTCCATGTGTTCAGGAGGAATGAAACTTCATTTCACATGACAATGACGAGCAAATCAAATTATTTCATATTTTATATAATAAAATACAAAAGAAATAGTGAGTGAGTGAGGTCATCAGTTTCCTCATTTGCATACCGACGGAGATGTTCATATAACTGTTTTGTGAAATGAAGCGAAACTTGAAATGTCATAACTTTCTTATTTTACATCCGATTTTGATGAAATTGTCAGCATTGTGCTTGTCTGATTTTTCTCTATTGATTCAAATCAACATTTTTCTGAGATGGACTTGACCTTTAAGAACGACTAATGATCCTTTCTTATGCGATAAATCATCGCCAATATATATACTATTTACCACAAGAAAGGATTACCAATCGTTCTTAAAGTCGCTCTTACGAACAGCTTTATTAAACACCCACCTGTTTGTGAAAAATAAGCGAAACTTTAAGATGTTATATTACTATCTATTTTACAGCCAATTTTGATGTAGTTTCCAGCGTTATTCTTGTTTGATTTTTCTCTATTTTTATTCAATTAAACTTTTTTTCTGGACTGGATATGACCTTTAAATCAATGATTTGAAAAAAAATAATCATCATAGTGATTTAAATCAGCTAATCCTGCTGAATGAACTGAATATGAAAACAATTAGCTTCGTCAACACATGCAATGTCGATGCCAAAGATGTGAAAGTTGCATATACATGATATAGTTAAGCCCGGGAGCTACATGTATATGCCTTGATGCTTTATTTACTATATAATGCAAACTGCTTATATGTATGTGCCCATGGGTTTGAAGGATAATTATTTTGTTTCCAAATATTAATTTGTTGGATTTAAGAATAGGCGCCCTAATTAGCTTAGGCTAATTTCGATTTTATCTCAGCAATTGCTGCCTAAGCAAATGGTTTAAAGATGCAGGGGATCAAGTGTGTTGGTCGAGTGCGAGTAACCTCTAGATAGAAGCATTTGTATTGGAGGGGATGTCATTTTTAATAACAGCTTCTGCTGGTAATAAAAATAAAAATAATACTAATAATGATCCTTGTGAGATGTTGAAAGCGCGAATCGCAAGCTCAAACTAGTAGACATTTCATGAAACGAGACGTGAACTTAAATATTCTGAGCATTTTGTGTAATCGTGAGAAAGATATGTATTTTTCTAAAGAATTAAAGCGAGCGCGAGCTGTGATTTGTTTATATACTGACCTGGGGCCCGTTGCATAAAATTTGTTACCTGAGAAAACTCAGGTTGTTTTTACTAAAGTTTTTGCCCCGTGCTAATGTCAATGGCGGAAATCATACTAACCTTAGTTTTCAGTTTTTACAAGAGCTTTCTCAGGTAAAAAGTTTTATTCAACAGGCTTCAGAAAGTAACCTTTTAAGGACTGCATTTAGTGACTCATGAATAGGATATATATCTCACGAACTAAATAATGAGAGTGCGAACCGCAACCTTAAAATTTGTGATATTCCAACCTAAAACTTGACATTTTTTACTTTTTTGTAACCAGGAATAGAATGAGTTCCTCAATAAACAATACTTGATGCGAGCGAGAAACGTGAGCCAAATTTTTTCGATTTTCCAACCTGAAAACTGGACATTCTAAGCATTCTTGTAAAAAAATAATAATAGCTCGGAGAAAAGTTTTCAGAAGTGAAGTGGCTCCCCTAGGCTTACATGAAATTTCCAAAAGTTGTAGCACGTGATTAGCCTGCAACATCATACAAGGATGCCCTTTTAACAGTAATTGACCAAAAAGGCGAATTTTACATCTTCAGATTTGATTTTCCCCACAAACCGCTTGCTCGCTACGCTCGTTGAAATGAAACGTAAAAATATATAACTTATCAATCAGTGATCTTTTTAAAAATTTTGCTCAATTTATTTACTGCAAAACACATAACCTCTTTACACAGATGATAATCTCATGGTTGAATATCCGTTTGCACCAAATTGCCCCTATTGGCCCCTTTTTTTTGGCTTTGCCCCCCCCCCCCCCCCAGCAAAAAAAAATAACTGCAAAAAGTTCTTAAAATGTCCCCTTTAGATCAGGTCACAGCTTATATATTCAAAAATTCTGTTCGCGCTTCTTGTTTGAGCACGTGATTCGCCCGCAACATCTTACAAGGATGCCCTTTTAACAGTAATTGACCAAAAAAGGCGAAATTTACATCTTCAGATTTGATTTTCCCCCAAAACCGCTTGCTCGCTACGCTCGCAGAAATAAAACGTAAATATATAGCTTATCAATCAGTGATCACTTTAAAAAATTTGCTCAATTTATTTACTACAAAACACACAACCTCTTTACACAGATGATAATCTCATGGTTAAAATATCCGTTTGCACTAAATTGCCCCTATTGGCCCCTTTTTGGCTTTGCCCCCCCCCCCCAGCCAAAAAGAAAACAACTAACTTCAAAAAGTTCTTTAAATGTCCCCTTTAGATCAGGTCAGAGCTTATGTATTCAAAAATTCTGTTCGCGCTTCTTGTTTGAGCACGTGATTCGCCCGCAACTTCTTACAAGGATGCCCTTTTAACAGTAATTGACCAAAAAGGCGAAATTTACATCTTCAGATTTGATTTTCCCCCAAAACCGCTTGCTCGCTACGCTCGCAGAAATAAAACGTAAATATATAGCTTATCAATCAGTGATCACTTTAAAAAATTTGCTCAATTTATTTACTACAAAACACACAACCTCTTTACACAGATGATAATCTCATGGTTAAAATATCCGTTTGCACCAAATTGCCCTTATTGGCCCCTTTTTTGGCTTCCCCCCCCCCCAGCCAAAAAAAAAAAAATTACTGCAAAAAGTTCTTAAAATATCCCCTTTAGATCAGGTCACAGCTTATATATTCAAAAATTCTGTTGGCTTATTGTTTGAGCACGTGATTCGCCCGCAACATCTTGCAAGGATGTCTTTTAACAGTAATTGACCAAAAAGGCGATTTTTACATCTTCAGATTTGATTTTCCCCACAAACGGCTTGCTCGCTACGCTCGCAGAAATGAAACGTAAAAATATATAGCTTATCAATCAGTGATCTTTTTAAAAATTTTGCTCAATTTATTTACTGCAAAACACATAACCTCTTTACACAGATGATAATCTCATGGTTGAATATCCGTTTGCACCGAATTGCCCCTATTGGCCCCTTTTTTTGGCTTTGCCCCCCCCCCCAGCAAAAAAAAAATAACTGCAAAAAGTTCTTAAAATGTCCCCTTTAGATCAGGTAACAGCTTATATATTCAAAAATTCTGTTCGCGCTTCTTGTTTGAGCACGTGATTCGCCCGCAACATCTTACAAGGATGCCCTTTTAACAGTAATTGACCAAAAAAGGCGAAATTTACATCTTCAGATTCGATTTTCCCCCAAAACCGCTTGCTCGCTACGCTCGCAGAAATAAAACGTAAATATATAGCTTATCAATCAGTGATCACTTTAAAAATTTTGCTCAATTTATTTACTACAAAACACACAACCTCTTTACACAGATGATAATCTCATGGTTAAAATATCCGTTTGCACCGAATTGCCCCTATTGGCCCCTTTTTGGCTTTGCCCCCCCCCCCCAGCCAAAATAAAAACTAACTGCAAAAAGTTCTTTAAATGTCCCCTTTAGATCAGGTCAGAGCTTATAATTCAAAAATTCTGTTTGCGCTTCTTGTTTGAGCACGTGATTCGCCCGCAACATCTTACAAGGATGCCCTTTTAACAGTAATTGACCAAAAAGGCGAAATTTACATCTTCAGATTTGATTTTCCCCCCAAACGGCTTGCTCGCTACGCTCGCAGAAATAAAGCGTAAATATATAACTTATCAATCAGTGATCACTTTAAAAAATTTGCTCAATTTATTTACTATAAAACACACAACCTGTTTACACAGATGATAATCTCATGGTTAAAATATCCGTTTGCACCAAATTGCCCTTATTGGCCCCTTTTTTGGCTTTGCCCCCCCCCCCCGCCAAAAAAAAGAAACTAACTGCAAAAAGTTCTTAAAATGTCCCATTTAGATCAGGACACAGCTTATATATTCAAAAATTCTGTTGGCTTATTGTTTGAGCACGTGATTCGCCCGCAACATCTTACAAGGATGCCCTTTTAACAGTAACTGACCAAAAAGGCGAAATTTACATCTTCAGATTTGATTTTCCCCCCAAACGGCTTGCTCGCTACGCTTGTTGAAATGAAACGTAAAAATATATAACTTATCAATCAATGATCTTTTTAAAAATTTTGCTCAATTTATTTACTGCAAAACACAAAAGCTCTTTACACAGATGATAATCTCATGGTTGAATATCCGTTTGCAC
This sequence comes from Lytechinus variegatus, assembly GCF_018143015.1. Classification (NCBI taxonomy): domain Eukaryota; kingdom Metazoa; phylum Echinodermata; class Echinoidea; order Temnopleuroida; family Toxopneustidae; genus Lytechinus; species Lytechinus variegatus. Next base: position 3,917,443 of record NC_054740.1, on the reverse strand, counting down.
CAAATTGCCCTTATTGGCCCCTTTTTTGGCTTTGCCTCCCCCCCCCCCCCCCGCCAAAAAAAAGAAACTAACTGCAAAAAGTTCTTAAAATGTCCCATTTAGATCAGGACACAGCTTATATATTCAAAAATTCTGTTGGCTTATTGTTTGAGCACGTGATTCGCCCGCAACATCTTACAAGGATGCCCTTTTAACAGTAACTGACCAAAAAGGCGAAATTTACGTCTTCAGATTTGATTTTTCCCCCAAAACGGCTTGCTCGCTACGCTCGCAGAAATGAAACGTAAATATATAACTTATCAATCAGTGATCACTTTAAAAAATTTGCTCAATTAATTTACTATAAAACACACAACCTCTTTACACAGATGATAATCTAATGGTTAAAATATCCGTTTGCACCAAATTGCCCTTATTGGCCCCTTTTTTGGCTTTGCCCCCCCCCCCCCCCCCCCCCCCAAAAAACATAAACTAACTGCAAAAAGTTCTTAAAATGTCCCCTCTAGATCAGGTCACAGCTTATATATTTAAAAATTCTGTTGGCTTATTGTTTGAGCACGTGATTCGCCCGCAACATCTAACAAGGATGCCCTTTTAACAGTAATTGACCAAAAAGGCGAAATTTACATCTTCAGATTTGATTTCCCCCCCCAAACCGCTTGCTCGCTACGCTCGCAGAAATGAAACGTAAATATATAACTTATCAATCAGTGATCACTTTAAAAAATTTGCTCAATTTATCTACTACAAAACACACAACCTCTTTACACAGATGATAATCTCATGGTTGAAATATCCGTTTGCACCAAATTGCCCCTATTGGCCCCTTTTTTGCCTTGGCGCCCCCACCCCCCCCCAAAAAAAAAACAACTAACTGCATTTTTTTTTTAAATGTCCCCTTTAGATCAGGTCAGAGCTTATATATTTAAAAATTCTGCCCGTGCTTCTTGCTCGCAGTTATTATCTAAATTTAGTTACATAGGCATCTCGTTTTGAAGATCACAAACATATTGCCCATCATATTAAAAAATATAGCTCGCGCTCGCATTATTTAAAGAGGGTTTATCACGTTATTACATACTTACTTTACTTCATAAAAGTATAAAGCTAATTATTGATTGTTAGGACTACCCTTTCAAAGAAACAAACAAATAGCAACTTTAAGCTGCCGATCGAGGAAAATAGGGCTGAAAAGATATTTGACGAAAGTTTGATCCGCCGGGAGGGAGGCAGTGGGCAATTTCATTCCAAAAATGAAATAAAAAACAGGGAAATTAATATTTTCCAAAATGGCAAAGTTCTTATTTCAAAAATAAATATGCCGTTTTTCATGTTTTTTTCGCAATAAAATACTTTTTTAAATAATAAAAGTTAAGTTTTCAGGCAGGAATATTGCAAATTTTGAGCTTGCGCTTCGCACTCTCATTCGATTTGTGAAATATGAATCCTAAAGAGGTCACTAAATGCTTTCTTTAACAGGTTCCTTTTCTGGTCAGTATGTTTAATCTTGCATTTTGCGCTCGTGTTAATTCATTAGGTAGATGCACATCTTTTTAATGACAGCAGAAATCTGCTCTGATTTTTAAAAACTTATTTTAATTTTTTTATTGAAATACCCTAAGGTCTTAGCTTGTGATTCACGCTCGCAAAACCTCGCAATAATGCCATTTTAAGAATAATTGACCCCCAAAAACGTTTTACAACTTCACCTGTGAATTTGTTTTACCAAGCCGCTCGCTCATCATACTCTCTACCGAAAAATAAAGTCTAAATATATATTTTGCCGTAATAAGAAGTCACTTCAGAAAAGTTTTTCTCTACTTAATCACTATCAAACGCACAATGACTTCAAGCAGATAATAATCTTAAGGTGAAATTATCACCAAAGTGCCCATTTTGATGTATGAGTTTCGTTTTTTTGCTTTACCCCGCAAACGAAAATTCGTTCGGCCGCCCTTGCCTTCTCATCCTCATTACAATTTAACGGACACAGTGTCCCCCGCCCCCCCTTGCCTCTGCTTTCCCGGTTTTCATTTTTCGGATTTAACGAACCTCATATTGTTTTCGGATTAACGAACCTTCTGAAAAACGAACCTTATTTCGTTTTCGGATTAACGAACCTTCTGAAAAACGAACATTATTTCGTTTTCGGATTATCGAACCTTCGGAAAACGAATTGTCGGAATAACGCCACAAATGTTCTGATTAACGAACCCTTTTCGTTTTCGGATTAACGAACATCGAGGTATAGGCAATTTACGTGTTTCGGAATTACGAACCTTCGGAATAAAGAACCTTCGGAATTACGAAGCTTCGGAATTACGAAGTGTAACCATCCTAGGGTACCCTGGTGAACGTATATTGCATTATGTGCATGTACTTCGGCTATCTTGTGATAGACCATTATGTTTTTAAACTAGCGTGATTGGGATTTATTGTAGATTGATTTTTTGATTTTAGATGTTATTTGTTTTCTTTTATTTCATCCTTTCTTTTATTCTTTAATTTCTGTTTTCCCTTTTAATTCTTTTCCCTTATTATTTTTTCCCTTTCTTCCCTCATTCCTTGTTTCCTTCCCGTTTTTCTTCTGTCTTTGTTTCTTTCAAATAATGAAGGAATTATTTTTCTTTCGTTCTTCCATTTTTTCTTTCTCTTTCTTTTCTTACTTTTCTCTTTTCTTTCCTTACTTTTCTCTTTTCTTTCCTTATTTTTTTTCTTTCACAAATTCATTCATCTCCCCTTCCTTTATTTTAATTCTTTCATTCTGTATTCATTTCAAGTAATGACAGAGACTGTTCTCTGTCTTTTTTTCTTCTTTCAACCTTTTAATCAAACCTTTTTCCTTTCAATTTTCCTTATTTTTTTATTTCTTTCCTCTCAAATCATTTCTTTCTTCCGCTAACCCTCCCTTCCCTTTTTTGATATATTTTGTTAACAATTCTAACATTGTGTGGCCTTTTTTTGTTGATTTCTTGGCCTGGCTCGGTCGATCCTATGGTACATACATGTAGTGCGAGGAGGCCGTAGAAAGAACTCTATTACACGTGATATTAAGCAGCCAGGATCGTCATCATCATCTTCGAATGTCAGCTCTGTTCTGTAAACGTACAGTCTGTGCGCAATTGTTGTCTAATCTCCCATTGCTAATTGCTGGGGATTTTGATATCCATGTGGATACTGATAAGGCAGGGGCAAGAGCTTTTTCGGATCTGCTCGAGTCTCTTTTTTGCACACAATTGGCCAATTTCAGTACACATATTCATGGTCATACCCTTGACTTGATGATTCTTCGACAGTCAGATGAAATTATAGTTGGCAAACCCTGGCCACATAGTTTTCTTATGTGTGATCGTATTCATGTTATGTGCACTCTTAACTCATACAAACCTCCACTGTCTTCTAAAGTAATGTCAATCCGTAGACTTGGAGTAATTGATATTGATGCGATGAAGTTTGATATAGCCGGTAGTGATTTTTGCAAACATACACCTTGTGATCTTGAGGAAGTGGTCTCATTAAAACAAAAAGTGTATAATAATGGGAGATTTTAATTATGATCTTTTATCGAGCAATATCAATACTTCCACACATGAATTTTTAGAGACATTTCTCTCTGCTTCCTTCCTTCCACTCATTTCTAAACCCACTAGAATAACCAGAACTTCAGCAACTCTAATTGACAACTTCTTTTCAAATATACATTCAGAGTTTAATGCTGGAATCGTTCTGTCAGATATATCTGATCATTTTCCGATATTTATGCATTACACTGATAAATTTCAACCAAATAATACCCCCAGTGATTTCACAAAAAAGACGCGTGTTTAGTGATGAAAACATTGATCGTTTGAAGTTAAGCCTTGAGGAAGAAACTTGGCATGGTGTATTTAATAACGAAGATGTTAATCATTCGTACACTGTAAAAAATATTGGGCAAAATTTTAACCAGCACGAGGGTAATTATGTATCCAACCAATTTGGGGCAGTATTTTACCCAATGCGGGAAACATATTGTCCAGTAAGGTTAAAAAATAAGCAGAAATTACTTTAGAATGAGCAAATTTTCATCACACTGGATAAATAATAATGCCCAAAAGAAGTGCCCAATGTTGGTTGGATACATAATTACCATCATGGAGCATTTTTACCCAATTTTTTTAAGAGTGTATGATAATTTCATTAACATTTTCATGTCTCACGTAAATCGAAATATTCCTTTTTCTACACATAAGTCTAAAAATTATAAGAAGTCGCCAAGACTTCCTTGGATTACGAATTCGATTCTGCGATCGATAAATCGAAAAAATAGGTTGTACTATAGACATTTGTCTAAATGTACTGATTAAACAAGGATTCAGTATACCAGTTATAAGAATGTACTTACAAGTGTCATCCGCACAGCAAAAAAAGGTATATTATCATGACCAATTTAATCGCTGTCAAAATGATCTAAGGCGAACATGGAAGATAATTAATTCTATCCTTCACAATGGATCAAAGCATCCTAGGATTACTAAGCTTAGGCATGATAATGCTATAATTGAGAATACAGTTCAAATGGCAAATATTTTTAACAATTATTTTTCCAATGTAGGTTTTAACCTCGCTAGCCATATACCACCAACAGATCACTCTTTTCATAACTATCTGACTGATAGAAACGAAAGTTCTTTATTTTTCTCTCCTACCTACCCACAAGAAATAATCAAAATCATATATGGGCTGAAATTGAATAAGAGTGCAGGATTTGATGGAATCGATAACAACCTTCTGCAAAAAACTATGAATTATATTGTTCATCCTCTTGTTCATATATTCAATCTGTCTTTATCATCTGGAAATATATCAATGAAAATATCGAAAATAATTCCTGTTTTCAAAAAGGGTGATAGAGAGCTAAAAAATAATTATAGACCCATTTCATTGCTAACAACTTTGTCCAAAATCCTTGAGAAGTTGGTCCACATTCGTACAATAAATTTCTTTCATAAGCACAATATTCTTTCTAATACTCAATATGGCTTCCGAGAAAAGAGTAGCACTACTCATGCAATACTTTCCTTAGTTCAAAAGGTTGCCAAAGAAAGTGACCAGTCTTCTAGTACGGTTGGTTTGTTCATAGATTTTTCTAAAGCATTTGATACTGTTGATCACGACATCCTTCTTTTCAAACTATCACATTACGGCATTCGGGGAAAACCATTGATATGGTTTAGGAATTATCTTAAAGGGCGCTCCCAGTTCGTTTCACTTAATGACAATTTCTCTGAACACAAGCCTGTCCTTTGCGGAGTTCCACAGGGCAGTATTCTTGGTCCACTTTTGTTTATAATTTATATAAATGACATTGAAAAGTCGTCTAGGTTACTTCAATTCATTCTTTTTGCTGATGATTCAAATATATTTTTCTCACATCATGATCCAAAACAATTGACGCAAATGTTAAATCAAGAACTTAAAAACGTTGCAAATTGGATAAAAGCAAACAAATTATCACTAAACCTTGATAAAACTAGTTATATGCTGTTTAGTAATAAATTTGAAGCTTTACCAAGTGATGTAATTTCTGATGGTACTATCATCCAAAGGGTCCGATCCACTCGATTCCTTGGACTAATCATAGATGACAAGCTTTCTTGGAAACTGCACATTGATAATGTCTGCAAAATCATTGCTCGAAATACTGCATCCTTGGTAAATTAAAACAATTCTTACCACACACTATTATGCTATCCTTGTATTCTACATTAATCCTCCCTTACTTAAATTATGGACTTATCGCTTGGGGTAATGCAACAAATTGGCTGATCGATAGAATATTTATATTGCAAAAAAGAGCTATTCGTGTAATAAATAATGCAGATTTCCGGGCACATACAAATAATCTATTCTTAAAAAATAAATTTCTGAAAATTAAAGAATTGTACACTTTTCAACTTGGACAGTTTATGTTCAAGCTCAATACTAAACAACTACCTTTGCCTCTAATTGATATGTTTTTCAAAAATAGTTCGATTCATAGTCACTTCACTCGCCAAGCAAACTCTTTTCATTTGCCATTGAACAGAACATCATTTGCTCAAAAAACGTTTATATTTATGGGTCCTAAACTATGGAATTCCTTTACAATTGATATAAAACAATGCAATTCTATACAAATGTTCAAAAAACGACTTAAATTATTTCTCCTGAATTATTACTAAATATTTAATTCATCAATTTCAAATTAAGCCTTCAGTGTTAATATAATTTTTGAAACAACCGGGTCTGGTGAAAAGACTTTGTACTTATATTATCATTTTTGAAACAATCGGGTCTGGAATACAAACTTTAGGCTTATATGATTATATTTTAAACAACCGGGTCTGGAATAAAGACTTTGTACTTATATTATAATTTTTGAAACAACCGGGTCTGGAATAAAGACTTTGGGCTCATATTATTATTTTTGAAACAACCGGGTCTGGAATAAAGACTTTGGATTTATATTATAATTTTTGAAACAACCGGGTCTGGAGAAAAGACTTTGGACTTATATTATCATTTTTGAAACAATCGGGTCTGGAATAAAGACTTTGGACTTATATTATTATTTTTTAAAACACCGGGTCTGGAATAAAGACTTTGGATTTATGTTATAATTTTTGAAACAACAGGGTCTGGAAAAAGACTTTGGATTTATATTATAATTTTTTAAACAACCGGGTCTGGAGAAAAGACTTTGGACTTATATTATCATTTTTTAAACAATCGGGTCTGGAATAAAGACTTTGGATTTATATTATAATTTTTGAAACAACCGGGTCTGGAATAAAGACTTTGGATTTATATTATAATTTGTTAATTAACCGGGTCAGGAAAAGAGACTGCACTTTAGTGCTATATGCCAAAAATCCCTTCAAATTTATTACATTTGTGGGTAAAGTCATTATTACATTTGTGGGCGATCAAAAATTATTACATTTGTGGGTAAAGTGCATTATTACATTTGTGGGTGAAATTATTACATTTGTGGGTAAAGTGTTATTACATTTGTGGGCGTTATTACATTTGTGGGTAAAGTGTAATTACATTTGTGGGCGTTATTACATTTGTGGGCGTTATTACATTTGTGGGTGCAACACCCCCCCCCCCTTCCCACTTGCGTATAGACGTGGTGCTTGCATGTTGTTGGCCATGACCCCCCGAAAGTTTCACGACCTAGAAGGGAAAAAAAATATATTTACTCAAAATGTATGTATCAAAAAACTAGATTTTCTACCCACATACAAATTTTTGCTCCCTTGCCTCGTTTCATTCATGCCCTCAGCTTAAAAAAAAATGCCCTTTACCATCTCTGGCCACGTAAAATTGTTAGACCCGTAAAAGCCCCCCCCCCCCCCCCGGAAAAAAAAATGTAAAAAAAAAATCCCTCACAGAGAACAGTAGACCCTATTTGTGTTAGTCATCCCCTCAACCGTGGACATCGAGAGCAATCAACACCCAGGATGTTAACGACCGACTCCGTCACCCCACAAACATAATGATTCACTCCCCGACATCTGCCTGAATTTTGAGTCTATATAATACAGATCTAGATCTAGTATAGATCTAGACATAAACATTAATTTTAGTCTAACTCGACTTCAGCACAAACTTCAGTTCAACCAGACCCAGGTTAGAGTAAGAATTAGGGTCTAACATCATTGGCCTAAACTTAAAGTCAGACCTCTAACCAATTTTACTAGATCTAACATTAAAGTCTATTTTAGATCTATTACTTTGTTAGACTCCGCTAGACAACTTAATTTTAGATCTAGACTAGGCCTAGAGTAGCCTAGGCCTAGGATCTAGGCCTAACGTTACTTAGAGTGTCTTTTCGACCCTAACTAATTTAGGCAAAGTTGCAAATCTACATGTATATTCTAGATCTAGAGTTGGCCGGGGCTCACAATAAATGCAATCTTTTTCACCGTCGAATCGGCTGCATTTATTGGATGCGCAATAATATGTCCATGAAACATCATTACTGGGGCAGCGCGCCATGGCATCGAGCCGAGGCCCGGCTAGGCCGGGGATCTCGCCGCGAAGTACGGTACCGTACCGGTACCGGTAGTAAGTGTTGCCCGGGCCCTGGACGGATGGAACACAACAGGGTGTCGTATATTTTTCGAGAATGACATCGTTTGCTCAAATTTAGATGAGGTTTTGAATTATTATTATTATTTAGAATATGAGGAACATAATGAAATTCATTTTTAATCTAAGAATACAGCCATGACATTCCCCCTTCCTACAGCGCACTAATAAACCGTGACATTTTGTGAGAATAAATTGACCGAAAAATCATCCTGATGGCATTGGTCATCTACAAGGAGTTTGTTCAGAACAACACAACATCAGAGCGTGCTACCAAATGCAAATATAGACAAAATAATTTATTATTTTTACAGATTAAACTGGATTCCCTACCACTGTTTTAACCTCAGAAATGGCGACCAAATTCAAGAGATCAGCATCAACGAACGTAGAGGGCAGCAACACACAAGCGTCAGAGTTATCAATAGACAGAGTGGCGACACGTGCACTGAAAACATGATACGCGCGGTCAAAGGTCAGCCATGGGGCTGATTAGTTCCCTCTGCGCACATTTGGCAATCATCACTATTTTTATCCCAATTTTATTATTCCTGATTAATTGATTTTCGGCAGAGTCTAAAAGTCATTTCTCCTCTTTGGTTTAAAGCTTGATGGTGAACCCCCTTTAACATTTTGGTTTGTCTGGACATATTTATCAAAGCTCAATTCCGTTTTTTTTTTCTTAATTTTAATTTGAAGAATTATACAAGTTAGATTCACTCAATTTATAAATAAAAAATGGAAATATAGAAAAAAAAATAGGCAACAATATGGGAATACCAAAAATTTACAAGGTGATGCCGAAGACATAATAGAGTGGAAAACTTGGGGGAAGGGGGGGGGGCAGTTTTCTACTTCTGAAACATTTCACTGAAATTTTTTATCACAACGCCGGTATCGTACGTGGATAATAAAAAAAACATATAGGCCTAAGTGATCACACAAAATATATAGGAATAGCATATATTTTGACGATATTTGATTTTATTTGAAAATAGAATTTAATATAGTCCCCTGAAAAATGTGGGCTATATAATTTGCGCTGATTTAGGGGTCGGGTCCATACAGGTGGCAACTCCTAGCTACAATATTTTCACGAACTGTCAATCAATTAGAAATAGGATCATTGTACTCATATCGAATTTCATGTCTTAAAATGATTTCGAATAATTTAAACAGTATGAATATTATAATTCAATCAACCTGTCAAAGGCTTTTTAATCGGATGGGCCGGCAAACTTGTCCATTTTATGTCACCTAAAAATAAACCATTTATCTTTCTGTTTTGTATAACGAAAAGGAGAGATCTTACTGATGAATTATTTCTTAATTTATTGTTGTTTTCCTTACCATTATTATGACTATCATCATTGTCATATTAAAAATTTTCATTGAAATCATTATTTTTTATTATGATCATCATTGCCATCATTATAATTACTATTATCAGGGCGGCGATTATCATACTTTCTTTCTCTTTTCTTTTTTAACCAAAAAAAGTTGAGGCGGTTTTTGCAACCCCCTCCCCCACTCCTGGCGATGACCTTGATAAGCAACATCATCTTTTTAATACGGGGCAAAGGATCTAAGCGTTATATATACTTTTCATCAACCCAAAATAGGGGAATAATGAGAGTGCCAATACCAATACAATCGTACAAATTTCCTTCGATTTTCTCTTCTTTGTTTCAACTATTTTAAAAAAAATGTAGAGGGTGATCGCCTTTCAACCCGTTGCGCCCGATCATCATTTTCATAATATCTTGTACATATCTGAAGAAATGTGATTTATAGTTGTTTCCATCTTTACTTTCATCACCGGCCGCAATGTTATTATTCTAAGTATAATGATGTAGGCTTATTCTGAAATAATCATTTATTTAAATGCTGATTATTTTCCTCTTATTTTCGACACTTTTCGATCTTCTTAGTGAAAACAATTTAACTTGATTTTAAATTTGCGGATTGACAATAATTGTCACATTAAAAAAATATCTACCGTACCTCCATTTCCTCTCATTGATTTAATCTGACAATTCTCCTGTCAAATTGTGGAAATTGTAAATAATCTTTCAGTTGTAAATATTCATGTTTATCAGTACTACACCTCCCTTTATTTGCCTCTCTCATCTCTCGCCCCCCCCCCTTTCTCTTTCTCTTTCATTCTCCGATGTATACCTTCCTTTATCTTGTGCAGTGTAATAAAAAGAAGAGTCTTAAATTTTATATAGACGCTTGTAATGCATGTTTGAGATGGAGAGCCTATAGCTATAGCAAGATCAAGGACGAATATTGAAAATGAGGGAGAAAACAACCAGACTGCATAACCCATAGGCGGATCTCATTGGCGGAGCAGAAAAGGGGGGGGGGGAGAAGGAAAAAGGAAAAGAGAGGAAGGGGAGGGATGCGAGTAAATAAAATAAGGTGAGGGGAATAGTTGGAAAATACCCCCAAGAGTATCTTTCATATCACAATATATTGCATGTTTAATGTCTGTGATACATAACTTGTTAAATATGCTGATACAGAGCTTAAAATATCAAGTTTTGTAAATTAATATAATCCAAAACAGATTTCAGCTCGGACATCAAGCTTTCATTATTTTCTTTGATTTACCAATTGTTTTCTGGGAAATCAATGAAAAATTGAAGTCATCTCTTTAATACTTACTCCAAAAATGTAATTAAAACAACAAGAGCTTAAATCATGCTGTATATAGTTTAATTGATTTACATAAAGTTGCATAATTGGTAGAAAAAAATTTACAAGCGATTTCAAACGTTTTAAAACAATATTTCTTTTTTATAAGAATCTATTTTTTTATTACAACCCTTGATGAATTGTTAATAAAATATTAACTCATGCATCCTATTCATAATTACTAAAGTGCATAAAATATCAAGTTTTCAAGCCTTGATATCAACAAATTTCGAACTCTCATTGGTATATATGTTTCATCTTTATTAATCAAAAGAAGTTATACATTCAACCCAGGTCCATGGCATAGGACTATAACAATATAATCGTTATGCCATTGGCAGGGTGTAATACATAGACAATACATACATGACATACATACAATAATAAAGATGCATACATGAAATATAAAATGAAACTTTTAAACATCTAATTTGAATAAGAGAGTATGCATTACTTCTATAACAATAACGGTATATAATGATATTTCAACATACTAAGAATTATGTATGAGTTCGTCGCTAATTGATGATAATGATAATAAATAAAACAATAAAATTTTCAAAAATTCCTGATAATTCAATGCTTTTTTTATAATGGAATATTGACACATTTTATTTGGCGTTTAGGAAGAGGAATAGAAAGTTGACAATTTTCATATGATGATTAGAATGTCCCAGTCCTAGGTTAAAATAATTCCAGAAATATCAGCTCTCGCTTCACTTTCGCATCATCTGTTACATGCAATCCATATCCACTTTACAATTTTCATTTTCAGTGCTTGTAAAAGAGCTTCAATTAACATTTTCATATCAGAATATCAAAATTTTTAATGTAGGAAGATACCTAATTAACCATCTTCATGGTTTACAAAACATGAATAGAGAGTCCCGTCTTTAGGTCTACATGTAAGTCTAAAAAAAATTTCCACTCGCATTGTTTAATTATTCTGTTCATGACTACAAGAATTAGAATTTCCTTTTTTAGGTCGGAATGTCAAAAATTTTCAGCACGCGCTTCTCGCTTGCATTATTTGATTGATCTCATATTTGATTGATCTGTGTGCACCTACCTGTCAGGTTGCCCTATAGAGAGCTCCAATTGATTTGTCAATTACATCGTGATTTGCTGACTTTAGCGATTGATTATGCTACCAGTTTTATAGTGAGATATCATGGATGTGACTGGACCATTTATTGTGAATTACTGTGTGAAATTGGAGTATATTTGATGATTTCATTTTCATGGTAACAGATTCTACCAGTACTGGAGTGATAGCAGCCATACTACTACATACACTCACTACATGTATTGGTAAAGTACTTTGAACTGTGATAATCTGATTACCTGCTTTACTTGAATTGACGTCTATTTAGGCCTATTCACTCTTCATCTTAGCCAACTAATCTAATACATTGATAATGGCCTACCTAAAAGGATTATCCTTTGTTGTGCTCTCTGTTCTTTTGTGCTCATCTTTTTCTGATAAGCAGCACTCCTTGTCACCAGTATCTACACAGTTTCCTTATAGTTCTGTGTTAAACTGCACAAACATGCACGAGTGTAAAGTAAAAGTGCTGAAGTATTTTGGATTCCGTATCCAGTATTATGGAAACACCACATCAACATTTCAATTAGCTCTTTTTGTTTGTGGAGATGTTAGCCCCAACCCAGGCCCCTCTCCTAACATACATCATGAACACCAACAACCAAAAGCTACCTTAAATCTGAGGCAATATTATAACGCAGAAACCTGTAAACAGAGAATCAGCAAAGATCTATGGAATACCATTCAGAACTTGGGAATTGCAAGATACCGGAAAACTCATCGTGGAACAAAAGGACAAGGTAGAAGAAAAAGAAATGTACAGCGTCCTACTTTCGTGACAGAGTATCCTATTCATGAACAGCAACAGATAACTGTTATTGCGCGTGAGCGGATTCAACATGCCAAACCAAGGGACGAAAGAACTAGATGTTTAATAGACACTAAAGAACTGAAAAGAAATGTTATGTATGATATATCTGTTGTGTTATTAACAAACCTTCGATCTATTAACAATAAGGTAGATGAATTAGAAATGGTATCAAGAAACCAAAACGCTGACGTTCTAGCATTAGCAGAGACGTGGCTAAACCCAGATACACCATTAGAATTGGTTTCCCTCCCAAATTATGTAATGTTTTCCAAACCTAGAGTTGGAAAGAAAGGCGGAGGCGTTGCATTATATGTAAAACAATCAATGAAGCCTCGTGCCCTACAAATCGACTCACCTGATAATGTTGAAGCTATGTGGGTAATGATGAGACCAACACGTCTACCTAGACAAATGTCATGTATCATAATGTGTGTCACATATTTTCCTCCCAAGAATCCTAATGAGGATGAATATTTGAATCATTACACCACAGTCATTGATGATTTATTAATGCAATATCCTGATGCAGGAATAGCCATTGTTGGTGACACCAATGATTTAAACATTCAACCTTTACTAAGAAATGATCAATTTACTCAGGTTGTTAAACAAGCTACTAGAGGCAACAACATTTTGGATAAAATAATCACAAATTTTGACCAGTTTTACTCACCTGTTTCAATACTCTCACCTCTTGGTCTAAGTGACCACAACTGTGTGCTGTGGCAACCCATGAAATCATATAACAGACCTAAGACAATTGTCAAGGGTAGGATAGTTCGTCCATTAAGAAATAGTGGATTGAGGGATTTCGGACAATGGATCACAGGACATTCGTGGGAAGAAGTCTACCAATTGAAAGATCCATCCAAAAAATGTGAGTTATTACTATGCGAAACAATGGCAAACTTAGACCGGTACTTACCAACGAAAGAAGTACGTTCCTACAATGTTGACAAACCATGGATAACTCCATATGTCAAATCATTGATCAGGAGTAGGCAAAAGGCCTTCAAAAAAGGCAACAAAACATTATGGCGCAAGCTCAGAAATAAAGTAATTCGCTCCTTATCTGATGCTAACGTCATTATTACAGCACCCGTGTTAGTAACTTAAAAACCGACAACCCATCAGCATGGTACAAGCAAATAAAAGTGCTTACCAATAGGAATACTGACCCGGTAAATATCGAAATCCCTGGTACTGATCCCAATCAACTGAATTTGGTAGCGGATGCGATTAACAAGCATTTTGTTTCAATCGCAGCTGACATTCCCCCTTTTGACAAAGCGTCTTTACCTGCTTTCTTACCATGTCCATGCTCATGTCCTCATGTTCAAATTTATGATGTGTACTTAAAGCTACGGAAATTGCGGACTGGTAAAGCTGGATTAACTCATGACTTACCTCTCAGGATTTTGAAAGAATGTGCATATGAATTGTGTGTACCTTAAACTGATTTGATCAACCTATCATTCCAAACAGGAATAGTACCACAACAATGGAAAGCAGCTCAAATAACACCAATTCCGAAATCATTACCGGCAACCATTAACAATCTCAGACCAATCGCATTAACAAGTCAATTTGCAAAAATTGCAGAATCTTTTATAGCCAAATGGCTTCTTCAAGATATCACTGACAAAATTGACTCACGACAATTCGGAAACCGATCTGGTTTTCGACCATTCATTATCTTGTGAGTTTGCTCCACAAAATGTATGAGAATGGCGAAAAGAGCAAGAGTCTATCCACAATTGTGTGTACTGATTACACAAAGGCTTTTGATAGGCTGGATCATAACATCCTCGTTAGGAAATTGATCAAACTCAATGTTCGACCTTGTATCATTAAATGGATTATAAGTTTTTTGGAAAATCGTCAACAATGTGTAAAATATCAAGGCACTTTGTCTAATTAATCACCCAATCACGCTGGCGTGCCCCAAGGGACTAAATTAGGCCCTATCCTCTTCCTGATTATGATAAATGATGCTTGTGAAAACACATCAGTCGATTGCTATAAATATGTAGACGATCTTACTTTGTTGGAATGTCGTAAAGAAAATTATCCTTCTGACTTACAATCTACATTATACAATCTGGATCAGTGGTCCTCCCTTAACCACATGAAGTTGAACCCTTCAAAATGTTCTCCACTAACTGTGACATTCTCCAAACATCCTCCTGCTGAGCCAAGCTTTCATATTAATGACTTACCTCTACAAAAACTTCAATCTGTTAAAATTCTTGGTGTAATCGTCCAATCCAATCTAAAATGGGACCTACATATAATGGAAATCATCAAAAAATGTAACAGGAAGTTGTACATGTTTAGGCTTTTGAAGCGATATGGGCTGTCTCTATCGGATCTGAAATTGGTATACATGGGCTACATTCGTCCTGTTATGGAATATTGCACCCCAGTTTTTAATGGTGGGCTTACAAAGAAACATGTAAAAATTTTAGAGCAAATTACAAAAAAGAGCTTGTAGAATCATGTTGGGCCCAAACTACACAGATTATGCCAGTGCTTGCCTATCATGTGAAATTCCTACTCTGGAATACAGAAGGGAGAAACTCAGCCTGGATTTTGCAATATCTTTAACCAAACATCCAACTTTCAGTACCTGGTTACCTCCTCCAAAAAACTTAACCATCAATCTCCGACATACTCCTAGATATCAGCAATACAAATGTAAGACAAATCGATTTCGCAATAGCCCCATACCATATTTCATAGATCTCCTGAATAAAGACATGCCCAATCAATAAACCCATTACTCATTTGAAAGCAATACCAGAATTCTTGCAAAATCAAGTTTTTTAATGAATGAGGAAATCAACTCTTTTTAATATCCGTATATTTTTATTGATCTTTTACAAGTGTTTACGTATTTTGTTTTTATTATTTTTAATTTACTATTTCCTCATTATCTTATGTACATGTATATGAATTTTCTTTCTTGCCTATACACATATTTCTCATGTCAGTTTTACAAAGTTTACTGTTTTTTAATGTTTGAAATATGTAATGAGTCTTTTTATTGTTTTTACTTTGTATACATGAACAATTCAGCCATTTGGCTGCGACTCATGTTTTTTAATAAACCTTGAATTGAATTGAATTGAATGTTTGATTGTCTTCATGGCTATTAACTGCAAACAGTCCTTAACAGGTTCCTTTTTGATCAGGCCAGAACGAATTAAAAATTTACTATTTATTCATGAATTATTTAGCTACATACGCATTTTGTTCAGGATCACAAACTATAAAAAAAAATCATTTTTCAGGAAAACCTATATGAATTTTTTGAAAATTTTAGATCGAGCTTAGCGCTCACAATAGTTTAAATAGGGCCTTTATATGTTCATGTTGTTTTGTAAGAATGAAGTGACTGTTAAGTCTACCCCTTCAAAGAAACAAACAAAAATAAACTTCGAGCAATTGATTGGGGAAAATGTTGGTGAAAAATTCTGTCCCCACCCCCTCCCCCCTCTTGGCACAAGCTGGATCCTTTCCTGATAATCTGATTTTTTTAATCTGATTTTTTTTAAAACAATAATAAGATATAATAAGTGATTTCCATGTACGAAATACATTTCTCTATGCACGATATGATGGATTCAAACAATACTTTGTTTTTAATCTTGCGTTATGTCACTCAATTCTTCAAATCCAATGAAGCTCATAAAAACATAAATTGCGCATGCATGTCCTATATCTAAGTCTATCGAGAATGACAATAAGAATGAAATAAATCTCGATTGGAAATTCATATATTTGAGACCTTTCGTTTTCTGTGACGTGCCATGTGGACGTACGAGATTAAGGAATTCTGGGAGCACTGCGCATGCGCGAAGTAATCTGTGACGAGCCTTCTCGTCCACTGACCAAATCTGTGACTCGTATTTGAGGGTTTTGACGTTCGGTGTCATAGTGCTCGAACGAGCGCTAGTTCGAACATGATGACGTCATCCCAGCTTAGCAAAAATGAATGAAGCCGCATCAACACTCGAGTTTCGTTGATTCAGCAGGGCTGGTAAACTGCAAATTACTGCTTGTTACCAGCTTTTCCATTACATTTAGTGTGTCCAGTGGCGTAGCTACGGGGGGGCCTGGGGGGGCACGTGCCCCCTGAGATTTGGCGTGCCCCCCCAGGTGCCCCCCCCCCAGAAAAACTTGGCAGAGCAAAAAAAAGAAAAGAAAGAAAAGGAGAAAGAAAAAGGAAAAGAAGAAAAAAGACAGAAGAAAAAAGAAGAGGAAAATAAGAGGAGGACTGAATGAAATAATGTGAGGGGAAGACTTGCAATTAAAAAAAAAATATTTTCATGTTTTCATCTTTTCATTACTATAAACAATTTTTGCTGGCGCTTCGCGCCATAATTGCCTGTTCGATGGGATTCATATCTTACTCAATAGGCTGATGTGGAGCAAGTTTTGAAGTCAATATTCAAAACATAGTATTTTAGCTCGGACATCGAGTTTTCATTATTTTTTTTTCATTTACAAATTTAAGTGCTCTGTAAAATGTCCGTTTTATGGTCTACATATCAGCATTTTACGCTCACGCTGCGTGGTCACATTGTTTGGTTTGCCAAGTTCATATTGTCTACGTGTATTCCATAATGTTCCATTAAACAAATGTATTCAGAATGCCCAGATTTTAGGTCTAAATATGTAACATGCGCGATAGCGTGCATGTTCTTTATTTAAAATGTACTTAAATTATCCAGTTTTACATCAGAATATCAATAATTGTCTGCTCACGCTTCACGATCGCATTATTAATGATACCCAATTGACTATATCATATTTATGACTTACAAAATATGAATAGAGTGTCCCGCTCGCATCAATTGTTTAGTTACATACCTATAACATTGATTAATACAAAAAGTGCTTAGAATGACCATTTTTTTAAGGTCGGAATGTCAAAAAATTTGCTCGCGCTTCGCGCTCGCATTATTGAAATATATACCGTCTTCGTGGTTAACTGTAAGCAGTCCTTAACAGGAAAAAATACATTAAAGTAAAAAAAAATCGCTCGCACTTTTTATAAGGCTTATGAGATTATTTTATGTTTATGTTGTTTTATAAGAATAAAACTAAGAAGTGACTGATATAGGTGAAGATATAATTTCGGGCCCCGTCCGCCTATTGGCGAAAGTCGGATCCGCCCTTGTGGACACATACATACACACCGGAAAAATGGCCGGTGCCCCCCGCCCCCCCTGAAAAAGCAAGGACCCCCCAGTGCCCCCCCGGGAAAAAAATCCTAGCTACGCCACTGAGTGTGTCCTGTTTTCAGACACTACATATCCGATAGGTAATTGATGTTTTATTTCCAAACAACCGTATGTTTTCGGCTTTTTGCGCAGGAGTGCAAATGTTGCACCCACAGTCGCCCCACTGGTTCGTAGCGTGATGCTTCGCCTGATTCTCCGGCCTAGCATCGGCCCTGTGCACGGCCCGCTCGCTATCACGCTGGTATATGCTGTGGCGTGGTACGGGTACGTCGACTTAAATCGAAATTGTTTTCATCAATGTACGAACGTGATACTGAACGAGCGGTGTCACCACTTCCGGTGAACTAGGAATACGTTGCAGTCGCAGACAATCGAAATCTCTCTATTGGTAAAAAGAATAACGGTGAACATTTTTTTTTTAATTTTCCCACTGCATTATCATATGCATTAGATTAAAAAAAAACAGGCTGTTGAATCAATTTTAATCAAACTAGATTTTTTAATAATGAATTTTAAATTTGAATAACAGACACTTCTTCTTCTTGTTCTTCCTCCATTTTTATTGGAGATCAGAATCAAAATGCAATATGTCGTAATCCATCCATCCAGTACATTGCATTTGAAGGTTAGTTTACATAATCAATTCATGGAGGACAGGAAAGAGATACGTTTCATATGAATTTTACATAAAAACAGCATATTTGGAAATGAATTTTGAAAGAAGATAAAAAAGATGGGTATACATGGAAATATAAATGTACATCCTAACACAAGGATAATGAGGGAATTTTATTGAAAATGTAATACATTAGTCCCAGTGACATGATGCATTTGTAAACAAAAAAGAAAAAATACCCTAACAATACATTTATGAGAATAAAAACCAATCATACATAAAAATCATATCAATATAAGTTGTTCATTCTTTCCAAATTGCACAATTATAAGGGGAATGAAAACATATTTTACTTTCAATCTTGCAATATTTCCTGACTCAATACATGATAAATTATATACAGAACATTATCAGCTGAGATGATTATTAGATTATGACTTTACCAGAAACCTTTTTTGAAATAAGTAAACTCTGTTCAGCTTGTTGTTTCCAAATTTGATGCTTAAAACTTGTAGTCACTGAGGTCATTACCGTAATTGCATGATCTTTGAAAACACATGCAATTATGATAACAAAATTAGTGATCAAGTACAATTACCAGCAGATAATCCATTATGAGGTGCTAAATGTGGCTACACATTAGACCTGTGCCATTTCCATGCAGTCCAAGCAAGCATTGTTGTCACAGTTATATTATGGTCAAAGCACATGTTAACACATTTTGAATACTACACTAACATACACTAGGAGTGAATCAAATTACAGAACTGTCAATCTAACACCATTACTGCTATTGTGGACATGGACAAGAGCACTTTGTGTCATCATTCCTTCTGTATGTATTAACTAGAATCTAGATTGATTCACCTGCTGTCTTGAGAGGTAGATTTAAGCTCTTTTATTGGATTTTAGCCTCTAAATATCGATTAGTTAGAATCGATCTTGGCCTAACTTAGTCTTAGACTAGGTCTACATCTACATTAGATATTCACCATTAGACCCTAATCCAGAGTATAGACTTGAGCACTGTCTGTAGTTCAGTTGTTAGATTACAAATTCAAATCTAACAACTGCACTGCATGCAGTGCTTAAGTCTTATCATTAACCTTACTACTTAGGCCTAACATTACTCTATTAAGTTTTCTAAAAAAAAATTAACACATTTCCTTTACAAAATATAACAAAAATAGAGTCTAGAGTATAATATATAGGGATACTTTCCTCTATATATTAGTAGATTTAAGATTAAGACTAGTAACTTAGAACTAGGCCTAGGCTAGACTAAAGTTAAAAAGTGCCTCCGCCCATTGGTGGCGCCATACCTGCAATTAACCGCCTACGGCCTATAGGGTGGGCTAAGGTTTCCGCCGCCGAAAGCTACGGCGGCGTAGCTCCTTATCTTTGGCTAGGGTCTTGTGAAGGGTAGTCCCATATGCTATATTTTATGAACTGTTTTTGGTAGAAATTGAATGGATTGCCCCAAAAATAACATGAAACAACTTGTTAAAAAATCATTCAACCTTGACAGTAATAGTAAAACACTATTTTCAACACGTTGAGGTAATTTGTGCAAAACATGATTAAACAAAACTTAATAAAATGCAATTTTTCTCTCTTACCAAACACTTTTTTGACATTATTTTGGAAGCCGATTTATGCAAAATAACACCAGATGTATCTACAAAAACGCAACTTTATATGTTAAAATACTCACATTGGCGTCTAGAAAATATATCCGCGAGTGGAAAGTGTCGAGGAATTTAATCACCAAATGTGAGAAAACGTGTAGTTTATTGATATTTCCGGGGGCATGCACCCAGCAGAACTAATTGGGGCTCCATGAAATATCGGACCAATCAGAACACATTTCCGGTTTCGCCACTCATGTCGCCTCTTGATAATTCACAAGTCAAGGCGCGTCAAAACATATACGGCTCTATACTGGACCATGTAATTTTGGTCTGTTAATTTGGTCAAACTTTAGACTAGGACTGGGCTTGAGCTTGGCTGGTGTCCGTGTTCGATCTCTGCTTGATGAGTTGCAAAAAAGTTTGGTCGGATTAGTGGATATCACATAATTATTTTATATTTTCATGCTCCGATCCACACTGTAAGGGAAAATTAGGATTCTAACCTTGAACATCTATCGTTGCAACTGGCAGTTAATGCCACATCAATGACAGATCACGGTCCATATCGTTCAGGTCCATATCTGGCTAAGTCGTCTTGCGTCGAGATATCCTGCCAGTCCTGCTAGTGTGGCCAGCATTGCTTTCGCGCAGTACGCGCACCGACGTGTCCCGGGAAGTTTCGGAGCGGCCATGCCAGAACATCAAGGTTAAAGCAGCTGGGGTCAACAAATGAACACCACTGCTCGATGATTAGAATTATAAATATAAATAGGGGTGGGATTGACAAACTCACCAGGCAAAATATGACTTCTGAGGAGCGTTGTCCAAGTTCAAGTTCTGCCAGTCAGCCATATACGTCAAATCCACCGCAGCATGGCCGGTGACGTCACAAGTAGACATTTGGGGGTGGGGTAGGGAAATACGTCGCTACTACAGGCCCCCCCGTTTTGAAAAATTTTGGTCATATTTTCCAAAATAATAAAAAATTTGGACAAAATTCGGCCACCCAATTTGGAGCGACTATTTCCCGTCGTACCCTCCATAAATTTCCACTGGAGAGCACCAAAAAAAAAATTTTTTTTTAAAAGAAAAACCTTCCCCCAAGAACAATGGGTCCAAAAACTTAAAACAAATATGGATCAAAACGATCCAATAGGCCATATAACATTAAATTTGAACACCAAAACAACACCAATTTAGTATCCAAAAATGGCCAAAACACATTGGGAATTTGGCGAATATAATTTTCGCCTAAACATTCCTTCATAGAAGGGAGAATTTTCTAATGGGCAATATTTAATCGACCGCCAAAAACCAAAAACCTAACTTTATCTAGGCGGTTGCCCTAATGACCAGATCACAACGCCCGATAGCGTTGCTCCGAGTCTCCCGGACAATCTCCGGGTATTTTCCTCAGAGATAATCTATCTCCGAAGCAATCCCCGATCCATGTCAGGGTTTCCCAAGGATTTCGTCTCGGGAAATCTGCTAATTCCAGGATCCCATAGCCTCCTCTGCCGGGTGTCAGGCAGTGCCTCTGGCTGCCCCTTCCAAGAAGGGACTCCTGCTGAAATGCAGGACGAATGCATATTGGCTAAAGCAGTATGTGCTGATCCTGGATTACAAAAATCTAGCTGTATCATGGGGTAAGCTTGACCCAACAGCTCCAAAGCTATGTTCTTATGCTTAATGAGCCGCCTATCCTGGGAAACCGCATCCAGGTTTTGTGGGGCGGACCCAGGAGTTTCTGGGCTAAGCATACAGCTTTGTTCCTGCCCTACATTATTAGGCATGCTTAGAGGAAATTCCTCCAAGTCTTCACTTCCGGATTTTCCAGAATGGCCTCCTGATGACATAGGTAAAGAGGCCATGGAACTGGTACTAAGGCGGCAGACAATTACGTCCTCTGAATCCGCCTCCAGTTCAATCTCATTCTCTGACGGAACCGCCAAAGATTCACCGGCTTGTATACTCTGATTTAGAGTAACCGATGGGATTGATTCGAGAACTGTTGAGAGATCTATTAGATCACCAAGATCTGTATTGAGATCTATGAGATCGTTCAGATCTGTATGGAGATCTATGAGGTCTCCAGGATCTGTCTCAAAGTCTATGGGATCTCCCAGATCCGTCTCAAGATCAATTAGGTCGCCGGCAAGCGTCTGTTCTTCAGGATTGCTGGGGCTTGGGCACCATAGTGATATTTCAGCCACAGCATCAATACCCTGTTCGTCGCTTGCTGGTGTAGCCGGATCTATTCTTGACCCAGATTGGCCGATCTGTTCCTGGGTCGAGATTCGGCCATCATTCCCGACCCCACATCGTTTCCCTCAAGGTCAAGGAAAGAAACCGAGGGCGTTTTATTCCTCAGTGAATGGTCTCCGGAAAGACACGTCTTCATTGCCTTGATGGATTCGCATAGATTGGCCACACTATTGGAGATCACATCCAGTCGGCCTTCATACCCATCCAGTCGTTCGACCAGATTCCCCATGCCAATGGGGTTGAACTGGTTAGTTCTTGTACCAGTACATGTAGATTTTGGGAGGGTATTCCCTGTATTGCTCTGCGGATAGCTAGGAATTGGATGGACCTGATTTACCATCCGCTTACAGGGATTACCTGCACGAGTTGCGGCCACTCTTGCAGGCTTTGATCGGCCAAACACAGCGTTATGAGAATGCTGGGCCCAACGGATTGCCTCAGCTGCCGACTCCACCGACTTGGGTCGGTGATTCAGGGCTTGGTACCCCGCATTGTGATCATGTGCTCCTCGACACATGCGAAGTACTAGCTGCTGCTGGAGAAAACTCTCCGGACTACCCGGGAATGCGCGAACTGCAAGATCTTGAAGGCGATCCACCCACTCCTCCAAAGACTCATTGGCCTCCTGGTTGGCAGCCATAAATTTTAATTGGGAGGACTCAGGTAGTTCTGAAAAGTTGAACCGAGCAGCCATCTTCCGGATGGCAACGGTGAAATCCATAGCTGGATTCTGTGCGGCCAATCTATCATAGTAAGCAAGAGCTTTGCCCTCAAGGCACCAACAGAGATAGGCCAAGCTTTCCTGGCCATCCCATTCTTGATCTGCTGCTAGAAGTGAAAACTTCCGAAAGAATAGGTCCCATCTTGTATTGCCATCAAAAGAAAGGCCTTTTGGCAATTCTTGAAAGAATATGCCTGCCCGTGAGCGAACTCTAGCACTTGCTGGTTGGGGCATGCGCCCAGAGACTGGGGCACTCGAAGGCACCGCTCGAATATCTGGATAAGGCGGTGAATGCCCCGGGTTAGCATAGGGGGGAAGATCTTCCATCGAAGGAAGATCAGGCCTCTCATTCTGAGGTACTGACAAACTCTGCGTGGATCCGAAGTTGTCACCTGAAAAAGGATTGTCCCGCCTCAGGAAGGAGCTCAGCCTTGCGCTGGCCCGTAAAGCATCAGCAGCTATGGCACTGTTGAAACTTGATAGATTACCACCTCTAGTATGTTCAGGAGGTGAGTGTAAGTCAAAGGGAAGTGCCTGCTGATTGGAGGATCCACTAGGAGTATTAGCTACCACCGGATTAGGTTCCGGGATAGTTTGAAACCCTGCTGAACTTTCAGCTGGTTGAGGCGGAGTGTCTCCGCTTGTAGCTGTGGTCGGCACAGCCGGAATGGAAAAATCAAACCTTTCCACCTGGACACTTCCCAGGCTTGGCACAGACGCAAATAGATCTGGGGTAATTACCCCATCATGCGTCCGGGTTTCCGCAATGACCGCGAGACCCGCTGTAGTCATACCGGGCACGGTCGCTATCTCCAAAAGAGAGCACGAATTAATCGGTATATGGTCCGATTCAGCCATGATGTGGGCTACTGCAAAGCCCAGCGAATTTACCCAAAGAAAATCAATTAACAGCGATCACTGCAAACTCAACCAAATTTACCCAAAGAAAATCAATTAACAGTAACCACTATTGTTGGAGTAGAAGGTACACCAATGCTTGAATCACCTCCTGTCTATTAAGAACTCCAGCACGGTATGCTCGTAAAAGAATCCTTAATATCCGTAACCTGCCCTGTATTTCGATCAAAAACTGTTGGTTAAGATTATCATTCATTTATTAAAACAATTAAATAAGTATGCAGGTTTAATTTGCTATTTATAAAAGTCCAAACTTTGGCAAGTTATTCGGGTTCGGATACCCGACAATAAATTACTGGTTGTCCGGCAGTTAACTGAGGGCACAAACCGTGAACGAGTTATCCCTCTGATATACAAAAACTCCTGATTAAACTCCCAAAATTATTAATCAGCTAATTTAATATGTCCAATAATTAATCCAAAGCCTTGGGCCTAAACTAGCAAGTTGTAATGTAAAATATTAATACCCAAAAGAAATTAGTTCAGCCCTGTAAATATTTTGTACAAGTAACTGAAGCAATATCCCTTGTTCCGATTATAAATCCCCAAGCCTAAATCAAGGCTAACACTGGCCTGATTATACCGTTTGGTTTGCCAGTTAATTGCAACAATGTTGCTATGTGTTGGTTGAACACTATTAGTAATAATTCAATCAATAAAACAATTGTTAATAAATCATCAAGCCTTTATCAAGGCTAACACTGGCCTGATTTAATGTTCAGCTTGCCAGTTGATTTAAACGTTGTTTAACGTGTAGGTAAGTGTAACGTGATTATTCTGATCAGACTATATTTACGTGATAATTGCCGGCGCAGCTTCGCAAAAGATTAGCCGACGTGCAACTTCCGTCAGATAGTTTTCACCCAAGCATACACACAATCACCTATAATAAAACACACCGCAAAATAATAGAAGAGCCTAAAATAAAAACTAACACCCTAAATTAGAAACTAATTAGACCCAGATCTAATTATTCCGAAGAACTGTAAAAATACTGACAAAGATTCACCGCTTCAGCAGTAGGTTGCTCCTGGTCACACCGTCCGACGGGAACACAACCTAAAACTTTAGCCACCGACAAATAATCAGTGAAACAACGATAACTATGCCGGCCTCAGTCCAGTCTAAACTACTTCTGGGTCCCAACCCATCGGAAGTAATTCACACCACTGCCAGGCCACAGAGTCGCGCAAGAAACACCGATAATTCCTTCCGAAAAAGGCAATGTCAATATTCTATAAATAATTCTCCAGTTTTACCAGATCCAAATCTAAAATATATTGTATTAAATAAATAGTAAGGTCTAAAACCAAGACTAAACAAACACACTAGTCCAATCACTCTGCAAACACACTTCGATTAATTTAAGTAGCCCAATAATAGACCTTAAAAACCCTAAATAGTACCCAAATTAAATATTTAAATCCCGATTAATATTTAATCAAGGTCTGCGGTGAAGACTAAGCCCAAAAATCTTGGTCACCGATTCCGATATCGGTCTTACCTGAATGAATTCAAGTCACCGCAATAAGACCTAAAATTATGGAAAGCAATATTAATTTCCAAAATTGTATTTCAAAATGTTTAAGTTGATAACGATAGTCACCCCCTCCCCTCTCCTAAATTGACAGGAGATATCCGCGGTCAAAAACAATCACACCCACTCACAAAACATTCACCACAAAATCCACCAAAATCACTCCAATCCTCAATCAGATTGCATTAAAAACAAAGGCTGAATAAAATCTAGATTCTAAACTATAAGACTGGAAACAAAATAATACCAATCAAAAGAAAAGAATCTGGAAATAAAATCTTAAAAACTCACTCTAAACACCACCCGAAGAGAACTCCGCTACCGGCAAGTCCGGGTGCCCTCGGTAGAACCGGCCCGCGCGAATCCCCACCGCACGAACAATCCTGCCTGTTCCCAGCCTACCTGCCGTGATGCACCGAAGCACTCAAAACCCAATGTGGGTCCCCGAAAATAATTGCAAAAATTACGAATTGTCCATGACGCCAATAAAGCAGCTGGGGTCAACAAATGAACACCACTGCTCGATGATTAGAATTATAAATATAAATAGGGGTGGGATTGACAAACTCACCAGGCAAAATATGACTTCTGAGGAGCGTTGTCCTAGTTCAAGTTCTGCCAGTCAGCCATAAACGTCAAATCCACCGCAGCATGGCCGGTGACGTCACAAGTAGACATTTGGGGGTGGGGTAGGGAAATACGTCGCTACTACAAGGTATTGGCTCTGGCGTAGCTTGGTAGGGGCAGCGAAATTAAGCAGAAAAGGGGTTATACAAATTCATTGGACTATGTATTTCTATTAACGTGCAAACTAAAAGAACTTTGATTACGTTTTGTCTTACTTTTTTTAAAAAAATAAATGATTATATATGAAATAATATTTAGCATTATTTCGTAGTGTTTTCAGTATCATTAAAAAATATTGAAATCGAACAAACGAAAAAAAATCAATTCTACAATCTACCAAAAAAGTGCGCTGAGTGAGGGGCGGAGCTTAAATGGTCACAAACTCTGAGCGGAGTGGACCTTCCTAAAAGCAACACTGCCGTGTGTTGCTGCCCTCTACGTTCGTTGATCAGCATTTAAGTTTTGCGAACGGTGACGTCAGTACATCAGTGAACGATTGACCAATGAGATGCTAGAATAAATCACACGATCAATTTGATCAATTTTGCTTGCCATTTTGCTGATATCAACAAATGGAACAAAACGTTCCAAAAATTGATCAAAACAAAATGATCCCGAAATTTACCGTCCCGCCGTTCTAAGAGTGTATTATTAGTAGTAGTACCACGGCCACTCTAACGAGTGCCATAAATTACCATAGTGTACTATGAAAGTATTGCAGAGAACCATGAAAGTACTATGGAGCAGGCGCGGATCGGGGGGGGGCATTGGTGGTGGAAGCCCAAAAATTTATTGGGGTCCACCTGAAATTTAGTGTTAGACACAGGGAAAAAATTGACAAGCAAAAATAAAAGGTTATCAACCAAAAATTAGGGGGGGGGGGTGTTACACCCACAAATGTAATAATCGCCCACAAATGTAATAACACTTTACCCACAAATGTAATAACGCCCACAAATGTAATAACACTTTACCCACAAATGTAATAATTTTTGATCGCCCACAAATGTAATAACACTTTACCCACAAATGTAATAACGCCCACAAATGTAATAACACTTTACCCACAAATGTAATAATGCACTTTACCCACAAATGTAATAATGACTTTACCTACAAATGTAATGAATTTGAAGTGATTTTTGGCGAATTCGTTCTAAATTAATATCCTATAGTAATGCGTTCATATAGCACAAAAGTTCAAAGTCTTTTTTCCAGACCCGGTTAATGAAATATTACAGTACAAGTCCAAGTCTTTTTCCAGACCCGGTTTTTCAAAATTATAATATACGTCCAAAGTCTTTTTACCAGACCCGGTTGTTTAAAAATTATAATATACGTCCAAAGTCTTTTTTCCAGACCCGGTTAATTCAAAAATTATAATGCAAGTCCAAAGTCTTTCTTTCAGACCCGGTCGTTTCAAAAGTTATAATATACGTCGGTGAGGGGTAAAGACAACACTCTAAGCCCAAGCATTTTAAGTGGGTTTAATTTTGAAGATTGAACTCAGCTGTCATTTTTTTTCGATATTTCTTTATCTTTTAAATAACAGGGTCCAGACGATAGACTAAGCATAATACTCGTGTTATTCCACAAGAATAAGAATATGAGTCTTTTGTTTTTAGGATTGTTTAATTCATTTTTAAATCACCGGGTCTGGAATAAAGACAACGCTCTAAACGTGTGCTTTTCTACATGCATGGTCTTTATTTGGAGGATTGTCGGTTCTTAGATTCGTTGTTGGGGGTTGAGTTTTTATAGATTTTTTATTCCTGAAATAATTGTGTCTGGAGGAAAGTCGATCTTCGACAATCGGTCTTCATGTTGTTCCAAAGTAATTAGATTATTGGGTATTCGTTTTAGAATATTTGTAAAAACTATTTTATTTTTCAAATAGTAACCAAGTCTGGAGAAAGGATGTCTGCTTTACCCACGCGTTATTACAATGTTGTGTAGGGGTAGTAGTATTATTTTGAAAAAGACATATTTTTACTGGATGAAACTTTGGAAATTTGGTCTTAGATTCGAAGTTTTTCAGTTACTTTTTTTTAATAGCCGGGTCTGGAGGAAAGAGTACGTTTTAAAACTCGTGTTATTCCACGAGAATAAGAATATAAGGTCTTATGTTAGAAGATTTTTTTTCGTAACTGTTTTAGGTCTGGAATAAAGACAACACTCTAAACCTCTTTTAAAACAGGTTCTTAGGTTGAAGGTTTGTTTGGTCTTAAACTTTGATTTTTTTTATTGTTACTTTTAGCGTTTTTTTAAAGAAAAAAATGGTCGGGCTGAAAGACTACGCTATATATCCAGCATTATTAAGATTATGGGGTCTTTATACTGTTTTTAAACTGTTATTTATAATGTTTAAATAACAGGTAACCTGGTCTGGAGAAAAGACTACGCTTGATTCTCAATTTACTCTTAGTGCATATATTCACAATATACACCGTATAAGTTGAAACAACAGCAAAGACATTAATTCCACCAGTTTTAATTAACTGGGTCTGGAGAAAAGACTAAGCTCGATTCCCATTTTTCATTTATCATTATCATATCTTAGTTTGGACTTATATTATAAATTTTGAAATAACTGGGTCAGGAAAAAGACTTTGGACTTATTAAAATTCTTGAAACAACCGGGTCTGGAAAAAAGACTTTGGATTTATATTATAATTTTTTAAACAACCGGGTCTGGAAAAAAGACTTTGGATTTAAATTATAATTTTTGAAACAACCGGGTCTGGAAAAAAAGACTTTGGACTTATATCACAATTTTTTAAACAACCGGGTCTGGAAAAAAAGACTTTGGACTTTTATTATATTTTTTTAAACAACCGGGTCTGGAAAAAAGACTTTGGATTTATATTATAATTTTTGAAACAACCGGGTCTGGAAAAAAGACTTTGGATTTATATTATAATTTTTGAAACAACCGGGTCTGGAAAAAAGACTTTGGATTTATATTATAATTTTTGAAACAACCGGGTCTGGAAAAAAAGACTTTGGACTTATATCACAATTTTTTAAACAACCGGGTCTGGAAAAAAAGACTTTGGACTTTAATTATATTTTTTTAAACAACCGGGTCTGGAAAAAAGACTTTGGATTTATATTATAATTTTTTAAACAACCGGGTCTGGAAGAAAGACTTTGGACTTGTACTTTGATGTTTTATTGACCCGGTCTGAAAAAAAGACTTTGCACTTTTGTGCATTATGAACGCATTACTATAGGATATTAGTTTAGAACGGATTCGCCAAAAATCCCTTCAAATTTATTACATTTGTGGGTAAAGTCATTATTACATTTGTGGGCAATCAAAAATTATTACATTTGTGGGTAAAGTGTTATTACATTTGTGGGCGTTATTACATTTGTGGGTAAAGTGTTATTACATTTGTGGGCGTTATTACATTTGTGGGTGTTATTACATTTGTGGGTGCAACAGGGGGCGCAAGAAAAATAATCTGACAAGCCAAAAAAAAAGAGGTTATCATCCATAATTTAAGGGGGAAACACAACAATTTTAGGTGGGTCCACCTGAATTGAGGGGGATGCATGACACACACAAAAAAAGGTTATCAGCATACATTTTCGGCCAGGGGCACAGAAAAAAGGCACTTCCTCTGATGAAAAGGGCACTTAAAACAAAGAACTTATTTTTAAATAGCATATCTAACCTAGTATGGTAATGAAACAAAAACAAATTGAAGGGGTCAGGCATGGGGTTTTGGGCAAAAAAATGTTAACGCTGCGAGTGAGCAAAGCGAGTGAGCAAAAAACTGACACTTTAGATTAAAAAAATCAATTTTGTGATATATTTTGACATAATATTTTGAGAACAATGTCATATTTCATCACTTTTCTTTCCTATTTTTCTTTTGGTCCATGGAGGTCCAGTTTTTAGGGGGCAAGTGCCCCTCCCCCGTTCAGATGCCCCTGCAGAAAAAAAGGACGCTAATTGCAAATAACTTACACTAACAAACTGGACATTCGATCAAACTAGAAAAGAAGGGGCATTTAAGGAAATAAGGGCATATTCAATCGGGGCACTTGATCAAAGGTGAAAAGGGGCACACTACAGATGAAGAAAGTCACTACGAAAAAAGACAACTAAAAGGGGCAATAAGAATATTTTTAAATTATTTTTTTCTATTGAAAAATACACTTTTAGAAGCGATAAGAACGCTAAATAAGGAAAATGGGCGCTGATCAGGCATGAAAAGAGCAGATTTAAGAATAAAAATTTACCTTATACAAGAATGGGCACTTATGATAAGACAAAAGGGCACTCTTTACGAAAAAGGGTCTGTTGGAATGAAAGGGGCACGTACTGAACGCGTTTGTAAGGGGGCGATTTTCTTGGGTAAAAAGGGACATTTTTTATAGTGCTTCAAAAAGATGGGGCACTGTGCCCCCTTCCCCCCCCCCCCTGGATAGCCGCCCCTGACTTTTGAGAATTCCTGAATCTGCGCCTGCTATGGAGAAGTACCATAGTACTTTCATAGTTCTCTGTTAAAGTACTACTCCATAGTACTTTCATAGTTCTCTGTGAAAGTATTATGGTACTCCATAGTACTTTGATGGTTCTCTGTGATACTTGAAGGAACTATGAAAGTATCACAGAAAACCATGAAAGTATACAGAGTACTTCCGCTGTACTTTTATAGTTCTCTGTGATACTTTCATAGTACTTTCAAGTATCACAGAGAACCATCAAAGTACTATGGGGTACCATAGTACTTTCACAGACAAACATGAAAGTACTATGGAGTACCATCAAAGTATCATGTGTTAGGAGGCCTCTGCTCAGTATGTTAAAATCAACCATAGTGATTTCATTGTAACACCATAACATTTATGGTACACTCATGGTAGTACTATGGTACATTATGGTACTTCTGTATTTTCATATAGTACTTTCATATTCCGGTACTTCTGTGGTTGTACTATAATACATTATGATACTTCTGTATTTTCATATAGTACTTTCCTATTCCGTATGGTATTTCTGTGGCAGGTCTATAGTACTAATGAATTAACCATTACTATGGTAATACCATAGTAATACTATGGTACTGCATGGTACTTTTTTACAAGGGTACTGGGGGGTCGGGTGTCCAGACATTATTTTGAAGCCTTTTTTTTCTTTGGAAGTCTAGATCTGGACTTCTAGAAGTTCTAGGCCTAGAGGTCTAGTCCTACTCTAGAGTCTAGACACTAAAAATATGAATTCAAAAAATAGCTGTAGGCCTAGATCTAATCATCTACTATTTTGTTCTCTACAATATTTCCTAACATTTTGTAGGCCTAGGCTAGATTAGGTCTACTAAAAAATTATGAAACTTCACTTGTAAATTTTTCCAAATGACTTTCTAAAAATTGATCGTCCGTACACACAACAACTGGGTAGATCTAGGCTATATAGCCTATAGGCCTACGGTATAATATTTCCTGACAATCATGACAATTTGTACTAAAAATTGATGAAATTTCCCTTGTAGAGCCTAATTTTTTTTCAAATGACTAGATCTAGGGCCTAAGCCAGGCCTAGATCTAGGCCTGATGAGTTTCTAAAATATGTTACTTAATAGGCCTATGCCTTACCTTAGTCTAACTAGATCTAGGCTTATACTAGATCTAGATAGATCTAGGCTTAGATTTACCCTAGTATATTTCTGGATCTAGCCTAGATTCTAGGCCCGGGGGGGGGAGGGGGGCACTCGACCAAAAAGTGGTAGGGTTGTAAAAAGAAGGGTCCTCGGAACGTGCTTTGGAACTACAATTTTGTGAAAACGGGGGTCCTTGGAACGGATCACCAGCGTGTGAGTACGTGCGTATGCACCCTTTATGGAACGGGTACCGGTATGCGTGCATGATGCAACTAGCGCGGCCTCCGGCGGGTGCGCTCGGGCAGAGACAGCGCCTGGCGGCCGCTTATCACCAAAATTGCAGCAGATCAATGCGACTGGAATGGCGTAGCGAAAAATATGCGAAGCTTTGGAGCGGATTTCTTTCTTCGTTTTCTCAATAAGAAGAAAATGCTATGCCTTGGAGCGGCTTTTTTTTTTTCTCAATAAGACAAAAATGCTATGCCTTGGAACGGAAATTTGGTAGTAAAAATGGGGGACCCCTCTGCGGCACATACCCACTATGCATTATATACTGATTGCCCCCCCCCCCCGGGTCTAGGCCTTACGTTAGATCTATCGATAGATCTAACTTAGTAGAATCAAGCCAATGCCCTCAGGGCCTAATCTAACCCAGGGGCGCTTGTTGTGTATTTGACCATGCTCATCTGACTAGCGTGATTTATGGTCTAAATATTTCTCCAAATGAATTGTGAAAACAGAAATTATGCACTTAGTCCTACCACGAATATGGATGAAGGTCTAATGAGTGGCAGTTTCCTTACATTGAGCCTTGTTGAGGCACAGACAGACTGGAACCTCAAAAAAAAAAAGTTCTCTCCTATCCCTAGTTCTACCCCAGTCTTGATCGGCCATTTTGTTATTATTCATAACAAAAATGGTCGATCGAGACTGTGGTAGAAGGGAGCTCCCTGGGTTAGGACTAATCCAGAGAATAAGAAGGAAAACTAAAGGCTTGTGTGCGGACATCCAACCCATACGCTACGCCTATGCCACGGTATGCCTACCGTAGGTATAACGATCTGTTGTGTGTCGATCCAGACTGCTTGTGTGTCCTGACGATCTGTTTAAGGCCTTAATTAAAAATTGCAGGTTAGATCAGGCCTAACGTTAGATCTAACCCAGGGATTTCTTTCCAGGTCTAGACTAGAGCCTAGATCTAACTTTATTTTTTGATTGAACAGTATAACTGTTAAAATGTAACAACTGGCCTAACATTATTCATCGTCAAGTGAACGTTTAGACATAAGACAGGAAAAACTGTCGTTTATGGAGTTTTATTCAACAGTTTCTAACATTTTACTATTTTGATGAGTGAGCCAACGCAGTGCAGCGGAACAACCAAAATACGAAGACTGAAGCTTTTTTGTCTAGTGAACTTTATACTTACTCGATAGATAGATTTTCTGGCACTAGTATATTAGTAGTAGTGCATCCAAGTTGATTAGAGTCTAGATCTAACGTATCATCTAGACCCCAACGTTACATATATGCCTAAGTACTAGATCTATTTGTAGTGTATGGACCACGAACAATTGTTGAAATTGTCAACCAGTCAACTATTACCTGAAGGCTATTCGATCTATTTACAATTACAAACCAGTTTTGTATTCCAACATGTATCTGTTGATCTAACATGATTCTATAGCTCTTCTCAGAGTTTCAGTCAGACTCAGAGGCTCTCACAGTACCTAATACCTATAGTATTTTAAGCCACTAGATCTAGCCCACACAGTACTACAACAGTAATACATGTACTACTAGAGATGGACCAATATGATCTAGGGCCTATACTCTACATGATTGAAAGGACTTGTCAGACGTTTTATCCGACAAGTCCTGTTTTATCTGACAGTTACTATAGTAACAGTGCTTCTCAACCAATCAGAATCCAGGAAAGTTGTCAGATCTGACAACTTGTCGGACGAAAATATTGATGAAACGCTCCCGGAAGTCTAGACCAAATCCTTACTTTTCTCTAGATCTACACTTATTTAGGAAATGTTTGATGAGTGAATAAGGGTCTTCATGTAGATCTAGACCTACATGTGTAGAGACTATAGGCCTACAGGGTCTAGATCTATAGACTAAGCGAATCTATGTAATTTGATATACAACCCTGTTTTAACTTCATATATTCTACTCAATATTGGTCTGTGGAAATAAAATTGGTTCAAATGCACTCTGAATATTTTACTAGACATGCTACAATTAATCTACAGATTTCAGAAACGAGGTACGTTACTGGAAATTTCGATTTTATGAATTATAGATCTAGATCCGTAGAAAATCTAGTGTGGAACCGACTAAGGATATTAAATGGGCATGTATTGAACAAAGAAGGTACTTTTTTAAATCTAAGTTTAGCAACATTGATGTAGGCCTATAGGTTCAAAATGTATTCATGGAATGGCCATAAATGGATATGACACCATCTTGTTTTGTTGAAACAGTTTGTGAAAGACATGATGTTTTGTTCTTCGTAAACCTAATATTGGATGCTTCAAGAAATCTTTTATGTTCCCCGCCACATGGGTCTGGAACAATCTGCCAGATTCACTTAAGCATGCAGTTTCAGTAAATTCTTTCAAATTATCCTTAAAAAATGTATTTCTTTATATGATAAGAATGTTTTTTGTCAAATTTCATCTCACATCTGGTTGTCATACACATTATGAGCATATGATTGCATTTTTATTCTTCATCTTTCCTTACTTTTTATGTTATTACAGATATTCCTATAGTCCTATACCCTTTAGTTCTTTTTGGATAGTATTTGTAATCGAATGATTTTGTCTATAATAATCCTATTGTAATAAAAAATTATGTTATTCCTCTTCACATTGATGTCACGTTGCTATTATTTGTACCGTAATGATCTTAACCCTTTGATATTTCATAGTTTGGGACATGTTTTAGTAGAATCTAGGCCTATTCCTATAGTCTACATCAGTGCTTCTCAACCTTTTTTTACTTGAGGACCACTTTGACTCTCAGATTTTTTTCGAGGCCCACCTACTATTTTTTTTTTAAGGATATGACTACTCGTCAAGGATTTCTCGACCATTATAAAGAGCATATTAATGCGTAACTTTATGATCTTCTGCAGCAGTGGTTGAGCCAAAAAAATGAGGGGGCTTGATATGGCGTGTCGCGTACAATTGATAAAATGTTGCAAGCATGGCGAGCAAGCAAAAATTTCGACATTTTTATTAATCCAAGTTTGTGATAAATTTTGACACAATATTCCAAAAATATTATAATATTCCACCCTTATCCCTTTTCTTTCCTTTTCTATTTTTTTTTCTTGGTCATGAAATATTTGGGGCCAAGAGCTCCCCCCCCCCCCCTTTCTGTACGCAAGTGTTCTGCTGTGAATTAAATCCAGCCTTTTCCTACCGAAACACTCTTTTGGCTCTCCTGGATGTTTTGTGTTTAGGTGTCTCTGAAGCTCTGACGCGTCAGACCGTCATGACAGTTTAAGCGCCTTATTTGAGAATAAATTCAGCACATTCGACACACATTGCTTTTGCATCACTGCGCAGTTATGATAAATCCAAATCTAATGTATTAATGTATTCAGAGTCACATTTTCTTAGTTACCTTAGTTACAGTAGATTTGTTTCCTCCCTCACCCTTTCGCTTTAAAACAAGGTCCATTTTGATGAAATTATATGTTTCATGAAATTTGAACATAAAGCTCCTAAACACATTCGAAGCAATCAGTTTGAGAAATAAATGCATTTGCAAAGGTCCGTTGAATTGGCGATGAATAACTACATACAAAATATGCATACATGAGGCCTGAGGTTCACATCAAAGTTAGATCAAAACCATCATACAATGTGTATGTATATCACAACATGCTACCTATAGCATGATAGGCGTGCCTTTAGCTTTGTTTGACCCACGGAGACCGATCAAACATACCATTTTCGGACATTAAATAGAACATGTTAAATATACCATAATTTTCCCCCATTTTTTTCTTCTCTGGAGCTTCTCGCGGCCCACCTGAGAGAGCTTCGCGGCCCACCGGTTGAGAAGTGCTGAAATAGAACATGTTAAACATACCCTGATTTTCCCCCATTTTTTTTTTCTCTGGAGCTTCTCGCGGCCAGCCTGAGAGAGCTTCGCGGCCCACCGGTTGAGAAGCGCTGGTCTACATGTACATCTATGCCTAGACTCTAGATATAGATATATCTGAATTTAAACTTTAGTTTATTTCTATTGTTAATGTTAGTTCCAGCCCTAGATCTACAGTGCGTATCAAAAATAGTTAACACTATATCAATATTGGTCCCATACAAAATGCTTGAATGTATGCGTTTTATTTCAGTTGACTAGAATTGCAAGGAGAATGTATATATGAGAAATGTTGTGCAGGGTGTATTTGATTTTGCCCTTTTCCCTTGAAACAGCATGAAAACGAGCATCTCTTCGCAAACAGATTTTTGTGTGCTTTACAAAAACGGACAGTGCTCACTCAAGTGTAACATTTTGTCAAAACATTCACTTTCATTGGACAGATGAGACCTAAACCCAAGATTGTATGTTTAAAAATTACCCACATGTTGCATAATTTTTAATTTCCAGGGCTTTTTCAAAGTGTTAACTTTTTTTGTTACCCACTATACAGTGCGTATCAAAAAAAGTAATGAATGAAAGTAAACATTGAAAGTAAACGTTTTGACAGAATGTTACACTTGAGTGAGCACTGCCTAGTTTTGTAAAGCTCGTAGAAATCTGTTTGCGCAGAAATGCTCATTTTCACGCTGTGTCTAGGGGGAAGGGCGAAATCAATCTTACCCTGCGAAACATTTCTCATATATTTTTCTTGCACTTCTAGTCAACTGAAATAGAACAGATACATTCAAGCATTTTGTAACAATTTTTCCACCCAAATTTAAATTTCAACACTTAGTAAGCACAACCCTTACCCTTTTTGTGCCAGCTGGATCTGAGGACATAACTGAATCTGAACAAAAGTTTATATCAGACATCTCCAGCATTTTGCCACTAAGTTTTTATCATTTAAAGTGGGTTTACATTTCATTTTTCATTCAATACTTGTTTCTCCACACTTTTCCCAAGCTTGACAATTATTAAGAAATTGAAAATAAGCCTAGGCCATTTCATGTAATCACAGCTCAGTGTAAAGCAAATATCGTTATGATGGCCTCGGTGTGTGCATGGAGGAGGGGGGTGGGGCGCAATGCCCCTCTTCGAAGTGTTTTGGGCAAGGAAACAAGTTTAAAAGGGTAAATGATATCTCCAAATCAATTTTACTAGTTAAATTACACTTAACAGTAAATCTTTTCAAAATGAATGAATCTTTGTTCATTTTTCTTCAAATATTCATCATGTTCACTCCACAATATTTATTTCACATTTTTGCACGTAACAACCACTTTTATGACTTGTTCTCTCATCTACACATTCTCTCCAATCACTCTATTTAATGACTATTGGCAATTCAATGTATGTTTGCAAGTCTATAACAATAAAAGAAACAAACGGAAACAGCATTTCAATTAATACAACCATTTAATAGGAAAAACAAATCAAATAAATATATCATACAAATCTATTTCAATTGTACGGATTAGTTCATCCTGCTGATACAAGGATTAATTTATCTTCATTTTAAAACTACATTAGGATAAATTTATCTTAATTTCAAGGCCACATGAGGATAAATTTATCTTAATTTCAAGGCTACATGAGGATAAATTTATCCTAATTTCAAGGCTACATGAGGATAAATTTATCTTAATTTCAAACCTACATGAGGATAAATTTATCCTAATTTCAAACCTACATGAGGATAAATTTATCCTAATATCAAGGCTACATGAGGATAAATTTATCCTAATTTCAAACCTACATGAGGATAAATTTATCTTAATATCAAGGCTACATGAGGATTAATTTATCCTAATTTAAAACCTACATGAGGATAAATTCATCCTAATTTAAAACCTACATGAGGATAAATTTATCTTAATTTCAAGGCTACACGAGGATAAATTTATCCTAACTTCAAGGCTACACAAGGATAAATTTATCTTAATATCAAGGCTGCATGAGGATAAATTTATCCTAATTACAAGGATACACGAGGATAAATTTATCCTAATTACAAGGATACACGAGGATAAATTTATCCTAATTACAAGGATACACGAGGATAAATTTATCCTAATTTCAAGGCTACATGAGGATAAATTTATCCTAATTTAAAACCTACATGAGGATAAATTTATCCTTATTTCAAGGCCACATGAGGATAAATTTATCCTAATTTCAAGGCTACATGAGGATAACTTTATCTTAATTTCAAGGCTACATGAGGATAAATTTATCTTAATTTCAAACCTACACGAGGATAAATTTATCTTAATTTCAAGGCTACACGAGGATAAATTTATCCTAACTTCAAGGCTACACGAGGATAAATTTATCTTAATTTCAAGACTACATGAGGATAAATTTATCCTTATTTCAAGAATACATGAGGATAAATTCATCTTAAAACCTACATGAGGATAAATTTATCTTAATTCAAAACCTACATGAGGATAAATTTATCTTAATTTCAAGGCTACATGAGGATAAATTTATCCTAATTACAAGGATACACGAGGATAAATTTATCCTAATTACAAGGATACACGAGGATAAATTTATCCTAATTTCAAGGCTACACAAGGATAAATTTATCCTAATTTCAAACCTACATGAGGATAAATTTATCCTAATATCAAGGCTACATGAGGATAAATTTATCCTAATTTAAAACCTACATGAGGATAAATTTATCTTAATTTCAAGGCTACACGAGGATAAATTTATCCTAACTTCAAGGCTACACGAGGATAAATTTATCTTAATATCAAGGCTGCATGAGGATAAATTTATCCTAATTACAAGGATACACGAGGATAAATTTATCCTAATTACAAGGATACACGAGGATAAATTTATCCTAATTTCAAGGCTACATGAGGATAAATTTATCCTAATTTAAAACCTACATGAGGATAAATTTATCCTTATTTCAAGGCCACATGAGGATAAATTTATCCAAATTTCAAGGCTACATGAGGATAAATTTATCTTAATTTCAAGGCTACATGAGGATAAATTTATCTTAATTTCAAACCTACACGAGGATAAATTTATCTTAATTTCAAGGCTACACGAGGATAAATTTATCCTAACTTCAAGGCTACACGAGGATAAATTTATCTTAATTTCAAGACTACATGAGGATAAATTTATCCTAATTTCAAGGCTACATGAGGATAAATTTATCCTTATTTCAAGACTACATGAGGATAAATTTATCTTAAAACCTACATGAGGATAAATTTATCTTAATTCAAAACCTACATGAGGATAAATTTATCTTAATTTCAAGGCTGCATGAGGATAA
Organism: Lytechinus variegatus; assembly: GCF_018143015.1. NCBI lineage: Eukaryota > Metazoa > Echinodermata > Echinoidea > Temnopleuroida > Toxopneustidae > Lytechinus > Lytechinus variegatus. The sequence goes on along the minus strand of NC_054740.1, from coordinate 3,878,056 downwards.
ATTTATCCTAATTACAAGGATACACGAGGATAAATTTATCCTAATTACAAGGATACACGAGGATAAATTTATCCTAATTACAAGGATACACGAGGATTAATTAATCTTAATTACAAGGATATTCGAGGATAAATTTATCCTTATTTCAAGGCTACGCGAGGATAAATTTATCCTAATTTCAAGGATACACGAGGATAAATTTATCCTAATTTCAAGGCTACGCAAGGATAAATTTATCTTAATTTCAAGGCTACACGAGGATAAATTTATCCTAATTACAAGGCTACAGGAGGATAAATTTATCCTTTTTTCCAGGCTACAAAGGATAAATTTATCCTAATTTCAAGGCTAAAGAGGATAAATTTATCTTAATTTCAAGGCTATATGAGGATAAATTTATCTTAATTCCAAGGGTACACAAGGATAAATTTATCCTTATTTTAAGGCTACACGAGGATTAATTCATCTTAATTTCAAAACTGAGAAGATAAATTTATCCTAATTTCAAAGCTATAGGAGGATAAATTAGCTACACGATAAATTTATCTAAATTTCAAAGCTACACAAGGATAAATTGATCTTAATTTCAAAGCGGCAAGAAGATAAATTAATCTCATTAAAATTTCAAGGCTACACAAGGATAAATTATCTTAATTTCAAAGCCACAGCAATTACACAATTCACCTTAAAATATTTGACAATTGGTTATGTTATTGGGTGGCAACTGACATTTATGATTAAATTTGCATTGGATTTGTAGACAAGAGTAAGTTTTTTATTAAAGGTCAAGTCTAACCCACGAAAATGCTGACTTGAATCAAATAGAGAAAAATCAAACTAGCATAGTGCTGAAAATTTCATAAAAATCGGAAGGAAAATAAGAAATCTATGACATTTAAAGTTTTGCTTATTTTTTACAAAACAGTGATATGCACGACTAGGTGAGTCAGTTGATGATGTCCATCCATTATACAATATTTCTTTTTTTTAGATTTGACAATAAGGACCAACTTGACTGAACCATAAACAGTGCTAATTCCACATGTTCAGGGAGGAATTAATCGTTGTATCACTTGACAATGAGAAAATTAGAATATTTCATATAATAAAATACAAAAGAAATAGTGAGTGGATGACATCATGGTCTCCTCATTTGCATACCCGCCAGGATGTGCATATAACTGTTTTTGTGAAATTAAGCTAAACTTTCAAATGTCGTAACTTTTTTATTTTACATCCAAGTTTGATGAAATTTTCAATGTTATGCTTGTTGGATTTTTCTCGTTATATACAAACAACTTAATTCCTCCCTGTAGGGATGGACTTGTCGTTTAACTTGTGGCCTGTGGTGCATGTTCAAAATTATGTAAACAACATGAATGCAGCTAGTTCAGTACCTGGGATAACAAATTTGTAAAATAATATGTTACAGCTCTCCTGTCCTGGGCGTTGTGGCTTGCGCCTGTAATCCAAGCTGTGGGGAAGTTTACAAATTGATGCAGAGTTTCGAGCCCTGGTCACGTCTTTCAGATTGTGATGTAAAAGGTCGGTCCCAGACGTAAATAATCTGATTGATACACATCTGACAAAACTCAAATGCACACACATCTCCTGTCCTCCAGAGACTTCTCACTGTCCTTCCCAATTCAGTTGTGGTACTTCTGGGTTCTGTAATGACATTTTAAAAAAAATATTCTAACTCTATACAGCAATTAGTTTTTGTGTCAAATTTTGAAATGCAAAGGTTTTTCATGATCTGTACTGATGGTAATTAATTTTATTTACATCACATTCACTGTTATTAGTGTTAACCTTAAGATGGGCTCTTGTGGCTACTCCATGGCCAAATTTTTGTATACCCCACCCCCCCCCCAAAAAAAAAATGCAGTTGAACGAGCACAAAATTCCTGGGGGGGGCACTCGACCAAAAAAGTGGTGGGGGTGTGCCGCGGGCGAGACAAAAAACGGGGGCCTCGGAGCGGGCTAATTGTAAAAAGGAGGGTCCTCGGAACGGGCTTCGGAACTACAAATGTTTGTGAAAACGGGGGTCCTTGGAACGAGTCGCCTGCATGTGAGTGCGCATATGCATCCCCATGGAACGGGCATACGTGCATACAGCTAGCCCGGCGGCACGGGCGCCGGGTGCGCTAGCACATAGGCAATGGTCGGACATCGCTCAGCGGCCGCTTTTCACCAAAATTGCGGCTCATTGTAGCAGATCAATGCGACCGGAACGGCGTAACGGAAAATATGCGAAGCTTTGGAGCGGATTTCTTTCTTCGCTTTTCACGATAAGAAAATGCTATGCCTTGGAGCGGCTTTCTCTGTTCTTTTTTCTCAATAAGACAAAAATGCTATGCCTTGGAACGGAAATTTGAGTGTAAAAATGGGGGTCCCCTCCGCGGCACATACCCACTATGCATTATATACTGAGTGCCCCCCCCCCCGGGACAAAATTTCAACAACGGTAGTGTGAGATGTATTCTGCAAAGCGATTTTCTAAACTAAGACAAGGCATTTATTAATATAGGCGATTTTGTGTCTCACATTATCATCACACATTATCATTAAAATGTACAATAACTCACCTCCATGATCTCTTTGTATCGCCGGACGGAAACGACAGGCCTGTTGTACACTTCCCCAGTCCTCTTCGATTGAGCAAGTTGCCCGTTGACTTTTAGAAACAAAGTGTAGACTCCGAGTTCATTGTCCCTTTATGGTGTACTCGTCGCTTTCACTCGAACTGCTTGGCTGGCTCTGCAGCTGGGACGGCCGCGCCCGGGTCCCGGGCGGGAGCGAGTAACCACGGACAGTGAACGAGTACGGCACTACGTACACCACTACCAACTGAAGAAGATGAAACTCCTAGTTTTAACTCGTAATTAAAAATGTCAATAATAACGCGTAAGAGAAACACTCAAACAGTAGCCAAAACGTGATCCAAAACAAAAACAATGTCGAGAAGAGCTATTTTGGCTTAGGGATGAGAGCAAAAATATCACAGCATTCCCCCTGCAGGCTATCCCTAAAGCACGCCCCAATTAAGAACCCCATTCCCCCTGCAGGCGGTCATCACTTGCTCTTACACATAATCCGTCATGCCTACTGCGTGCTGCCGCTATTAATCTCTATAAATTAATCCACCATTCCCCCTGCAGCCTACCTTTGGTCGTTCCAAAAAAATAATCCGCCATGCCCCCTGCGTGCTGCCGCGCAAATTTTTTCCAAATTAATCCACCATTCCGCCTGCAGCTTGTCACCTATTGTTCTAATCCGTCATGCCACCCGCGTCCTGCCGTATAGATCTGCCATTCCACCTGCATGCTATAAATATATCCTGGGGCCCGTTTCTCAACTAAATCGGATATAGTGACGTAATAAATCATCATCCTGAGCGTCCACATGCGATTTTCTGTACTTAAATTAATTATTCTTCATGTTATAAGTATATAAGATGCATATTTTACCTCTATTAGTTTTCTTAGATGTGTTTTTCAATTCATATCAGAATAATTACAGTCTTATCTTAATTTAAGATTTGAAAATTATACTACTTTGTGACTAAGGCTACGTCTGAGCTGCTCTTTCTATCGATAGTATCGTTATTAAGGGATTCAAGTTTGGAATTCTTTTAATGCTCTCCACGAAGTGGAGAAGGTGCATACATCGTATGCGAGCATGGCAGGATCCGATGACCGGGGTAATGACATCATTATGTTTAAAGCGCTAAGAGACGTCGTTACGACGTGATAAGTTCCAGATAAATGCGGATTATTATTATTATTGGTTCATTTCTTTCTGCATAGATTCGATTTCCGTTCATTTATTTCCGACGTTGAATTTTTATGTAAAAAATGATATCATGTCCATCTCACAATTTTCCTACAAAGTGCTTGAAATATAGGGCTTAAATTCACCATTTTTCAGGTCGGAATATCCAATATCTTAAGATTACGGTTCTCGTTCGCCTCATCGATGTCATGATAAAAATGTATAAAGAATGCCCAGATTCTAGGTGTAATCTGAAACACGCACCCTCATGTCTATTGAGATACGCAGCATGTTCTGTGTTAAAAATATTGTCAAGTTTTAGATCCGAACACCAAAAATTTCGTACTTCGTTTTGGACACGCATTATTACTGTAGGAAGGCTACCAAGCACTCATCCTCTTCATGATTTGCAAAACATAATAGATTATCCAGTTTTTAGGTCTAAATCTCGATGTTTTACCCGCTTGCTTTGCGCTCGCATCAATTACCTATCCTGTTTACATGGTTTACGATTACAATAAGTGCTTAGAATTTCCATTCTTCAGGTAGAAACAAGTAAAAAACAAATCAGCTCGCGCTTTGCGCTCACATTATTTGATTGTTGAAATATGTAACGCTCTGATCTGAAAATTTTGTTCAGGATCACAAACAAATTTTTGGACAAAATAGATAAAATTTGAAAAATGGCTCGCGCTCGCAATATTTGAAATATAAGATTATATACTTATGTTGATTTATATTATAAAGCTGAGAAGTGATTAACAGGACTAACCCTTCAAATAAACAAAAAAGCAGTTTAGATCGGCCAATCCGATATGGCTAGAACCCCCCCCCCCCCTAATGGAAAAGGCTGGATCCGCTGCTGGTATTGGCATGACAATTTCTTTTATTTTCTTTTTTCTCTCCAATATTGTAAGATTTCTTGACTTATTCATTCGTCGGATTTACGGCTTAATGTTTTATGTTAATTGTCGCAAAAAGCAAACATATGTAGACAATTAATACATCGCAATATCGACAATTTCGATTGCAAAAACTGATTTTTTATGCAAATTCAAAAACATAAAATATTATAAGGCATTGCATCCTCAAAGCACCATATCGGTGCAATAATTATTGGTTTTTTTTTCATAAAGGATTCATAATTTGAATACAACGGTGTAATGCTGGTTCTTGAAAGGCCTTCGCTTACGTTGCGTTCGACTGGTATACGAACTGATGGAAAAATTGCATTTTGCTCATTTCCTGAAAGTTTGCTAATTGAGGTTCAACATTATTGTTCAATTACTCATAATGAAAATTTAAGTAATTGCACGAAATTATTTCGGATTAAAGGTAAAATCGTCATCGATTGTACGATTGCTACGACGTTATAACGATTATATTCTGGATTTCATTTCATTTTGAGGGTTGCATATTAATGGATTTTAAAAAACTGTATGGTTTAGATAATAGTGTCTTACTACGATTTACTTGAAAAATCTGGTCACATAAAACAGCCGTTAAGTGCACGGGCTGTGGCCTTTACAAACATTTGATCATCCTTGTTCTCCGTTCAGTTTGTTCCTTCCTATCTTCCCATCGCCCCTCCCCATCTTGCCTTCAGTGTCTCTTTCTTATAATAGAAAATAATCTGAAGCAATTAGGCCTGACAAACAAAAGTGCTGCCATTAAGGTTGAAGAGTTGAAATAAAATTAACCTTTGATTGACCGAAGTGAAACGTGCATGTAGTAACAGTGAAAAGACAGTCCATTGTTTTCGAGATTAACGCGCTCAAGGTCAGAAGTCTCTCTCATTCTATTCAACAGAGACCTAAGTAATCATTCTTTTGAATACACGGTGCTCATTGATGCCAGCAATGTATTCAAACGTTAAACGGCGTGTTGAGATAATAATTAAAGCATTATCGATTTTTTTTTTTGGCTTTCTCACAAATAACTCTGTGTTATGTGAACTTCGACGCACTCAGGGTTCATTCACGCGTGTACATTCTCCCCCTTATATATACCCCCTAACCCCCTCCCCTCTCTCTACCAACATTTTATTTAAGTGATTTCGTAGAAGTTTTAAAAATGCAAACCAACTACATATAAAGAAAATGGACGGTCTTAAACCCGTTGAAGCTAGGAAATGATATCACCCGATGTCGTATTAAAGAGATCGAATGCTATATCATTGGTACATTACAAAATGCCTTGGTATTTACTAAATTGATTTATGTTATAACGACTTCCTTAATTTCCTCAAGTATTCAGTTCGTAATTTTTTCAGTTTTAAGTAAAATCACTTATTTTCTTTGCAGCCATTTTCTTTAAGTAAATTTACGCAAAACAATCACAGTAATCGATATGATCTTTGTAGGTACGCCATCGGTTTATATTCCTACAAATAAAACAATAAGAGGTTCCCAGAACCTAAACAACATTTGAATTCAGATATGAGTGACTACTTAATATTTCTCTTTCAACAAAATATTTATTTATTTTGCAAGCTTTAATCCAAAGAAAAATAGATTTGGTGACTGTACATGCCACTCCCGTCCTCTTCGTGAGGACTACCCCAGGGATCTACCCCCTTGTGCATATCAAGAAACACCACCCCTATATATACGGCATTTCATCGGGGGTGTGCTTTAAAAAGGCATTTAGGCAAATATATATTTCAATTATTTTGTTCCCGTGTTGGTAATTTTAGTTGAGAAAAATGTTTTAAAGAGGATTTCTAAAATCATATAGGCTATAATAAGCTAGCAGGAAGAAAATATTTGTAAAACTGGTCTATTCAAATATTATCTTTTAAGAGGGTATACTTGGCCCAATAAGACAAACATATTTTATGTATATTTATACATCAATTCTAAATGCCTAAATAAGTAAAGCAATTGTCTTCGTCCAACCCCTTCCCCTCGATGTTAATATTTCCTACAGGAAACTCTGAGAGCAATAGTATAGACCTTTCTATTGACAGGAGGTGGGGCTCTGAATAACCGAAACAAAAGTGATAACCCTTGCTTAAACGACACGGAGCGTGATTTACTCAACAGTGGCCAGGGAACGGGCGTGCATGGAGCTGAAGGGCGTGTCACGGGCGTGAAATGAACCTGCACTACTAGTACTGTTTATATGGCGGGAGAGCTGCATCCGGCATGAACTAGCATTAAATGTATTTTTACTTTGACACCATGCCGACTGCGTGCTGAACGGGTAATTACCTAGTAGTTAGCGTCCATGCTGACTGCGTCCGGCATAGGGTATTAAACTGAATCTCGCCTTGCTTTGACCCCATGCCGCCTGCGCGCTGAATGGGGCAATTACTTGGTAACGACCAATCATGCTGGCTGCATCCGGCATGGGGGATTAATTTGGATTACCCCATGCCTCTAGCGTTCCCCCCATGCCCCCTGCAGGCTTCACGCTATAATATTTTTGCTCTCTTCCCTTAAACAAGGACCTGGGGAGCGTTTCATGAAAGGACTTGTCGGACTTTTTATCTGACAAGTCCCATATTATCCGACAGTTACCATAGGAACAGTGCCTCTCAGCCAATCAAATTCATGGAAAGATGTCAGATCTGACAACTTGTCGGATAAAAATATTGATGAAACGCTCCCCTGGTTATCGAGAGCGGTTTGTAATGTCATGGTGTGAAAAGGCAAATACCGGTGTACGTGTAGCTAGTTCTTGCGTGACACATCCCCTATTGTTAGAGCGAGAAGGGCTATTATTCTGCTGGTCTCAATAAACTTTTAATCTCCATTCCCTGACCGTGGCTTTTGTTTTGCAATTGCAATGCTACTGCTAGGGTTGCAGCTATTCTACGAACCGAGACCCTTAAGTAATTACAGTATGTCAAATTATTTCTGATATTGCAAAAAATATATACGGTATATACATGTATAGCGATATTCCTTTGCTAATGACTTGAGTATATCCCGAAATCATAATGTGAAAAATGAATTAATATAATATCAACTAAACTACAAGTTTGGGTAACAGTTATAGGCTATCGGCCTATAGCATGGTGCGCCAGAAGAAATTAATATAAGAAATTTACCTTTGGAAAATCATGATATAATATATCATTATTTTCCAATTTCCAAAGGGAAATCTAGTACGAGACATGTTTTGCATATGGCATAATTCGCGGGCGCGTTCAAAATTTTGGGGAAAATTTTGCTTTTAACGCCTAGGCTCGATCGAGAACCCATAGTCGTTGTAGGCCTATATCATGATCTGCATCATAAAGATGACATGCGTATATATACGTAGATAGGCCTATGAGCTGTATACATTCTTTGTATTTGAATGTCCGGCTAACTGGCCTACTTTTCACAGTAACATTTTGTTTTACCTAAATACATGCATGAGGCACTAGCGTACCTACGGGGGGGGGGTCGAGCCGGGGGCACTCTGCCACCCTGACGAGTCACAGCCCATGCAAAGGACGTATCCCTGCCCCCCATCCTCTGACGGCTTGATCGAAAACCTTTTTGGCCCCCTGACGAGCTTAAAACCTTTTTTTTTTTGCTTGTCAATTTTTTTTTCTGGTACGAAATCCTTTGAAATCCTTTATTTGTGATTGAAGACATTTTTATTTGCTTGTCAACTTTTGTGGCGGACGGTTTTGCCCTCCTGTGGAAAATCCTAGGTACGCCACATGTTTTGTGGATGATCTGGAATAAATAATTTAACGGCAATTCGCTTGTGCTCGAGTATAAATGCGTCTGTGTATACATCATACTACTAGTATTGTCAATGTGCCCCGAACTTGTGTTCATGATAGCATATATGACCGTGAGTATGGAAAATGAAATACTGGGCATTAATATTGACCGTCCTTGAAAAAAAAATGGCACTGGTAAAAAAAAGGGTTGGTTCAAAAGAGTAAATCCGTGGTCTTGTGATGTTTAAGGATGATATCTATCATCTCTGACATTAACGTTTTATCATTTTTTATTGTTATTAAAACAAACCTGTGTCACTATTACTTAATTTAGTCATGCAAATTACATGACATTGTCAATCTTCCATATTTTGCCTTTATTCCTTACAATCGAATGGATAAAACCACGGAGTTGGAGTAGATGAACTGCTATATAGCTAGCCTATACTTTAAAATCTAAATTGTTGACTCGTCCTTCTACATTCAGATCTTTGCATGGGTGTCGATCCCGGAGGTGTGGGTATTAACCCCCCCCCCCGTTGTATATCATATACAACGGGGGGGGGGGCTATATATCTTGTAGTCTTATAAGGATTGCAACCTCTACAGGCGTGCATGATGTTGGGCTATATATTAGGGACCATGGAAGAAAAGGGGTGAATTTGATCAATATAGGCCCTATATTTATGTCAAAATTTGTTACAAAATTAAATTCTTGCAGTAAAAAGGTGATGTTTGCTCGCTCGCTTCGCCTTCTCATTGTTTTCTAAAATAGATTTTGCCTCATAATGTTATGTCTGGACCGCGCAAAATTTACGCATCCCCCCCCCGGCTCTATCAAACTAACAAAAAATCCCTCACAGAGAACAAAAGTTTGGTCTGTCATTCCATTGCCAGCTAAGCAGTGGAGGGGGGGGGGGTACTTCCTCGATCCCTACAAAAATGAATAGGGCCTACCGAAAATGTTCTACGTAGGAAATTGGAAATTGAAACAAAATCAATCATAATAATGTGAACAAATACAAATTCGATTTCTTTTAGACAATGCCAGAGCGCCCCATGGCATGGACCTAGTCTGCTGGGCAAACCCTTCACTCGAGATAAGGGTCTGAATGTGCAGCCTATTCATGCCTTGTGTACTGAAGGCTGTCTCGCCCTGTATTGGAACAGCAAGTTTTGTATGTGCCAGTCTTTGCGTGGGGACACACTTGTTGATCAAAGTTCCAATCAGGGTCTGTGCCTGCAGACTAGCATGGACCTATCCACGGAGGATTATCTATTGTTACTGGGGGTGATGTGACAATGCTCAGCACCCCAGTAACAATACAATACTCCTCCATGGATAGATCCATGCCCCGTGGCAAGCTCATTCACTCCCTTTCGTTCGAGTTTGTTAAAAAAAAATGTGTACGTTTTTATACCCCTCCCCCGGGAAAAAATATTTACGATCACGGTCATACCACGAACCTTGAACAAAAATCGACACCCAAGACATGGCCCGATTGACAAAACAGCAAAAATTCAAAAGTTTAATGATATCCTGACATTTAAAGATCGTCATAAAAACAAAAAACATAAGAAAAAAAATAATACAACATAAACATTACATAGTAACAACGAGGTATTAAAAAAATGAAATATACAAAGAAAAAAACTGCATGCAGTCCTATATGATCCGCAAGTCCGTATGGCCAAGAGGTCCGGGTTCCATCGACCCCCCCCCCCCCTACAAAAATAGGATGAAAAATGTAAAGACAATCGAAGGGAAGGGATTACACTCCCCCTAATGACTCTGCATGAGCCGATCCACAGGTAAGGGAAATTGGTTACACTTCGTAATTCCGAAGCTTCGTAATTCCGAAGGTTCTTTATTCCGAAGGTTCGTAATTCCGAAACACGTAAATTGCCTATACCTCGATGTTCGTTAATCCGAAAACGAAAAAGGGTTCGTTAATCCGAACATTTGTGGCGTAATTCCGACGATTCGTTATTCCGAAGGTTCGATAATCCGAAAACGAAATAAGGTTCGTTGTTCCGAAGGTTCGTTAATCCGAAAACGAAATGAGGTTCGTTGTTCCGAAGGTTCGTTAATCCGAAAACGAAAAAAGGTTCGTTATTCCGAAGGTTCGTTGATCCGAAAACGAAATAAGGTTCGTTTTTCCGAAGGTTCGTTAATCCGAAAACGAAATAAGGTTCGTTTTTCCGAAGGTTCGTTAATCCGAAAACGAAATAAGGTTCGTTAATCCGAAAACAACATAAGGTTCGTTAATCCGAAAACAAAATAAGGTTCGTTAATCCGAAAGCAACATAAGGTTCGTTAATCCGAAAACAAAATAAGGTTCGTTAATCCGAAAAAATGAAAACCGGGAAAGCAGAGGCAGAGGCAAGGGGAGGGGGGCGGGGGACACTGTTGCCGTTCAATTATCATATGAGGATGGGAAGGCAAGGGCGGCCGAACGAATTTTCGTTAGGGGTTAAACCAACAAATGAAACTCATACGTCAAAATTGGCACTTTGGTCATATATTCACCTTAAGACTATCATCTGCTTGAAGTCATTGTGTGTTTGATAGTGATTAAGTAGAGAAAAACTTTTTCGAAGTGACTTCTTATTATGGCAAAATGTATATTTAGGCTTTATTTTTCGGGAGAGATTATAATGAGCGAGCGGCTTGGTAAAACAAATTCAAAGGTGAAGTTGTATAACGTTTTTTTTTGTGGTCAATTATTCTTTAAATGGCATTATTGCGAGGTGTTGCTAGCGTGAATCACAAGCTAAAACTTTAGGTTATTTCAATAAAAAATGAAAATTAGTTTTTTAAAATCCGAGCAGATTTCTGCTGTCATTAAAAAGATGTGCATCTAACTAAAGAATTAACACGAGCGCAAAACGCGAGCTTTAAACATACTGACCAGAAAAGGAACCTGTTAAAGAAAGCATTTAGTGACCTCTTTAGGATGCATATTTCACCAATCGAATGAGAGTGCGAAGCGCAAGCTGAAATTTTTCAAAATTCCAGCCTGAAAACTTAACTTAACTTGTATACTTTAAAAAGAGTATTTTATTTCGAAAAAAACATGAAAAACGGCATATTTATTTTTGAAAAAGGTACTTTCCCATTTTGGAAAATATTAATTCCCCAGTTTTTTTTTTATTTCATTTTGATGCCCCCTGCCTCCCTCCCGGCGGATCCAACTTTCGTCAAATAGAGGGGGGCAATTTTTTTAGCCATATTTTCCTTGATCGGCAGTTTAAAGTTGATTTTTTTGTTTCTTTGAAAGGGTAGTCCTACACTCTAAAAACTGAAGTGCAAATCAGCACTCCGAAGTGCAGTCACTATACATTTGTGATCTTCAAAGCGAGATGCCTATATGTAACTAAATTTAGATAATAACTGCTAGCAAGAAGCGCGAACAGAATTTTTAAATATATAAGCTCTGACCTGATCTAAAGGGGACATTTTAAGAACTTTTTGCAGTTAGCCATGAAGACGATGCGTGTTTTAACCAATGGCGGCGGAACGTATTATTTTTTTTTGGGGGGGGGGGCAAAGCAAAAAAAGGGGGCCAATAGGGGCAATTTGGTGCAAACGGATATTTTCACCATTAGATTATCATCTGTGTAAAGAGGTTGTGTGTTTTGTAGTAACTAAATTGAGCACAAATTTTTAAGTGATCACTAAAGTTATATATTTACGTTTCATTTCTGCGAGCGTAGAGAGCAAGCGGTTTGGGGGAAAAGTCAAATCTGAAGATGTAAAATTCGCCTTTTTGGTCAATTACTGTTAAAAGGGCATCCTTGTGAGATGTTGCGAGCGAATCACGTGCTCAAACTTTTGAAAATTTCATGTGGGCCTAGAATGATAATATTGATATAGATATCATTTGCCCAGGGAAGCCACTTCAGTTCTGAAAACTATTCTCCCAGCTATTATTATTTTTTTACAAGAATTCTTAGAACACGTAGAATGTCCAGTTTTCAGGTTTGAAAATCGGAAAAATTTGGCTCACGTTTCTCGCTCGCATCAAGTATTGTTTATTGAGGAACTCATTCTATTCCTGGTTACAAAAAAAAGAAGTCCAGTTTTCAGGTTGGAATATCACAAATTTTAAGCTTGCGGTTCGCGCTCTCATTATTTAGTTCGTGAGATATCTATATTCTATTCATGAGTCACTAAATGCAGTCCTTAAAAGATTACTTTCTGAAGCCTGTTGCATAAAACTTTTTACCTGAGAAAACTCTGGTAACAAATTAAAAACTATAAGGTTAGTCTGATTTCCGCCATTGACTTTAGCACAGGGCAAAAACTTCTGTAAAAACAACCTGAGTTTTCTCAGGGAAAAGTTTCATGCAACGGGCCCCAGGTCAGTATTTCAACAAATTACAGCTCGCCCTCGCATTAATTCTTTAGAAAGATACACATATTTCTCACGATTACAAAAAAAAATGCTCCGAATGCTCACTTCACGTCTTGTTACATGAAATGTCTACTAGTTTCAGCTTGCGATTCGCGCTTTCAACATCTCACAAGGATCATTATTAGTATTATTTTTATTACCAGCAGAAGCTGTTATTAAAAATGACATCCCCTCCAATACAAATCCTATTATCTAGAGGTTGCTCGCGCGCTTCCAACACACTTGATCCCCTGCATCTTTAATTAAACCATTTGCTTATAGGCAGCAATTGCTCAGATAAAATCGAAATTAGCCTATGCTTGATCAGGGCGCAATTCTTAATGAAATACATGCTTTGGCCCCAAATGCTGCAACAAATGAAGAGGCCACCAGTCTACTACGAGCCGGAGTACGGCTCCAGGCCAGTCCCAGTCTGATTATTGAGTCGAGTTTGGCGATTTGACATCAGCTACGGGTTCGAAGATTGCTGCAAGCAACGACGTTGTGTTCGAGCAGATCCCGTTGGTGCAGAGAGAGGTAAGGCGCGCCTAAGGCTAAGCCTAGCCCTAGGCTTTATTTTTAGTTTTATACTAAAAACTTTGGTCTCTGTTAAATTGGTTGTTCCGCCACCAATTACTGTTTAGTGTTGGGCCTGTGGCTGTGACAGTGTGAGTGTTGGCTCGATCCACTTACAGAGAAATTAAAAAAATATGTTTTTACACTTAGTTTACATTAATAACACTAGCTATTCATCAAATCAAATTGGCTCTGAACTTCAATTCATTTTGTTTTTGTTTTTTTAAATAAGGGTTTATTCTGGCAACAACTTGTTTAGGGCCCAAAATGTGTAAATGATGCCTGTGTAAAACTTGTTTAGGGGGTGTCTGGAAATACATGTAATTTGGTCACGCAGATGTACAGCAATACATTTGACTGCCCCCCCCCCCCCCCCTGGTGATATTGTTCATAGACATCAGTTTATTTAGTCTTTAAGGGTTTTTGAGTCTAGATTTGTTGAACTAGTCTATGGGCTCATAATCGCATAAAAATACCTCTCACGCTATCAGCACTTCTCGCTAGCATAGCGGGATGAGTTTTTGACTACATTTGGAACGAGTTGAATTAGAGTCCCAAGCAAGGTAAGCAACACTAGCTTTATATTGGGAGGAGAGAGCTACAGGTCACAGTGATTCAGTTCACTGTTAGACTACCAGCAGTACCAGGCATGGCACAGCTAGGTGATGCCAAGCAAATGATAATAACATTAAAAAATCAATAGATAAATCTGAAGTGAATGAACGAGAAGTCTAAATACTTGTTATTTTTGGTGTAGGGTGCATAGGGAACTCTTTCCATTTTTTATTTCAAAAGTGATATTTTAAGGAATGAAAAAAAAAACTGTCATGCGAGTGATCTACACAGGATTTTTATAAACTGGGAGTTTTATACCGGTGAAACAGTTTTAGGCCTAGAGGGATCTATTCTCTACTCTGTGTTCTAATTCTATGACTATGTGTGTCTTAATGAATGAAATAGATTTGTGCAATGGAAAAGTCAAGCAATCAATGTAAAATCTGATAATGTAAAATTAGCATATTTATCAAATAACATTCAAACAATTTTTTAAGATTATATCTGACCTTAACACCACAACTATTTTGGGGGGAAGATAATCTTGTAATGATATTAAATGGGGTCTAGAGGCATTCCCTTTGGGGAGATGAACCAAGCTGAAGATAAGCTTTACCTGCTTTTCCTTTGTTTATCATATTTAGAAAGTTACACATTACGTACAGGTTTTAATTACCTACCACATGCATGCAAAAGTGAATGCATGGTTAGAATTACATTAACTATATCCCAGGTAAATCAGGTTATTGCCTTATATTAACTGGAATGAACCTATAGCCTGAATATTTGCATACTTTTATACACAGGTAAGCATAGTATTAAAAGAAAGAAGAAGGTTAGCCTTGGTCCTACCTAGGCTACATGTACCGGTACATTGTATGATGTAATTATTCTAATTTTCCTTTCTGAAGTCTGGATTTTTTTATCTTTTGTCAGGTGGAACTTGAAGTGTTCAGTGAAAGCAGTGTTGTTCAAAGAGAGAAAGTACATCCATGTACACTACAACATGAACCCCATGCAAGTGAAGTTGAGATTCAAGCAGGTATATTATATGTTTTGAGTAATGTTTACAAATCCATATAAAATTGCCTCCTGAAATGTGGCATCAAGGGCAAGCAAACTCAAACAAAAATCGATTTTAAAAAGACGGGGGAGGTTGATATTAGGTAATTTTAACATGTTGTAAACATTGTATTTATGGAAGCAATTTAGTTGTTTTTATATGGTCTTAAGTGAAGTTGAAGGATTTAGATGATTTCTTTTCCCCTTTAAACTTTTATTAAACAAAAGGTACTGATGCAATTATTTGCATATTATAGAGCCCTCTCTGATTTATATTCTTTATGATGTTCCACCTCTTTAAAATTCTGCTAACATTTATTGGAGGACTATCTCTAAATGAATGATGGGTGAAAGGTTTGATCTAAAAATGATTGAATTTGTTGTTTAATTTTTTGTTCTTTAAACATGCTTACAGGTGGCTACTCAACAGAAGTAGATTTCCCTTTCAAAAAGTCGGATTGTTACATTTCTGAAGTCGATATTAACTTTAACCAGGTATGTCTTTGAAAACTTTTTCATGAAGATCAATACAATTACAAAGTACATTTGCATATACATGCAGTGATTGCAGTCTATAGTTTGCATGATATATGTGTATGAATTTGTATCTCATTTTTGGAGCCTGCCAATTTCTTGAAGACTCTTGTAAACATGAGTTTCTCCCATTGGTACCCACCACTAGCTTCAGGGAAAAAATTAGTTCATATTTTATCTTCGCCGGATATTTTTTGAAGAAATTGAAAATTAAAGGAAAGGTTAGAATAATAAAGTTTCCATGTGCACTGTGACCTATATAGCTGCCATCTAGGATTTTTCAAAATGTTCGCCCAAAACAGAGTTTTTTTTACTTTATCTCAGCTTCTGAGTAACCTAGAATCATGATTTGACACCAAATCCATATATTATGAGGTCAAGAAATCTATTTATATAAAAATAATCAACTTAATTCAAGAAAGAAAATCATTTTCATGATATTTTCTGCCTTTTCTATGTAGCTGCATGAATGAGGTTCACAAACTTCAACAAAGAATTTTGACTAGAAAATTACTTAAAATTGGTAATTTATTCAAAATGTATTGATTATCACCAAGAAATGCTTTATTAGTTGGTCAACTTTTTATTTTTTTCCTACATCTGGTGGAGCTACATGAGAGTCACCAAACTTCCACACAGAATTTTAAAATGTTGACTAGAAAATAATGCTAGTTTATGTGATATTTATGCAAAATTTAATAATAAATCACAAAAAACACTTATTTCTCCTTCATTTGTCAATTTCAATTTTAATTTTGTTTGCTTTATATGGTAGCTTTAGGTGGGGGATGCAAAATTAGAAACTCATTAAATATGCTACATGTTTTTCATGCATGTTTTTCAAAACTCAAGAAACCGAATTTGAATTTTTTTGTTCCATCTGAGAGCTACATGGGGTTCACCAAGGTTTTACACAGAATTCAAAAATTTTGACTAAAAAATTATTTATGCTTTATTTACAATTTTTTTCACAAATCACAAAAAAATGTTTTTTCATTTATTCATCAATTTCAATTCTGTTTCCTCAATTTATGTCGCCAATACAGTGACGTACCTAGGATTTTCCACAGGGGGGGCAAAACCGTCCGCCAAACAATTACAAATAAAGGATTTCGTACCAGAAAAAAATTGACAGGCAAAAAAAGAGATCTTCAAGCTCATCAGGGGGGCAAGGATACGTCCTTTGCATGGGTTGTGGCTTGTAGGTACATGTATGCTAGTGCACCAATATAATTCACTACATTGTCAACTGGGCTGAAGTTAAAAATTGCGTTAAATTTCTTTGCGAGTTGGCGGATGAGCTCCACATCATTGATGTGCTAGTATTGTATTAATTTACCTTTTTAAAGTCAATGATTAAGCCCACCAGTTGCTGAAGTAACCTTATTTTATGATTTGGCCTGATAACTTGTAATACAACTACTACTACTACTAGCATCATTAGTGTATGAAAAGTAGGAATGGAAATATTTCCAAAAAAAAATAAGGGAATAGTCTTGTGTATCATTTGGCAGAAACCCAGATTCATTAAGTTGTGTATGTGGTATCAATGACCATGTGCCATCCATTGACCACCCATTAACAAAATAGATGTATCCAATAAACCCATATTGATGTTCTGAAAGTATTATTTAGACAGATATTTGTCTCTAAATTATTTTGGAATTTGTTCTTCCTGAAATGCAAAACAAGAGTATTTTCCTAATTTTGTATTCAAGGAAATTTAAAACTTGATAAAACCTTTCATTGATACTTCTCTGCAATCAAGACAGGAAGTGCCTAATTACTGTGTCAAAGTTGCTCTAAGCTGATTTGAATGAGTTCTAATCCTCTTTTTGTCACCTTGTACAATAGTGTGAGGGTAAGTGTGCCTCAATAGACTCCCAAATTTAATCCCTCTTTTGTCAAAAGTAAACATCTGTGGGAGTCAAAGTTCTTCTCTTGGTAATGAGGTTGAAAACATCCAATACTCATGAATCATATATTCAGATTCAGATTCATTTATTATTGATCCATGATAATTGGCTCCACTTTATATGTTTGTCATTTTGCCTCCGAAGAAGATTCTGCTAGGATCGAAAGTTTAGGCCCCTTTTGATTCACCATGATAAAATACATAGAAATTTGGCCTTCACTGGCTGTACATACCAATGATATAAATTATACAAACACAAATGATAAAGTGGGCGAATATATTGAGAAAAAAAATACACATAAACAATTCAAACATGTATTGCAATACGACATAGTAGGGAGATGTCAAATATATATATCTTTATGAAGCTAAGTTTCCCCTATTTCTGTTGGCATATTCAACTGAAAATTTATTTCTGGTGATTTTTGTGGGGTTTGTACTTTGTAGCAATGTCAAAATTGATATTTCCCCAAATATTACCATTTCACTAAGCTACATAAATTTAAAGTGAGTTTAAGGATATTACTTAATTTCATACACTTATTTGTATGATTAATTCTTAGAAAATATTTGGTTATATTTCTCCATTTTATAGCACCTTCCAGAATTCCAGGGGTGCTGTCTGTGGAGAATAATAAATGAATCACTCCAAGGCAAATCTAGCACCTCTGCTTCCCAGGGCCATGGCATCATAATGCTTTTTTTGTTCAGTAGAAAAATGCTCTTTGAGAGGTTTGAAGGCAAGGGGGTTCAGATCAGTGCAAATACAAATGGAAATCTATCCTTAAATTGTTTAAGGCAGGTTTTTAGAATGCTTAGTTAATAGGTTACCAAAACCTAGTTGATATCATAGGGATCTCTGAATGAATGATTAAGCCCACTAAACCATACAGTAGATCTGAAGCTTTAGGCAATAATTTTGTTAGACTTCTTTCAACAGTTCTGAGATCTACTGAAGTATTAATAAGTGATTTTAATTTGTATTTTATCTATTCAAGGTCAACCCTGAGGAAGAAAACGTCAGATGGTATGTTTTGCTGACATAGAGGCAGAGTCTGACTCCTCTCATTGCTCTGAAGCTGTATCATGTACGTGTAGAAGGAACTTCAGCAAAAGTAAGCTATTTTTAAGTTAAAATTTCACATAATGATCATTTTATGTTACATTTTGCCCTTTTTTTTTACCTGTACAAACCACAATGTAACTTGTAAGGTAATGACGATAACAGCAGGGCCCGCAGGGAGATCAGGTTTTGGAACTGCATGAGAGGCTACCCTACATGTAGTTATTAAATGAGCTACTATGGGCTAAGGAACGAATGAGAGCATTTGTTGTTTGATAAATCAATTGGAATCTTAATTTGTAACTGTCAATGTAGATTTAACCGTATGTTAGACTGACAAGAGTAATCTTGATTTGGTAGTCATTGCATGTTCATATTTCTGTTGTCACAACACTTGGGAAATTAATTTTAAACTATGTCCATGTCACAATATCACAATTTAAGGTCATTTCAGGTTAACTCGCATTTAACGGGGGGGGGGGACTTGGAGGGTGTCCCCAACAATTTTTTTTTCACTATGCAGAGCTTTGCGCAATTTTTTTACTGCGCTGCTCCCTGACTTTTTCTTTTAAATATTGCACATCTTTTGTGATGCCTGGGTATGCGGTTGAGAAATAACACAACATTTTGAAAGCACATACATGTAAGACCTTCAATTGCTTCAAAATATTCTGTATACAATGCAATCTCTGTTTCTCAACCAAAAATCATAAATGTATGCACATTTTTCTTTTGTTAATGTTTCCTGCTTTTATTGATTGTGAAAGGGTCAGGGTTGGCTAATTTAAATCACTTTGATTTAAATCATGATTTAAATCACTTCCATTGAAACGTGTACAAATGATTGACAATTTTTTTTATTTGTGGCTATTTTCTTTTTACCGGTAATCAAAATTGAAAGATTTTATCAACTTCATATCATCAAGACATGAATAAATCCTTCATATCTACTCTCCAAACAATTGAAATCATGTCATTAAAATCAGGATAATATTGCATTATAGCCTATAAAGTGATGAACACTCGCCCCCTACTCCACTTGCACTATGATTTTTAAAAAATCATTGATTTTAAATAACTTACATTGAAACATGTACAGATGATTGACATGTGGCAGTAATATTTTTTTTACTCAAATTAGAAAGATTTTATCAACGTTATATCATCAAAACAAAATCCTTCATATCTACTCAAAACAATTGAAATCATATGTTTAAGACTGGTTGATCATGCAATATAGCCTACATTGGTTAAAGGACAAGTCCACCCCAACAAAAACTTAATTTGAATTAAAAGAGAAAAATTGAACAAGCATAACACTGAAAATTTCATCAAAATTGGATGTAAAATAAGAAAGTTATGGCATTTTAAAGTTTCGCTTCATTTCACAAAAACCTGCACATCTCGGTCGGTATGCAAATGAGGAACTGATGTCTTCACTCACTATTTCTTTTGTATTTTATTATATGAATATGAAATATTTTAATTTTCTTGTCATTGTCATGTGAAATGAAGTTTCATTCCTCCCTGAACACGTGGAATTCCGTTATTTTAACATTTTGTGCTTCAGGCAAGGAGGTCCTTATCGTTAAATTCGTACAAATCGAAATATTGTATAATTCAAACAATAAAAAACAAAAGAAATAGTGAGTGAGTGACATCATCGACTCTCTCATTTTAATGTAACTGGCTCGTTCATATAACTATTTTGTTAAAAATAAGCGAAACTTTGAAATGTCATAACTTTCTTATTTTACATCCGATTTTGATGAAATTTTCAGCATAGTGCTTGTCTGATATTTCTCTATTGATTCAAATCAACATTTTTCTGAGGTTGACTTGACCTTTAACACTTTATACGCAGCTGTACACCCGCAGCAATAATGGTACTCCAGAAGAAAAAAAATATATAAAAAAAAGGAATTCAAAATAGTAAAAACTTAAATGTATACTATCCTGCCTGAATAGCCAAGGCCTGTTCAGACTTTCTGTACAATTGTGCTCATTCAGCAGGTACACTGAGAAAGGTTCAATAATGCACAGAAAATGCTCCTGCCAATCTTCAAAATCATGGCAACAACCATATAGATCTAGTGCCCTTTGCCACAAATGAGCATTTACTTTTATACATTTCTCATTGAATGTGTTGAATTGAGTGCAATTATACACAAAATCTGCATTGTCCTTGGTTTTTGTCTCACCTGCATAGCAGAGTGAGACTATAGGCGCCGCTTTTCCGACTGCGGCGGCGGTGGCGGCGGCGTCAACATCAAATCTTAACCTGAGGTTAAGTTTTTGAAATGACATCATAACTTAGACATGATGTTTTTGATGATTTTACAGAGCGAAATGCAGCCTGTCTGGAATTAGCGGCAATACTGAGAATGAAATGCTGCAGAAGTTATTGTCTTCATAAGATATAAAGAATAGATGCAAGGCCCGCAGAGGATTTCAGAACAAGACTCTAGCAGATCAGAGGCTATGGATTTTGCAGTACCTTATTGAACATCACAACTTTGTAAACATGGATGGAGACTCATCCTTGGGATTACTATGACCCGCTTATGGAAGATGGAGTCAGGGTTAGCAGGTAAATGTTTCAAGAGGTATCCTTAAAAGGTCAAGTCCATCTCAGAAAAATGTTGATTTGAATCAATAGAGAAAAATCAGACAAACACAATGCTGAAAATTTCATCAAAATCGGATGTAAAAGAAGAAAGTTATGACATTTTAAAGTTTCGCTTTTTTTCAACAAAATAGTTATATGAACGAGCCAGTTACATCCAAATGAGAGAGTCGATGATGTCACTCACTCACTATTTCTTTTGTTTTTTATTGTTTGAATTATACAATATTTCAATTTTTACGAATTTGACAATTAGGACCTCCTTGCCTGAAGCACAAAATGTTAGAATAATGGAATTCCACGTGTTCAGGGAGGAATGAAACTTCATTTCACATGACAATGATGAGAAAATCAAAATATTTCATTTTTCATATAATAAAATACAAAAGAAATAGTGAGTGAGTGATGTCATCAGTTCCCTCATTTGCATACTGACCGAGATGTGCATATAACTGTTTTGTGAAATGAAGCGAAACTTTAAAGTGTCATTGCTTTCTTATTTTACATCCGATTTTGATGAGATTTTCAGTGTTTGCTTTCTCTTTTTATTCAAATCAAGTTTTTATTGGGGTGGACTTGTCCTTTAACATGACTAGAACCATTCTTGTAAAATTAAATCATCACACGTAGTTTAAACTTTCTTTTTTTTTCACTTAATTTATTTATAAGGGATTATGGTTTTATATGTTGTCTCTTAGGATCTGGTTCTGCTATTATCATTGGTGCAGGAGCTAAACCCAGCAAGCTTATAGAGGACAATTTTTTGGTTCACTTGATAGTCACAGATGTCTTTTCCCAAACATTACAATTATTCAAGCACAAATTCAATGTGAAAAATGGGTCTCTGTGCTCATTTAGGAGATGGGGAAGGGGAGTCTGCTTGTTTTAATCTCAAACAAGTCCTTAACTTACTGTTATATGTGCATGCTGGAAAGAAAGATACATGTACATGTAATGAAGAGGAGTGCTGATATGATAAGACAACTGCAGGAGGCTTGATTGTGGGGATACAGAAAGTCAAAATCCTCCTTACAATGAAAGGTGCATTAATATCAAATTTTTCGACAAATACTGGTCTAAAAAAATGGACTTTAAAGCATTAAAATTGGACATATATAAGACCTTGGATATCAAAATTTAGTACACCCAACATTTCACCACCAGAAATGTGGTCACCTATTTCTTAACTCAGTCTTTCCATTGCTTGGCTTGGAATTTAGAACGTAGATAATTCACCCAAATAGAATTTCAAAGGGTAAAAATGACCAAGTACATGTACAAGTGTTACCAAGTTCAAATACGTGGAGGCAGGATATGATTGAAGGATCAAAGGTAATCAGAATTAATTGATTACATTTTAAAGTGATCACAATTTTAAAGCGATAGTGATTGTTGTACACGTGACCAGTGTAAATTTAGCTCAGGAAATAATATGATTATGTTTCTATTGATAATAATATTGTAGAAGATACATATTTATAGTTTCCTTTGCTCTAAATGTACCACCTCGGTATTCATTTAACCTTCAGAAGGATTGGTGACATCTCGTCCATCAAATCACCATCGTAAAGGACTTTGTTCTTTGTCTGTGATGATGTCAATGGTGTGGCTGAGTGAATTTGTCGATAAGTTTGGAGAGAAACTGCCAACCAACAACAAAATCCATCTTCTTCATGCCTTATACATGGAAATGTGTATCGGATTATGAAAGAGGAAGTAGAAGAGCAAGGAGGTTCTGTTTGTAGTCAGCAATACTTCTTCCGCAAATGGAGAATGGAAATGTCTCATGTTACCATTCCAAAGGTAGGTGATTCTCGTGAGTATTTGCACTGTATATTTACTAATATTAACTATTATACCTTTAACCATAAATAACTGGGCTATTTCGATACCTAAGAAGACTGGGGTGGGGCTGATTCAGCCACTCCCCCATATGATCTTGGCCATTGATCGCAATGAAAATCTGCACTCATATTACACATGGCATAATCTAAAAAATGGTAAAATCTAATTTTCAAAAATATTACATTGCTAATAAATACTGCCAATTTATTATGCTAATTTATGCATAAAATAAAAACCTTTCTTCTAACTATCTAAATAAGGCCCTTAAATTTTGCTAAAAATTATTGAATATCGCAATTATTATTTTTGTATATATCATTTCCAGAATTCTGATTGATTTCTTTGTTTTTTATTGATTTTTTTTATGGAAATCTTTATTACACTGACCATAGACAACATGATATTTATTATGTTTAATCAGTGAAAGGAAAGTTGGTAATACATTTTTATAAATTTAGGCTAAAAACACTATTTGCATTGGATTTTAACAAAAAATCATGTTTTGGGGTTTGTATGCACTTACAAAATATTGGGTAATTTTGGAACCATGTATTCAGGGGTTGCAAGTTTATTCTCAAAAGTTGTGTGAGACTTTAAAATAAAAATTTAGTCAATGGCGCAGTCAGAAAATTTCGCATGGCAGATATATCACAAAAAAATGTTGAAGGGAAATCTGAATCATAGGGTTTATCATAAAACCAGAGATTTTGCATTTTATTGAAAAATTTGAAATAACTTCCTATTTCTATCACATTTCATGAAGCTATTTTGAGACCAAGTAGATTTGATATACTTGACTATGTATTCCCCAACATAAACACAGGTCTTTAGGTGATCTACAATAATAGAGCATACTTTGCTGGCTTTAGCAGTGCAGCTGCTACAATGGTATAGAACCCAACTATGATGATGTTAAATACTGTTCCTCAAAAAACTAAGAAAATATACATTGTGTAATTTTTCTCTTTATTTGTTCATTCCAGGTGAACCGGTTTTTGAAATGCGACATATGCACCAAACTGAAATCTTGCCTAGAGAAGACAACTGGCAGAGAAGAGAGACAAACTTTACTGCAAGAAAGAGAGTCACACCTTTTCCAGCAAAAGTAAGTTTCAATGAAATATTTAATAGTGTATATGTACATGTATTTAGATTTAATCATCACAGTCTTCCAGGATAAGTATCATTTATATGTCATGGATGTCAGCCCGGAAGACTAGCCTCCACAATTATCAATCTTTATTCACTTGCCATCTTTCTTCCCTCTTCTTTTGTGTAAATGTGGTATTTTCAAAGTATATGCAGAGATACGATGTTGAGGCAATTTAAATTCACATTTCAGTGGTACGCAAAAGTTGCAGGGATGAGAACATTCAACACCATATGTAATCCTGGATGTCCATCATGTAATCAAACAGAATGTATTCTAGAATTTGCAATTCCTTTTTCTATCAGAAATTTCATGAAGCTTTTTTGTTTTAATAAGTAGAGAATGATTATCTTCTTTTCTAATTTTGAAAACAAATACAGTTTGGAAGCAACATTGCATAGAGAACCATGTGATCTATGTATCAGTATTGTGCAGGTTAAACGGAAAAAGTCATACAGTCACAGCGAAAGCAACTTTCCTTTCTTTCCAGTCATTGTTGTAGCTAGAAAATTGGTACTGTATACAGCAAAGGATATATTAACAGGCAAAGAGAAATGAGCTAAAAATTGATGTTAAATTTTTTTCTGATGTCTTTTTTTAATTGATTATGTAAAATCTTTGTTTTTTTTCAACTTTTTGTTTTGCATCTTCGATGGACATCATCTGCAATTTATTCAGAATATAAAGAAAATATTATCACTTACTTTTACTGGTAATCAGAAAATGTAGAAATGGTGATATATTTATTAATTTGGCATTACATCACAATTTGCATTGGATCTGTAGAGGAAATCTTGTTTTGGAGCAGTTTTGGGCCTGATGCACACTTTACAAATGTTGTGCGCTGACTAAGGGGTTGCAAATTTGGTTTCAAAAGTTTAGCGAGACTTGAAAAAAACTTTCTTAGAATGAGTCAGCACCAGCTTTTCATGTTACAGATATAATGTAAAATTGTCTGGGAAAGCCCCCCCCCCTTTTAGGATTAAGTTTTTGCATTCTCAATACATAAAAAAGTGTACATTCTTATTCCATGAATTATAGAAAAACAAATAGTTATCAAGTATCACTGAAAATATGACATATGAATTTCAGGACAATATTTTTCTCAATATTGGGCCGCTATTCTTGATAATGTTCCATTTAATTATGTTTATTATCTTAACCCTATTTCGCCTGGGCTAATTTAGAATGGCATAGCCCGGGAGACAGACCTGTTTTTGCTTTCCCCCTTCAAACCTCGGATGTTCATTCCGCTTGATCGCAGCAAAAATTTGCATGCACACACCCAAGAAGAAATCTCCACAATTCGATTGTCATTTGTACTAAACTTAATTCAAATTTATGTTTAATCAATTAAATATGTTACCGTAATTAATACATTTAATCATAAGTTGGCTGTGAATCCTTAGAAATACCCACGAAACTGCTAAATTTTGATCTGGGCAGTCTAGACAGGTTTATTATGAAATGTTTTAAAAATGGAAATTTTTAAAACTACTGTTTTTCATTGTTTTTCATTGAAAATCATTTGCAATTTTTTTCAGTCATAACTAACATGAATTCTATTGCTTTTAATCAGTAAAAATAAAAATCGTGATACATTTATTAATGTTAGCTGCATGCAGAATTTGCATTTGATTTGTACATGAAATCACATTTTTAAGCAAATTTTGTTCTTACATACACTTAATGTTTACGTAACATCGTAATTTGGTCTTAAAAGTTGCATGAGGCTTATTAAAGGAAATAAGTCATTAAACATCGCAGCACAATATTTTCTAGTAATAGATTTATCATGAAAGATGTTGAGAGGGCAATAACAGCCCCCCTCCACCTACCCGGCTGGATAGGGTTAAGCTCTGAACAGATATTTAATTTATCATTTCGCAGAACAATGTGTATCCCGGGAAAGTGTTTTAAAATAATCTGCCTTAATTTTACTTGTTATATTCTTTTTCTTATCATTTTCAGTGCAGGTAAAGATAGGATTTTTATTGAAGGGCCACACACACGAGGACATTGACCAGCTATTCACCCGGGTCTCAACATGCATAACACGGCAAAACATACCAACGCTTTCATCTCTGCTTTGATCCAACTTCGGAGTTCTCAAATTATGAACAACAACCTATTCAAGCGGTAAGTAAATGTGTAAAAGTAGCCAAATTAATCCTGCCAGTACCCACTTTCCTTAATTTGGGTTGATTGCAGCATAATGTGGTTCAATTTCTTGCTGAAGAAAGTTAACCCATAGCTGGGATTCCAAACACTCAGAATTAATCACTTGTATCCCATAATATGTTCATGTGCACTATACCACTGTTAACTTGTATTGCCTTTGTAATAAATATTTAGACTTTTCTCATTGTAATATTTCAGGTCCATCTAGGTACTAAGCAGAAAAGGCCTCAACATCCATTATTAAAACTGGGAGATATGGTTGCAGTCTACTTAGAAGAGTTCAGTAATGAGTGGCCGCGAGTGAGAAAAGTGTTAGACTGGAGACAGTGTGAAGCTGCATTAGTACTCAGGATCAGAAACGTCCACGTGGATATCGCCTACCACATCAGTTCGAGGACAGAAGGGTCAGCCGTACACGGGAGAAGTCTCTCTTCAAGAAGTCATTTCTTTCCCCTACAGTCTCACTAAAACAAACAAATTACCATAGGATATCCAGCGTCACGTGAAGAATACTTTGCATGTTAGGTCTGTATGAACATACACTGTATTCATACCAATTTGGAATGAGTTTGTTTGTCCAGGACTCAAAAGCTGTATGTCTATATGGAAGCCACTTGAATTATGTATTTTTGTGATATTACAATGTACCTATATTTTCAACATTGGATATGGTGATAATTTCCAGGGTTTATCTTCACATGAGTTTGATCACCTACATGTATCTACATTTAGAAGAGATAAATGCACAATGATTGATAGAGAGTTGGTACCTGAAGTAGGTAATGATTTAACCCTAAATAGACTGGGCTATTTCTACGCCTAAGAAGACTGGGGGGGGGGCTGAATCAGCCCCCCCCCCTTTGATCTCGGCCGTCGATCGCGCGATCGCGACGAAAATTGGCACACGCGTTACCCATGGCATTATCTACAAAACTATAACATCAAATTCTGCCAAAAAACTCATGTCTCATTAATTATGCTAATTTATGCGTAAAATCATAAGTTTGCTCTAATTACTAAAATAATGCCCCTGAAATCCAAATTTTTGTTTCACATACTCGAGATAGGCATCTGATCAAATTTATTTTAAAAAAATTTCAACATCACATTTATTTTCTTATGTATTCTATTGTTTTCTAAATTTCTTATGTATTTCTTTGTTTTTCGACTTTTTGTTTTTTATTGTTTTTTCAATGGAAATTTTCGGGGACGTTATTTTGACCATAAAAAAGATGAAATTGATTCATTTTAAGCAGTAAAAGGAAAAATAATGATATATTTATGAATTTGGCTTAAAACACTATTTGCATTGGATTTGTACACAAATTCACGTTTTTTGAGTAATTTTGGGTCTGCATGCACTTAACAAAATGTTGCCTAATTCCAGGACCGTGTACGCGGGGTCACAATTTTGGTCTCAAAAGTTGCGTGAAACTTGAAAGTAAAAAGTCAGTGAGCCACGCGGTCAAAAAATTTTGTGCGGCGGATTTATCGTGAAAAATGTCGAGGGATCCGAATTTGATGAAGTTTTCAGTGTTTTGCTTGTTGAATTTTTCTCTT
This sequence comes from Lytechinus variegatus, assembly GCF_018143015.1. Classification (NCBI taxonomy): domain Eukaryota; kingdom Metazoa; phylum Echinodermata; class Echinoidea; order Temnopleuroida; family Toxopneustidae; genus Lytechinus; species Lytechinus variegatus. The sequence continues at coordinate 3,850,155 of NC_054740.1, read as the reverse complement.
TTTATTCAAATCAAGTTTTTGTTGGGTGGACTTGTCCTTTAACCCTATCTAGGCCGGGGGGGGGGGCCCTCGGAGGCCCCCTCCCTCGACGAGTCGCGCAATATTTTCACCGCACAAAAGTTTTTGACAGTGCTGCTCGCTGACTTTTTACTTTTAAGTCTTGCGCAACTTTTGAGACCAATTTGGCGTCATCCGGGTTCACGGTTCTGTAAGTGCATGTCAGACCAAAAATTGCTCAAAAACATGATTTCGTGTACAAAGTTAATGTATATTGTGTTTTCAACCAAAAAATCATAAATGTAGGATTAATTTTAGTTTTGCTGGCCTAAATGTATGTATTTTATGCTGTTTATGATCGTAGAAGAGTCCCCAATGAATTTCATTGAAAAAACAATGAAAAAAAGGGTCCAAAAAACAGAGAAATACATAAGAAATTGCAAAAAACATAATACATAAGAAATTGATCTGATATCAAATTCTTTTCATGTACATTTGCTAAGAACATCACAAAGAGTTTCTATGCCAAAAATTAGAACATTTGGAGCTTTATTTATGGAATTCGAGGAAAAAGTAAGATTTCGCATACTAATTACGCATAAATTAGCATGATTACGTAATAACAACTCACATGAAATAAATTGCTATACAATTTTGTAGATTATATCCTAGACAACCTGCGTGCGGTCGACGGCCGAGATCTCAAGGGGGGGGGGGCCTGGGAGCCCCCCCCCGGCCATATGAACTCCCAAAATACCCCAGCCTAGATAGGGTTAAAGAGAAATTCCAGTAGTTGCAGTAAACACTGATTTCATGAGAAAGTCTGTAAAACAAGGCTTAATTGTCAGTATATCATCGAGGATCTAGATCTGGTACAGTTACATTAACTGAACTTTGTGAAATCTTGAAATCTATGCTGAAAAATGTTCACACCGAAGATCCCCAACACAGATAAGCCCACGTGGGACAATGTATAATTATTGCTTAGGGCGTCGGGCCCGACGCCCTACCCGATTCCTGTGCTTATTTGCTGATTTCTCAGCAATTACACAATTTCTTCCAGAATTCTTTGGCACATGCGTTTTATCTATACAAACAGACACTTTGGTGGTCATTTCATTGGATTCTGTACGAACTCATTTTGATATCGTTACCAAAACTAGCATTTACCTTTAAGGGTCAATGAAAGTAGATCATGTTGGGGGAATTGATATCGAAATTTTAACCAAGGTCCATTTTTTGAAATGTCATAACTTGACCTAGGTCATAAAACTTAGACATAAGGGTAATAGTGTATTACTGAAGATCTTCCTTGAGTTTCAGGTCACATGATTAAGGTCAAAGGTCACTTAGGGTCAAACTATGGCCATGTTGGGGTTATTTGAGGAATTATCATAACTTTAAAACTTTATAGATCTAGTTAATGAAACTTGGACATAAGAGCAACCGTGTATCCCTGAATATTATGTGTGAGTTTCAGGTCACATGACCAAGGTCAAAGGTCACTTAGGGTCAACAAACTTTGGCCATATTGGGGGTATAGGAGGAATTGCCATCATCCTAAGAAGACGGGGGGCTGATTCACCCCTCGACATTTTTCGCGATAAATCCCTCACTCGAAATTTTTTGACCACGTCGTTCGCTGACTTTTTACTTTCAAGTCTCGTGCAACTTTTGAGACCAAAATTGTGACCCCCGGGAACGCGGTTCCGAAATTACGCAAGATTTCGTAAGTGCATGCAGGCCCAAAATTACTTAAAACGTGAATTTGTGTACAAATCCAATGCAAATAATGTTTTTAGCCCAAAATTCATAAAATGTATCATTATTTTTCCTCTAACTGCTTAAAATCAATTAATTTTATCTTGTTTATGGTCAAAATGAAGTCCCCGATAATTTCCATTGACGAAACAATAAAAAATAAAAAGTCGAAAAACCAAAAAATACATAAGAAATTTAGAAAACAATAGAATATATATATATATATATATATATATATATATATAATAAGACATATATAAAAAAATACATAAGAAAATAAATGTGATGTTGAATTTTTTGAAAAATAAATTTGATCAGATGCCTATCTAGAGTCTATGAAACAAAAATTAGAATTTTAGGGGAATTATTTTATTAATTAGAGCAAACTTATGATTTTGAATTAGCATAATTAATGAGCAGTGAGATTTTTGCCAGAATTTGATATTATAGTTTTGTAGATAATGCCATGGGTAATGCGCGTGCTAATTTGCATTCCGATCGCGCGTTCGGCGGCTGAGATCATAAGGGGGGCTGGATGAGCCTCCCCCGTCTTCTTAGGCGTCGAAATAGCCAAGTCTATTTAGGGTTAAAAGTCTATGGATCTAATTCATGAAACTTTGTGTGTGTTCCAGGAACATGGCCAAGATCAAAGGTCATTCAAAGGTTAACCCTAAATAGACTGGGCTATTTCAATGCCTAAGAAAACTGGGGGGGGGGGCTGATTCAGCCCCCCCCCCTGATGATCTCGGCCGTCGATCGCGCGATCGCGACGAAAATTGGCACACGCGTTACCCATGGCATTATCTACAAAACTATAACATCAAATTCCGCAAAAATCTCATGTCTCATTAATTTTGCTAATTTATGCGTAAAATCATAAGTTTGCTCTAATTAATAAAATAATGCCCCTGAAATGCTAATTTTTGTTTCACATATTCTAGATAGGCATCTGATCAAATTGATTTTTAAAAAATTTCAAAATCACATTTATTTTCTTATGTATTTTATTGTTTTCTAAATTTCTTATGTATTTCTTTGTTTTTTTACTTTTTGTTTCTTATTGTTTTTTCAATGGAAATTGTCAGGGACTTTATTACTACCATAAAAAAGATAAAATTAATTGATTTTAAGCGGTAAGAGGAAAAATAATGATATATTTATGAATTTTGGCTAAAAACACTATTTACATTGGATTTGTACACAAATTCACGTTTTTGAGTAATTTTGGAACCGCGTACCCGGGGGTCACAATTTTGGTCTCAAAAGTTGCGCGAGACTTGAAAGTAAAATGTCAGCGAGCGACGCGGTCAAAAAATTTCGCGCGGCGGATTTATCGCGAAAAATGTTGAGGGGGGGGGGCTGAATCACCCCCCAGTCTTTTTAGGGTTAACCCTATCTAGGCTGGGGGGGCCTCGGAGGCCCCCCCCCCTCAACAAATTGCGCAATATTTTCGCCGTGCGAAATTTTTTGACCGCGCCGCTCGCTGACTTTTTACTTTCAAGTCTTGCGCAACTTTTGAGACCAACTTTGCGTCACCCGGGTACGTGGTTCCGAAATTACGCAACATTATGTAAATGCATGTCAGACCGAAAATTGCTCAAAAACGTGATTTCGTGTACAAAGTCAATGCAAATTGTGTTTTCAACCAAAATTCATAAATGTATGATTATTTTTAGTTTTGCTGGTCTAAATGTATTTATTTTATGCTTTTTATGATCACAGAAGAGTCCCCAACAAATTTCTTTGAAAAAACAATGAAAAACAAAAGGTCAAAAAACAAAGAAATACATAAGAATTTGCAAAAAACAATGAAATGAATAAGAAAATAATTTGATATCGCAATTTTCTTCATGTACAATTGTTAGAAACACCACAAAGAGTTTCTATACCAAAAATTAGTACATTTGGAGCTTTATTTAGGGAGTTAGAGGAAAAAGTATGATTTCGCATACTAATTACGCATAAATTAGCATAATCACTTAATAGCGTTTCGCATGAAATAAATTACTATACAATCTTGTAGATTATGTCCCAGGCAACCCGCATGACAATTTTCGGCGCAATCACGCGGTCGACGGCCGAGATCTTAGGGGGGGGGGGCCTGGAAGGCCCCCCCCCGGCCATATGAACTCCCAAAATACCCCGGCCTAGATAGGGTTGATGAACTCTGGCCGTTTGGGAATATGTGTTGAATTGGCATCATAACTTAGGAAATTTATGTATCTAGCTCATGAAACATCGACAGAAGGGTAATCAAGTATGAATGATTGTTTTGCACATGTCTTATGTCACATGATCATGGTCAAATGTCATTTTGGGTCAATGGACATAGTGTTTTTATATAATTTTGGTGTTTTCTTCTGTGAATAACTATTCATTAGCTATTTTCAAAGGAAGACTGCTGCTATATCGAATTGCGATGCAGGCGAGACTGCCAGAGGCGTTCCACTCGTTGAAATGTCATCATAACTTACAAAGTGTGTAGACCCAGTTCATGAAACTTGGATATAAGGGCAATCAAGTATTACTGAGCATCCTGACTGAGTTTCAGGTCACATGACCAGGGTCAAAGGTCATTTAGTGTCAATGAACTTAGACCATGTTGGGGAATCAATATCGAAATCTTAACCTCAAGTATTTAAAATATAATTTATTCATTTCTTCTGTTTTTCATTGTTATTGATGTAGATGATGTGATGGTGTAGCTTTGAAATTCAGATAAATTTATCCTCGTGTATCCTTGTAATTAGGATAAATTTATCCTCGTGTAGCCTTGAAATTAGGATAAATTTATCCTTGTGTAGCCTTGAAATTAGGATAAATTTATCCTCGTGTATCCTTGTAATTAGGATAAATTTATCCTCGTGTATCCTTGTAATTAGGATAAATTTATCCTCATACAGCCTTGAAATTAAGATAAATTTATCCTCATGTAGCCTTGAAATTAAGATAAATTTATCCTCATGTAACCTTGAAATTAGGATAAATTTATCCTCATCCAGCCTTGAAATTAAGATAAATTTATCCTCATGTAGCCTTGAAATTAGGATGAATTTATCCTCATGTAACCTTGAAATTAGGATAAATTTATCCTCATGCAGCCTTGAAACTAAGATAAATTAATCCTCGTGTATCCTTGAAATTAGGATAAATTTATCCTCGTCTATCCTTGAAATTAGGATAAATTTATCCTCGTGTATCCTTGTAATTAGGATAAATTTATCCTCGTGTATCCTTGTAATTAGGATAAATTTATCCTCATGCAGCCTTGAAATTAAGATAAATTAATCCTCGTGTATCCTTGTAATTAGGATAAATTTATCCTCGTGTAGCCTTGAAATTAGGATAAATTTATCCTTGTGTAGCCTTGAAATTAGGATAAATTTATCCTCGTGTATCCTTGTAATTAGGATAAATTTATCCTCGTGTATCCTTGTAATTAGGATAAATTTATCCTCATGTAGCCTTCAAATTAAGATAAATTTATCCTCATGTAGGTTTTAAATTAAGATAAATTTATCCTCATGTAGGTTTTAAGATGAATTTATCCTCATGTAGTCTTGAAATTAGGATAAATTTATCCTCATGTAGGTTTTAAATAAGGATAAATTAATCCTCATGTAGCCTTGATATTAAGATAAATTTATCCTCATGTAGGTTTGAAATTAGGATAAATTTATCCTCATGTAGCCTTGATATTAGGATAAATTTATCCTCATGTAGGTTTGAAATTAGGATAAATTTATCCTCATGTAGGTTTGAAATTAAGATAAATTTATCCTCATGTAGTCTTGAAATTAAGATAAATTTATCCTAGTGTAGCCTTGAAATAAGGATAAATTCATCCTCATGTAGGTTTTAAAATGAAGATAAATTAATCCTTGTATCAGCAGGATGAACTAATCCGTACAATTGAAATAGATTTGTATGATATATTTATTTGATCTGTTTTTCCTATTAAATGGTTGTATTAATTGAAATGCTGTTTCCGTTTGTTTCTTTTATTGTTATAGACTTGCAAACATACATTGAATTGCCAATAGTCATTAAATAGAGTGATTGGAGAGAATGTGTAGATGAGGGACTTTATCCTCGTGTATCCTTGTAATTAGGATAAATTTATCCTCATGCAGCCTTGAAATTAAGATAAATTAATCCTCGTGTATCCTTGTAATTAGGATAAATTTATCCTCGTGTATCCTTGAAATTAGGATAAATGTATCCTTGTGTAGCCTTGAAATTAGGATCAATTTATCCTCGTGTATCTTGTAATTAGGATAAATTAATCCTCGTGTATCCTTGTAATTAGGATAAATTTATCCCCGTGTAGCCTTGAAATTAGGATAAATGTATCCTTGTGTAGCCTTGAAATTAGGATAAATTTATCCTCGTGTATCTTGTAATTTGGATAAATTTATCCTCGTGTATCCTTGTAATTAGGATAAATTTATCCTCGTGTAGCCTTGAAATTAAGATAAATTTATCCTAATGTAGGTTTGAAATTGAGATAAATTTATCCTCAGTAGTCTTGAAATTAAGATAAATTTATCCTCGTGTATCCTTGAAGTTAGGATAAATTAATCCTCATGTAGCCTTGATATTAAGATAAATTTATCCTCATGTAGGTTTGAAATTAGGATAAATTTATCCTCATGTAGCCTTGATATTTGGATAAATTTATCCTCATGTAGCCTTGAAATTAAGATAAATTTATCCTAACGTAGTTTTAAAATGAAGATAAATTAATCCTTGTATCAGCAGGATGAACTAATCCGTACAATTGAAATAGATTTGTATGATATATTTATTTGATCTGTTTTTCCTATTAAATGGTTGTATTAATTTAAATGCTGTTTCCGTTTGTTTCTTTTATTGTTATAGACTTGCAAACATACATTGAATTGCCAATAGTCATTAAATAGAGTGATTGGAGAGAATGTGTAGATGAGAGAACAAGTCATAAAAGTGGTTGTTACGTGCAAAAATGTGAAATAAATATTGTGGAGTGAACATGATGAATATTTGAAGAAAAGTGAACAAAAGATTCATTCATTTTGAAAAGATTTACTGTTACTTGTTCTTCATGATTAAGGTCTACTTTTATTCCCATAACTGTTTCAAAGTTCTGCGCAAATCATATTTTACTAACTTCTCAAAAGTAAGTGGTGCTCACTCAAGCGGAAATATTTATTGACAGTTATATCGCCATTCGCCTAAATGGATCTGTAACAATGTGAAAATAAGGAAAAATCTTAAGGATTTTACAAATGTATTATTTTGCGGGATTTTTTCTATTCAGTGTAAACTTTTGTTGATACGCACTGTAGAGTCTAGTCGATCTAGATATTGGCTAACCTAGTCAATCTATCCTAGACGCGGAATCCAGATGTAAATGATCTTTATCTAGCCCATCAATTTTTATCTTTATGTTGGCCTGATAGTGATACTTTACTAAGCCTAGATTAGCCAGATCTGTGAAGTAAATCTAGTAACCCTAGTAAATATAGATCTACTTATATATTTAGTTTAAGTTTTGGAAAAGTCTTATAAATGTAGACTTCTAGAAATTTTATTAAATCAGGTTTGCTAATCTTGACGAGGTCTAATTTTAGTTGGGGTCTAATTTTGCTTCAGAAAAAATTTTATCTAGATGTAGGTCTAGCTAGAAAATTAGTTGTTGACGAAAAATAAATTTATGGCCATACTAGGGCACAAGTCTTCGGTGAAGCTAATCGAGACGATGTTTTAATCTCTCACTTTTGGTGGGTGACATGAAATTATGAATAGTTAGAATTTTAAAAATACAAAGGGGGGGGGGCAACATATGTACAGCAACTGTATAGACGTTACCTGATAATGTGACAATTTCTGGTAATAAGTCAATAATATAGCCATCGATCTTTTCTTCTTTACATGTACTTTACTCTTGCAGTGTCGGTACCATTTGCTCCAAAACAGAAGTTAGCAATAAACGAGTATGAGTCTGACTCCAATGACAATCGAAAACTCATGGATGAGCAAGGAAAAGGTAAGTTCACACAATATTTGTCAACTTGACATTATTTTATATAGTTTCTTGTAAAACTATAAATGCATGCATGCATATTTGGAACTTGGGTACATCCATGCATTTTGATAACCATATGACTAGATGTACATGCTTGCATTCATGATGATATTCCTTCTGTTGTACTTTTACATGATATTTGAGGAACATATTATAATTTGTTGGCTTAGTGATCTGATTTCACGCTGACTTTTTATTAATTTTAAAAAAGGGCCATTTTACAAAAGTGCCATTTTGTTTTACACGTGCGACACCTGGGTAAACAAAAAGACCTTCCTCTGATTCTTATGTGTGTGTGTTGTAATTTGTATACAACTTACTGGTAAAATCTAGATTTTAATGGCTACAAGACTTTTTGGTCCATGCACTAGACTTGTCCGATGAGAGCAAAACCAGGGCTCCGTAACACAAAGATTAGTCGCTAAATGAACTGACCAATCGATATCAATGTCACATGCACATTAAGTTTAAAATACTGACCAGGGACCAATCAGGGGTGTTCTTTCATATTTGCAATTTATCGCAAACCTTTGTGTTACGGAGCCCAGGTCAAGTTTCACTTGGGGACATTTAATAAGTAGAAAGATAATATTTAGTATTCCTTTGGGTGAATGTGAATGACAAATTTTGATAACTTGATCTGAAATCTGAATGAAAGTTCTACATTTTCAGGTGCAAAATGGTTTTAATCTTGTAAGATAAGATTTTAATATTTTCATACTGAAAATGATACACTTAATACATCATGAAATTCCAAAGAGTTTTACTCTTCCATACCCTGATTGTAAACAACCTATAATCTAAGTATTTGATACCAGAGAGTGTTGGCTAGTACTTAATACCTTTCACATTTACCAGTTACCATTAAAAATATATATAATGTGTATATGCAATAGGCCTAGGCATGCATGTATAGCGTTTCAATGTGAAAAATGTATTTGGAAGAGCATTTTATCGTTAGGAAAGCAATCTTGATCTTTGCGTCAGGCGGCATTATACAGTGTACGTATGTAAACTAAAAAAAAAATTGGAAATCTGATTTGATCGATGACCCCTCCTCGGTTTTACATACTCTCTATGTGCCATTCACTGTAATCAGCGAGTGAGACTTTTTTCTTCAAAGACTATTTTGCAGTTTTTTTTCAGACCTCACCCAAGTTCACCCAACACTTTTAATCCTACTATGTAGGGGCCCCATTATTTTGAATAGGATCCCTCAAAATACCATGCATTGCAAAACCCTTCAAAGCTTTAAAATACATTTCGTGCTGAATAGTGCATGCAATACTGATATAGATACAATTGTATACTTTTGTTATATTTGTTCTGTATTTCCTTACTTCATTTGTTTTTTAATTGTGTTGTTTTGTGTTAATTTCAGCATCATTAACTTATAAGTTCCTTGTAACTTATCAGTGATTCTTCCACTATTCTTAAATATACTCATATGTGTTATAATCTATTCTATTGAAATATTTATGCTTCTTGATTTGTATGTTTTTATGAAGATTGTGGTATATAAGGTTTCAATTTCAATGATCACAACAAGCATTCCGCACACCATTATGTTAATTTTTGTTTTCTAATTCTGGAATACTTCATGTAGCTAGTAATTAAGATGTATGACATTACCAGAGAAATCTAGGCCTATTATATTCTGTCTGATAGCGTACAACCTAATTTATACTAATTAAGTTACGTACTACTTTTTCAGTGTATGAAATCCCACAGATGGATTGGACTTCCATTTGGCTGGACAAATATTGCCAAAGGAAGAAGCGGAAGATTGGTATGTGATAACATTTATTGTTATTAACATAAAATTATGTGTTATTTTCAGTACTATCAAACAACCCCCGTGTGACTTAATTTGTTGCACCTACATACATGTGTATTCTCAAAATATCTGCCACTCGATGAAATATCTTCCTCAATGACGTCCAGCATAAAACTTGTTAGAAGAGTAGTTACAACTCTTACATCATTGGTCATGCAGAATAGTCATTTGACTTATCCTAAATCCTCATTTGCTACATGTACACTTGTGATTGGCATTGTGTGGTTTAACTAATTGCTTTCAATATTAAGTAATCTCATAGGTTTTACAAGGGATTGTCGAGGTGCAAAGACGTGATGGGTTAATGGAGGAAATTTGTTAGCTTGCAAAGTTATGAATATGTACATGCAAATTTAAACAAATATCACATGTAGAAAAGGTTACTTAAGTAAAGGGCGATGTTTCAAATCCCTTAAGGCACCAGCTTATTTGATCATCTCCTGAGCCGTTTGATACAATTTTTATTGAAATCGGCCAAAAAATGAGAAGGTGCAGCCCCAAAATCTTATAGGAGGGCGTGGCCCAATATGGACCTGCTGAGTGCATTTTTGTAATAACTATAGTGTCCCGCATTTGTTTTTGGTGATTTTGTGTTGATATACATGTTTTTTTAGACAAATAATCCAATTAAACTAATAAAATCAATGCCAGAGTTGATCTTTTGGGGAAACATTACATTTCTTATCAATTTAAATCATTTACATGTAGGTAGTCACAAGATAATGTGACCGAAATTGAACAGGTCATTGTTCTTTGTATATGGGCAAGTCCAAGAATTCGCGCACGTTACGTATGGGACATTTCAGAGGCTTTATTGACCTGAAAAATAGTGTTAAATGACTTTGATTATATTGAATTCACTCATGATGGTAGACATCTAGGAGAAGAATAATCATGCAAAAAAGGTGACGTATGACCTTGACCTTTTAGAAAGAAAAGATGTGCCGTTACGTATGGGACGCAGAAAAAATACAATTTTTACAACATTTTTTTCAAGTTGACAATTCTCTGAAAGTATTTCCTTTCACAACTTGTAACTTAGTGTGATAGAAGTCACGATACTCTAGTATATCTAAGGCAAGTTTCATGCCATAAGCCAAATCCCTCTAATTACAGACTCTAATTAAACTAATTAATGACATGTTGCGTATGGGACAGTTATGTATGGGACATTTTGTCCCCATAGAGAATGTACACAATTTTCCCCATAATTCAGAAAATGGAAATAATTTGAAATATGGAAATAGGAAAAGACTTTTTTTTCTTTAAAATGTTCTATTGAGACATGTTTAATATGACTGAAAGGGAAATTAGCCATTTCAATATTTCTTTTATCTGTTCTTCATGGTTTTATGAATTTCTAATGTATTTCTTTTGTTTTTTTATTTCTTTTATATTTCTCCATTTTCACAATTTTGTCACTTTGATTGCTTTAATTTATGAGTAATCATTACAAATCAGTCTTTAAAAACTAAAGGAAAGGTAAATGATCACTTTTTACAGCACTCTTGAAATTTGTTTTTCTCCATTCACTTTGTACACAAATCTCCCCATCGACACTGTGTCCATACGTAACATGTTGTCCTATACGTAACAATTTTTTAAATGAACTTTTAATTAAAAGTAAACTCTATTTTTGAAATTTTATGTGGTATAACATTTTGATACTTAATAAATTAGAACTTCCCAGAGATGCAACAATGCAAGTATTGTATTATGAGATATAACTTAAAAACATCCTCAAAATGTTACGTATGGGACATTCCATTCTTGGACAAGATCTAATTTGCATAATTAATTAGATGATACCACTTTTTTCCTCCAAAATTAATAAGATGTTAGGGGGTCCATGTCCCACCTATGACTAAATCTCAGAAGTTTTATTTTCATTTTGTATGAGTTTATATAATTGTCCCATACGTAATGCCCATTTTAACAATTATGCAAATTAGGTGCCCCAAATTAGCATAAATATGCATATTATCAAATTTTTCTTAATGAAATTTTAAAATTCAACATTCAGGCTTTCTTACCCCACCAAAAATAACTTCTTAAATTAAAGATGAAATTTTGCCTTCTAGGGTGACCTTTTCTTGGACTTGCCCATATATACAATATCTTGCAAAGTTATGAATATGCATGTGCACGCTAATTAAGAAAGTATTTTACTTAATATGGTGGTGAAGTCAAAAGTTCACATATGTAGATAGGTTACTGAAAGCACTATCAAATAGTACAAGAACTTGATCATACAAGTTGACCGTTAACTTTAAGTATCAGTTATCATAGCTTAACACTATATAGAGTGCTTCCACAGACAACAGTTTACTTATCGAGGCATCGACTGTGGCAGTCAAGTTGCCAGAGCGTTTATACATGAAAAAATTATAGGCAGGATGGGTATTGTATTGTCATAATATCCTTGTAATTATGTATCCTGTTTCATAAAATATGTTCAATCTGGTCTTTGGATTCATTGATGTCATTTCTTGTAAAGATAATTTAAAGTAAAATTGTTTTCAATGTATCCCCACAGAAAGTCAACAGACTCTGGAGACGACTCAACATCTTGGAAAGGCCCAACCGAATGCTAAGGCATCCCATCAGACTCCCAAAAGGGTCCACCAGACTCCTGAGACGGCTGAACTTATTGCACACGATGTCCAGCAGATTCACGAGATGCCAGAGACGATGAAACAAATCGCTGAGGTGACTCAAGAGTTCCTACCAACTGTGCAAGAGATTACAGCTGAGGAGGGCCAACTATTCCCCAATGACATAGGTAATTTGTTAGTGTAACTAAGAGGCACATGCACACTTGAGAACCAGCACTTACATTTATTCTGCTCCCTTGGCCTGGCACCGGCCACCATTACCTCTTTCATATTTATAAGTCTTATGCCATGCCACTGGAATCCTGCAGTAAGTTTCACTTTCACTTTTCTAATGGAGCAATATTGAATTGTCAACATTGGATCGATTGTCCCTGAACATAAAAGAACTAGCTGATATCACTGATGAAAACCCCTTATGAATGCATTTCTGAAAAATAAATTGATGGGGTTCAATTTGTTAAGTGGGAAAGTTTGATTCACAATTAAAGCCTACACTTTTCAGAGTTCACTGTAAAGATTGTGATTCACAGCCATTTGATGCAACATCAATGATTCTTCATATTGAAACAATTGCTATAATTGCAAAATATATATTGTCTTGTACTTAATATTAATTAGATCAAATATTATTTGATGGAAATGATGTTCGGATCAGCAACACCAAATCAATTGTTGAGGAACTGCTTGACATTGCTCAAGACATGCAGATGCAAGGGATTTCTGAGACAAACCATCAAACTCCCGAAAGGGTCCACCAGACTCCTGAGAGGGCTGAACTTATTGCACACGATGTCCAGCAGATTCGTGAGATGCCAGAGACGAAACAAATTGCTGAGGTGACTCAAGAAGTCCCACCAACTGTGCAACAGATTGCAGCTGAGGAGGGCCAACAACTCCCCAATGACATAGGTAATTTATAAGGGTAACTAAGAGGCACATGCACACTTGAAAACCAGCACTTACATGTATTCTGCCCCTTGGCCTGGCAACGGCCACCATTACCTATTTCATATTTATAAGCCTTATGCCATGCCACTGCAAATTAAGAAAATATTTCAAATTATGGTTGTGAAGTCAAAAGATCACACATCATTATCCTTGAAATTATGTTTCATGTTTCATAAAATATGTTCAATCTGGTCTTTGGATTCATTGATGTCATTTCTTGTAAAGATAATTTCAAGTATTGTTTTCAATGTATCCCCACAGAAAGTCGACATACTCTGGAGACGACTCAACATCTTGGAAAGGCCCAACTGAAAGCTAAGGCATCCCATCAGACTCCCAAAAGGGTCCACCAGACTCCTGAGACGGCTGAACTTATTGCACACGATGTCCAGCAGATTCACGAGATGCCAGAGACGATGAAACAAATCGCTGAGGTGTGACTCAAGAGTTCCTACCAACTGTGCAAGAGATTGCAGCTGAGGAGGGCCAACAATTCCTCAATGACATAGGTAATTTGTTAGGGTAACTAAGAGGCACATGCACACTTGAGAACCAGCACTTAAATGTATTCTGCCTCTTGGCCTGGTACCGGCCACCATTACCTCTTTCATATTTATAAGCCTTATGCCATGCCACTGCAAATTAAGAAAATATTTCAGTTATGGTGGTGAAGTCAAAAGATCACACATCATTATCCTTGTAATTATGTATCCTGTTTCATAAAATATGTTCAATCTGGTTTTGGATTCATTGATGTCATTTCTTGTAAAGATAATTTCAAGTATTGTTTTCAATGTATCCCCACAGAAAATCGACAGACTCTGGAGACGACTCAACATCTTGGAAAGGCCCAACCGAAAGCTAAGGCATCCCATCAGACTCCGAAAAGGGTCCACCAGACTCCTGGGACGGCTGAACTTATTGCACACGATGTCCAGCAGATTCACGAGATGCCAGAGACGATGAAACAAATCGCTGAGGTGACTCAAGAGTTCCTACCAACTGTGCAAGAGATTGCAGCTGAGGAGGGCCAACAATTCCTCAATGACATAGGTAATTTGTTAGGGTAACTAAGAGGCACATGTACACTTGAGAACCAGCACTTACATGTATTCTGCCTCTTGGCCTGGCACCAGCCACCATTACCTCTTTCATATTTATAAGACTTATGCCATGCCACTGCAAATTAAGAAGATATTTCAGTTATGGTGGTGAAGTCAAAAGATCACACATCATTATCCTTGTAATTAAGTATCCTGTTTCATAAAATATGTTCAATCTGGTCTTTGGATTCATTGATGTCATTTCTTGTAGAGATAATTTCAAGTATTGTTTTTAATGTATCCCCACAGAAAGTCGACAGACTCTGGAGACGACTCAACATCTTGGAAAGGCCCAACCGAAAGCTAAGGCATCCCATTAGACTCCCAAAAGGGTCCACCATACTCCTGAGACGGCTGAACTTATTGCACACGATGTCCAGCAGATTCATGAGATGCCAGAAACGATGAAACAAATCGCTGAGGTTCCCACCAACTGTGCAAGAGATTACAGCTGAGGAGGGCCAACTATTCCCCAATGACATAGGTAATTTGTTAGGGTAACTACGAGGCACATGCACACTTGAGAACCAGCACTTACATGTATTCTGCCCCCTTGGCCTGGCACCGGCCACCATTACCTCTTTCATATTTAGAAGCCTTATGCCATGCCACTGCAAATTAAGAAAATATTTCAGTTATGGTTGTGAAGTCAAAAGATCACACATCATTATCCTTGTAATTATAAATCCTGTTTCAGAAAATATGTTCAATCTGGTCTTTGGATTCATTGATGTCATTTCTTGTAAAGATGATTTCAAGTATTGTTTTCAATGTATCCCCACAGAAAATCGACAGACTCTGGAGACGACTCAACATCTTGGAAAGGCCCAACCGAAAGCTAAGGTATCCCATCAGACTCCCAAAAGGGTCCACCAGACTCCTGAGACGGCTGAACTGATTGCACACGATGTCCAGCAGATTCACGAGACGCCAGGGACGATGAAACAAATTTGCTGAGGTGACTCAAGAGTTCCCACCAACTGTGCAAGAGATTGCAGCTGAGGAGGGCCAACTATTCCCCAATGACATAAGTAATTTGTTAGTGTAACTAAGAGGCACATGCACACTTGAGAACCAGCACTTAAATGTATTCTGCATCTTGGCCTGGCACCGGCCACCATTATCTCTTTCATATTGATAAGACTTATGCCATGCCACTGCAAATTAAGAAAATATTTCAGTTATGGTGGTGAAGTCAAAAGATCACACATCATTATCCTTGTAATTATGTATCCTGTTTCATAAAATATGTTCAATCTGGTCTTTTGATTCATTGATGTCATTTCTTGTAAAGATAATTTCAAGTATTGTTTTCAATGTATCCCCACAGAAAATCGACAGACTCTGGAGACGACTCAACATCTTGGAAAGGCCCAACCGAAAGCTAAGGCATCCCATCAGACTCCGAAAAGGGTCCACCAGACTCCTGGGACGGCTGAACTTATTGCACACGATGTCCAGCAGATTCACGAGATGCCAGAGACGATGAAACAAATCGCTGAGGTGACTCAAGAGTTCCTACCAACTGTGCAAGAGATTGCAGCTGAGGAGGGCCAACAATTCCTCAATGACATAGGTAATTTGTTAGGGTAACTAAGAGGCAAATGTACACTTGAGAACCAGCACTTACATGTATTCTGCCTCTTGGCCTGGCACCAGCCACCATTACCTCTTTCATATTTATAAGACTTATGCCATGCCACTGCAAATTAAGAAGATATTTCAGTTATGGTGGTGAAGTCAAAAGATCACACATCATTATCCTTGTAATTAAGTATCCTGTTTCATAAAATATGTTCAATCTGGTCTTTTGATTCATTGATGTCATTTCTTGTAAAGATAATTTCAAGTATTGTTTTCAATGTATCCCCACAGAAAATCGACAGACTCTGGAGACGACTCAACATCTTGGAAAGGCCCAACCGAAAGCTAAGGCATCCCATCAGACTCCGAAAAGGGTCCACCAGACTCCTGGGACGGCTGAACTTATTGCACACGATGTCCAGCAGATTCACGAGATGCCAGAGACGATGAAACAAATCGCTGAGGTGACTCAAGAGTTCCTACCAACTGTGCAAGAGATTGCAGCTGAGGAGGGCCAACAATTCCTCAATGACATAGGTAATTTGTTAGGGTAACTAAGAGGCACATGTACACTTGAGAACCAGCACTTACATGTATTCTGCCTCTTGGCCTGGCACCAGCCACCATTACCTCTTTCATATTTATAAGACTTATGCCATGCCACTGCAAATTAAGAAGATATTTCAGTTATGGTGGTGAAGTCAAAAGATCACACATCATTATCCTTGTAATTAAGTATCCTGTTTCATAAAATATGTTCAATCTGGTCTTTGGATTCATTGATGTCATTTCTTGTAGAGATAATTTCAAGTATTGTTTTTAATGTATCCCCACAGAAAGTCGACAGACTCTGGAGACGACTCAACATCTTGGAAAGGCCCAACCGAAAGCTAAGGCATCCCATTAGACTCCCAAAAGGGTCCACCATACTCCTGAGACGGCTGAACTTATTGCACACGATGTCCAGCAGATTCATGAGATGCCAGAAACGATGAAACAAATCGCTGAGGTTCCCACCAACTGTGCAAGAGATTACAGCTGAGGAGGGCCAACTATTCCCCAATGACATAGGTAATTTGTTAGGGTAACTACGAGGCACATGCACACTTGAGAACCAGCACTTACATGTATTCTGCCCCCTTGGCCTGGCACCGGCCACCATTACCTCTTTCATATTTAGAAGCCTTATGCCATGCCACTGCAAATTAAGAAAATATTTCAGTTATGGTTGTGAAGTCAAAAGATCACACATCATTATCCTTGTAATTATAAATCCTGTTTCAGAAAATATGTTCAATCTGGTCTTTGGATTCATTGATGTCATTTCTTGTAAAGATGATTTCAAGTATTGTTTTCAATGTATCCCCACAGAAAATCGACAGACTCTGGAGACGACTCAACATCTTGGAAAGGCCCAACCGAAAGCTAAGGTATCCCATCAGACTCCCAAAAGGGTCCACCAGACTCCTGAGACGGCTGAACTGATTGCACACGATGTCCAGCAGATTCACGAGACGCCAGGGACGATGAAACAAATTTGCTGAGGTGACTCAAGAGTTCCCACCAACTGTGCAAGAGATTGCAGCTGAGGAGGGCCAACTATTCCCCAATGACATAAGTAATTTGTTAGTGTAACTAAGAGGCACATGCACACTTGAGAACCAGCACTTAAATGTATTCTGCATCTTGGCCTGGCACCGGCCACCATTATCTCTTTCATATTGATAAGACTTATGCCATGCCACTGCAAATTAAGAAGATATTTCAGTTATGGTGGTGAAGTCAAAAGATCACACATCCCTATCCTTGTAATTATGTATTTTGTTTCATAAAATATGTTCAATCTGGTCTTTGGATTCATTGATGTCATTTCTTGTAAGGATAATTTCAAGTATTGTTTTCAATGTATTCCCACAGAAAATCGACAGACTCTGGAGACGACTCAACATCTTGGAAAGGCCCAACCGAAAGCTAAGGCATCCCATCAGACTCCGAAAAGGGTCCACCAGACTCCTGGGACGGCTGAACTTATTGCACACGATGTCCAGCAGATTCACGAGATGCCAGAGACGATGAAACAAATCGCTGAGGTGACTCAAGAGTTCCTACCAACTGTGCAAGAGATTGCAGCTGAGGAGGGCCAACAATTCCTCAATGACATAGGTAATTTGTTAGGGTAACTAAGAGGCACATGTACACTTGAGAACCAGCACTTACATGTATTCTGCCTCTTGGCCTGGCACCAGCCACCATTACCTCTTTCATATTTATAAGACTTATGCCATGCCACTGCAAATTAAGAAGATATTTCAGTTATGGTGGTGAAGTCAAAAGATCACACATCATTATCCTTGTAATTAAGTATCCTGTTTCATAAAATATGTTCAATCTGGTCTTTGGATTCATTGATGTCATTTCTTGTAGAGATAATTTCAAGTATTGTTTTTAATGTATCCCCACAGAAAGTCGACAGACTCTGGAGACGACTCAACATCTTGGAAAGGCCCAACCGAAAGCTAAGGCATCCCATTAGACTCCCAAAAGGGTCCACCATACTCCTGAGACGGCTGAACTTATTGCACACGATGTCCAGCAGATTCATGAGATGCCAGAAACGATGAAACAAATCGCTGAGGTTCCCACCAACTGTGCAAGAGATTACAGCTGAGGAGGGCCAACTATTCCCCAATGACATAGGTAATTTGTTAGGGTAACTACGAGGCACATGCACACTTGAGAACCAGCACTTACATGTATTCTGCCCCCTTGGCCTGGCACCGGCCACCATTACCTCTTTCATATTTAGAAGCCTTATGCCATGCCACTGCAAATTAAGAAAATATTTCAGTTATGGTTGTGAAGTCAAAAGATCACACATCATTATCCTTGTAATTATAAATCCTGTTTCAGAAAATATGTTCAATCTGGTCTTTGGATTCATTGATGTCATTTCTTGTAAAGATGATTTCAAGTATTGTTTTCAATGTATCCCCACAGAAAATCGACAGACTCTGGAGACGACTCAACATCTTGGAAAGGCCCAACCGAAAGCTAAGGTATCCCATCAGACTCCCAAAAGGGTCCACCAGACTCCTGAGACGGCTGAACTGATTGCACACGATGTCCAGCAGATTCACGAGACGCCAGGGACGATGAAACAAATTTGCTGAGGTGACTCAAGAGTTCCCACCAACTGTGCAAGAGATTGCAGCTGAGGAGGGCCAACTATTCCCCAATGACATAAGTAATTTGTTAGTGTAACTAAGAGGCACATGCACACTTGAGAACCAGCACTTAAATGTATTCTGCATCTTGGCCTGGCACCGGCCACCATTATCTCTTTCATATTGATAAGACTTATGCCATGCCACTGCAAATTAAGAAAATATTTCAGTTATGGTGGTGAAGTCAAAAGATCACACATCATTATCCTTGTAATTATGTATCCTGTTTCATAAAATATGTTCAATCTGGTCTTTTGATTCATTGATGTCATTTCTTGTAAAGATAATTTCAAGTATTGTTTTCAATGTATCCCCACAGAAAGTCGACAGACTCTGGAGACGACTCAACATCTTGGAAAGGCCCAACCGAATGCTAAGGCATCCCATCAGACTCCCAAAAGGGTCCACCAGACTCCTGAGACGGCTGAACTTATTGCACACGATGTCCACCAGATTCACGAGATGCCAGAGACGATGAAACAAATCGCTGAGGTGACTCAAGAGTTCCTACCAACTGTGCAAGAGATTGCAGCTGAGGAGGGCCAACAATTCCTCAATGACATAGGTAATTTGTTAGTGTAACTAAGAGGCACATGCACACTTGAGAACCAGCACTTACATGTATTCTGCCCCCTTGGCCTGGCACCGGCCACCATTACCTCTTTCATATTTATAAGCCTTATGCCATGCCACTGCAAATTAAGAAAATATTTCAGTTATGGTGGTGAAGTCAAAAGATCACACATCATTATCCTTGTAATTATGTATCCTGTTTCATAAAATATGTTCATCTGGTCTTTGGATTCATTGATGTAATTTCTTGTAAAGATAATTTCAAGTATTGTTTTCAATGTATCCCCACAGAAAGTCGACAGACTCTGGAGACGACTCAACATCTTGGAAAGGCCCAACCGAAAGCTAAGGCATCCTATTAGACTCCCAAAAGGGTCCACAAGAATCCTGAGATGGCTGAACTTATTGCACACGATGTCCAGCAGATTCATGAGATGCCAGAAACGATGAAACAAATCGCTGAGGTTCCCACCAACTGTGCAAGAGATTACAGCTGAGGAGGGCCAACTATTCCCCAATGACATAGGTAATTTGTTAGGGTAACTACGAGGCACATGCACACTTGAGAACCAGCACTTACATGTATTCTGCCCCCTTGGCCTGGCACCGGCCACCATTACCTCTTTCATATTTAGAAGCCTTATGCCATGCCACTGCAAATTAAGAAAATATTTCAGTTATGGTTGTGAAGTCAAAAGATCACACATCATTATCCTTGTAATTATAAATCCTGTTTCAGAAAATATGTTCAATCTGGTCTTTTGATTCATTGATGTCATTTCTTGTAAAGATGATTTCAAGTATTGTTTTCAATGTATCCCCACAGAAAATCGACAGACTCTGGAGACGACTCAACATCTTGGAAAGGCCCAACCGAAAGCTAAGGTATCCCATCAGACTCCCAAAAGGGTCCACCAGACTCCTGAGACGGCTGAACTGATTGCACACGATGTCCAGCAGATTCACGAGACGCCAGGGACGATGAAACAAATTTGCTGAGGTGACTCAAGAGTTCCCACCAACTGTGCAAGAGATTGCAGCTGAGGAGGGCCAACTATTCCCCAATGACATAAGTAATTTGTTAGTGTAACTAAGAGGCACATGCACACTTGAGAACCAGCACTTAAATGTATTCTGCATCTTGGCCTGGCACCGGCCACCATTATCTCTTTCATATTGATAAGACTTATGCCATGCCACTGCAAATTAAGAAGATATTTCAGTTATGGTGGTGAAGTCAAAAGATCACACATCCCTATCCTTGTAATTATGTATTTTGTTTCATAAAATATGTTCAATCTGGTCTTTGGATTCATTGATGTCATTTCTTGTAAGGATAATTTCAAGTATTGTTTTCAATGTATTCCCACAGAAAATCGACAGACTCTGGAGACGACTCAACATCTTGGAAAGGCCCAACCGATTGCTAAGGCATCCCATCAGACTCCCAAAAGGGTCCACCAGACTCCTGAGACGGCTGAACTGATTGCACACGATGTCCAGCAGATTCACGAGACGCCAGGGACGATGAAACAAATTTGCTGAGGTGACTCAAGAGTTCCCACCAACTGTGCAAGAGATTGCAGCTGAGGAGGGCCAACTATTCCCCAATGACATAGGTAATTTGTTAGTGTAACTAAGAGGCACATGCACACTTGAGAACCAGCACTTAAATGTATTCTGCATCTTGGCCTGGCACCGGCCACCATTATCTCTTTCATATTGATAAGACTTATGCCATGCCACTGCAAATTAAGAAAATATTTCAGTTATGGTGGTGAAGTCAAAAGATCACACATCATTATCCTTGTAATTATGTATCCTGTTTCATAAAATATGTTCAATCTGGTCTTTTGATTCATTGATGTCATTTCTTGTAAAGATAATTTCAAGTATTGTTTTCAATGTATCCCCACAGAAAATCGACAGACTCTGGAGACGACTCAACATCTTGGAAAGGCCCAACCGAAAGCTAAGGCATCCCATCAGACTCCGAAAAGGGTCCACCAGACTCCTGGGACGGCTGAACTTATTGCACACGATGTCCAGCAGATTCACGAGATGCCAGAGACGATGAAACAAATCGCTGAGGTGACTCAAGAGTTCCTACCAACTGTGCAAGAGATTGCAGCTGAGGAGGGCCAACAATTCCTCAATGACATAGGTAATTTGTTAGGGTAACTAAGAGGCACATGCACACTTGAGAACCAGCACTTACATGTATTCTGCCCCTTGGCCTGGCACCGGCCACCATTACCTCTTTCATATTTATAAGACTTATGCCATGCCACTGCAAATTAAGAAGATATTTCAGTTATGGTGGTGAAGTCAAAAGATCACACATCATTATCCTTGTAATTAAGTATCCTGTTTCATAAAATATGTTCAATCTGGTCTTTGGATTCATTGATGTCATTTCTTGTAGAGATAATTTCAAGTATTGTTTTTAATGTATCCCCACAGAAAGTCGACAGACTCTGGAGACGACTCAACATCTTGGAAAGGCCCAACCGAAAGCTAAGGCATCCCATTAGACTCCCAAAAGGGTCCACCATACTCCTGAGACGGCTTAACTTATTGCACACGATGTCCACAGATTCATGAGATGCCAGAAACGATGAAACAAATCGCTGAGGTTCCCACCAACTGTGCAAGAGATTACAGCTGAGGAGGGCCAACTATTCCCCAATGACATAGGTAATTTGTTAGGGTAACTACGAGGCACATGCACACTTGAGAACCAGCACTTACATGTATTCTGCCCCCTTGGCCTGGCACCGGCCACCATTACCTCTTTCATATTTATAAGCCTTATGCCATGCCACTGCAAATTAAGAAAATATTTCAGTTATGGTGGTGAAGTCAAAAGATCACACATCATTATCCTTGTAATTATGTATCCTGTTTCATAAAATATGTTCATCTGGTCTTTGGATTCATTGATGTAATTTCTTGTAAAGATAATTTCAAGTATTGTTTTCAATGTATCCCCACAGAAAGTCGACAGACTCTGGAGACGACTCAACATCTTGGAAAGGCCCAACCGAAAGCTAAGGCATCCTATTAGACTCCCAAAAGGGTCCACCAGAATCCTGAGATGGCTGAACTTATTGCACACGATGTCCAGCAGATTCATGAGATGCCAGAAACGATGAAACAAATCGCTGAGGTTCCCACCAAACTGTGCAAGAGATTACAGCTGAGGAGGGCCAACTATTCCCAAATGACATAGGTAATTTGTTAGGGTAACTAAGAGGCACATGCACACTTGAGAACCAGCACTTACATGTATTCTGCCCCCTTGGCCTGGCACCGGCCACCATTACCTCTTTCATATTTAGAAGCCTTATGCCATGCCACTGCAAATTAAGAAAATATTTCAGTTATGGTTGTGAAGTCAAAAGATCACACATCATTATCCTTGTAATTATAAATCCTGTTTCAGAAAATATGTTCAATCTGGTCTTTTGATTCATTGATGTCATTTCTTGTAAAGATGATTTCAAGTATTGTTTTCAATGTATCCCCACAGAAAATCGACAGACTCTGGAGACGACTCAACATCTTGGAAAGGCCCAACCGAAAGCTAAGGTATCCCATCAGACTCCCAAAAGGGTCCACCAGACTCCTGAGACGGCTGAACTGATTGCACACGATGTCCAGCAGATTCACGAGACGCCAGGGACGATGAAACAAATTTGCTGAGGTGACTCAAGAGTTCCCACCAACTGTGCAAGAGATTGCAGCTGAGGAGGGCCAACTATTCCCCAATGACATAGGTAATTTGTTAGTGTAACTAAGAGGCACATGCACACTTGAGAACCAGCACTTAAATGTATTCTGCCCCTTGGCCTGGCACCGGCCACCATTATCTCTTTCATATTGATAAGACTTATGCCATGCCACTGCAAATTAAGAAAATATTTCAGTTATGGTGGTGAAGTCAAAAGATCACACATCATTATCCTTGTAATTATGTATTTTGTTCATAAAATATGTTCAATCTGGTCTTTGGATTCATTGATGTCATTTCTTGTAAGGATAATTTCAAGTATTGTTTTCAATGTATTCCCACAGAAAATCGACAGACTCTGGAGACGACTCAACATCTTGGAAAGGCCCAACCGATTGCTAAGGCATCCCATCAGACTCCCAAAAGGGTCCACCAGACTCCTGAGACGGCTGAACTGATTGCACACGATGTCCAGCAGATTCACGAGACGCCAGGGACGATGAAACAAATCGCTGAGGTGACTCAAGAGTTCCCACCAACTGTGCAAGAGATTGCAGCTGAGGAGGGCCAACTATTCCCCAATGACATAGGTAATTTGTTAGTGTAACTAAGAGGCACATGCACACTTGAGAACCAGCACTTAAATGTATTCTGCATCTTGGCCTGGCACCGGCCACCATTACCTCTTTCATATTGATAAGCCTTATGCCATGCCACTGCAAATTAAGAAAATATTTCAGTTATGGTGGTGAAGTCAAAAGATCACACATCATTATCCTTGTAATTATGTATCCTGTTTCATAAAATATGTTCAATCTGGTCTTTTGATTCATTGATGTCATTTCTTGTAAAGATAATTTCAAGTATTGTTTTCAATGTATCCCCACAGAAAATCGACAGACTCTGGAGACGACTCAACATCTTGGAAAGGCCCAACCGAAAGCTAAGGCATCCCATCAGACTCCGAAAAGGGTCCACCAGACTCCTGGGACGGCTGAACTTATTGCACACGATGTCCAGCAGATTCACGAGATGCCAGAGACGATGAAACAAATCGCTGAGGTGACTCAAGAGTTCCTACCAACTGTGCAAGAGATTGCAGCTGAGGAGGGCCAACAATTCCTCAATGACATAGGTAATTTGTTAGGGTAACTAAGAGGCACATGTACACTTGAGAACCAGCACTTACATGTATTCTGCCTCTTGGCCTGGCACCAGCCACCATTACCTCTTTCATATTTATAAGACTTATGCCATGCCACTGCAAATTAAGAAGATATTTCAGTTATGGTGGTGAAGTCAAAAGATCACACATCATTATCCTTGTAATTATGTATCCTGTTTCATAAAATATGTTCAATCTGGTCTTTGGATTCATTGATGTCATTTCTTGTAAAGATAATTTCAAGTATTGTTTTTAATGTATCCCCACAGAAAGTCGACAGACTCTGGAGACGACTCAACATCTTGGAAAGGCCCAACCGAAAGCTAAGGCATCCCATCAGACTCCCAAAAGGGTCCACCATACTCCTGAGACGGCTGAACTTATTGCACACGATGTCCAGCAGATTCATGAGATGCCAGAAACGATGAAACAAATCGCTGAGGTTCCCACCAACTGTGCAAGAGATTACAGCTGAGGAGGGCCAACTATTCCCCAATGACATAGGTAATTTGTTAGGGTAACTAAGAGGCACATGCACACTTGAGAACCAGCACTTACATGTATTCTGCCCCCTTGGCCTGGCACCGGCCACCATTACCTCTTTCATATTTATAAGCCTTATGCCATGCCACTGCAAATTAAGAAAATATTTCAGTTATGGTTGTGAAGTCAAAAGATCACACATCATTATCCTTGTAATTATGTATCCTGTTTCATAAAATATGTTCAATCTGGTCTTTGGATTCATTGATGTCATTTCTTGTAAAGATAATTTCAAGTATTGTTTTCAATGTATCCCCACAGAAAATCGACAGACTCTGGAGACGACTCAACATCTTGGAAAGGCCCAACCGAAAGCTAAGGTATCCCATCAGACTCCCAAAAGGGTCCACCAGACTCCTGAGACGGCTGAACTGATTGCACACGATGTCCAGCAGATTCACGAGATGCCAGGGACGATGAAACAAATTTGCTGAGGTGACTCAAGAGTTCCCACCAACTGTGCAAGAGATTGCAGCTGAGGAGGGCCAACTATTCCCCAATGACATAAGTAATTTGTTAGTGTAACTAAGAGGCACATGCACACTTGAGAACCAGCACTTAAATGTATTCTGCCCCTTGGCCTGGCACCGGCCACCATTATCTCTTTCATATTGATAAGACTTATGCCATGCCACTGCAAATTAAGAAAATATTTCAGTTATGGTGGTGAAGTCAAAAGATCACACATCATTATCCTTGTAATTATGTATCCTGTTTCATAAAATATGTTCAATCTGGTCTTTTGATTCATTGATGTCATTTCTTGTAAAGATAATTTCAAGTATTGTTTTCAATGTATCCCCACAGAAAGTCGACAGACTCTGGAGACGACTCAACATCTTGGAAAGGCCCAACCGAATGCTAAGGCATCCCATCAGACTCCCAAAAGGGTCCACCAGACTCCTGAGACGGCTGAACTTATTGCACACGATGTCCAGCAGATTCACGAGATGCCAGAGACGATGAAACAAATCGCTGAGGTGACTCAAGAGTTCCTACCAACTGTGCAAGAGATTACAGCTGAGGAGGGCCAACTATTCCTCAATGACATAGGTAATTTGTTAGTGTAACTAAGAGGCACATGCACACTTGAGAACCAGCACTTACATGTATTCTGCCCCCTTGGCCTGGCACCGGCCACCATTACCTCTTTCATATTTATAAGCCTTATGCCATGCCACTGCAAATTAAGAAAATATTTCAGTTATGGTGGTGAAGTCAAAAGATCACACATCATTATCCTTGTAATTATGTATCCTGTTTCATAAAATATGTTCAATCTGGTCTTTGGATTCATTGATGTAATTTCTTGTAAAGATAATTTCAAGTATTGTTTTCAATGTATCCCCACAGAAAGTCGACAGACTCTGGAGACGACTCAACATCTTGGAAAGGCCCAACCGAAAGCTAAGGCATCCCATTAGACTCCCAAAAGGGTCCACCAGACTCCTGAGACGGCTGAACTTATTGCACACGATGTCCAGCAGATTCATGAGATGCCAGAAACGATGAAACAAATCGCTGAGGTTCCCAACAACTGTGCAAGAGATTACAGCTGAGGAGGGCCAACTATTCCCCAATGACATAGGTAATTTGTTAGGTAACTACGAGGCACATGCACACTTGAGAACCAGCACTTACATGTATTCTGCCCCCTTGGCCTGGCACCGGCCACCATTACCTCTTTCATATTTATAAGCCTTATGCCATGCCACTGCAAATTAAGAAAATATTTCAGTTATGGTTGTGAAGTCAAAAGATCACACATCATTATCCTTGTAATTATAAATCCTGTTTCATAAAATATGTTCAATCTGGTCTTTTGATTCATTGATGTCATTTCTTGTAAAGATGATTTCAAGTATTGTTTTCAATGTATCCCCACAGAAAATCGACAGACTCTGGAGACGACTCAACATCTTGGAAAGGCCCAACCGAAAGCTAAGGTATCCCATCAGACTCCCAAAAGGGTCCACCAGACTCCTGAGACGGCTGAACTGATTGCACACGATGTCCAGCAGATTCACGAGACGCCAGGACGATGAAACAAATTTGCTGAGGTGACTCAAGAGTTCCCACCAACTGTGCAAGAGATTGCAGCTGAGGAGGGCCAACTATTCCCCAATGACATAGGTAATTTGTTAGTGTAACTAAGAGGCACATGCACACTTGAGAACCAGCACTTACATGTATTCTGCCCCTTGGCCTGGCACCGGCCACCATTATCTCTTTCATATTGATAAGCCTTATGCCATGCCACTGCAAATTAAGAAAATATTTCAGTTATGGTGGTGAAGTCAAAAGATCACACATCATTATCCTTGTAATTATGTATCCTGTTTCATAAAATATGTTCAATCTGGTCTTTGGATTCATTGATGTCATTTCTTGTAAAGATAATTTCAAGTATTGTTTTCAATGTATTCCCACAGAAAATCGACAGACTCTGGAGACGACTCAACATCTTGGAAAGGCCCAACCGAAAGCTAAGGCATCCCATCAGACTCCCAAAAGGGTCCACCAGACTCCTGAGACGGCTGAACTGATTGCACACGATGTCCAGCAGATTCACGAGATGCCAGGGACGATGAAACAAATTTGCTGAGGTGACTCAAGAGTTCCACCAACTGTGCAAGAGATTGCAGCTGAGGAGGGCCAACTATTCCCCAATGACATAGGTAATTTGTTAGTGTAACTAAGAGGCACATGCACACTTGAGAACCAGCACTTAATGTATTCTGCCCCTTGGCCTGGCACCGGCCACCATTATCTCTTTCATATTTATAAGACTTATGCCATGCCACTGCAAATTAAGAAAATATTTCAGTTATGGTGGTGAAGTCAAAAGATCACACATCATTATCCTTGTAATTATGTATCCTGTTTCATAAAATATGTTCAATCTGGTCTTTGGATTCATTGATGTCATTTCTTGTAAAGATAATTTCAAGTATTGTTTTCAATGTATTCCCACAGAAAATCGACAGACTCTGGAGACGACTCAACATCTTGGAAAGGCCCAACCGAAAGCTAAGGCATCCCATCAGACTCCCAAAAGGGTCCACCAGACTCCTGAGACGGCTGAACTTATTGCACACGATGTCCAGCAGATTCACGAGATGCCAGAGACGATGAAACAAATCGCTGAGGTGTGACTCAAGAGTTCCTACCAACTGTGCAAGAGATTGCAGCTGAGGAGGGCCAACAATTCCTCAATGACATAGGTAATTTGTTAGTGTAACTAAGAGGCACATGCACACTTGAGAACCAGCACTTACATGTATTCTGCCCCTTGGCCTGGCACCGGCCACCATTACCTCTTTCATATTTATAAGCCTTATGCCATGCCACTGCAAATTAAGAAAATATTTCAGTTATGGTGGTGAAGTCAAAAGATCACACATCATTATCCTTGTAATTATGTATTTTGTTTCATAAAATATGTTCAATCTGGTCTTTGGATTCATTGATGTCATTTCTTGTAAAGATAATTTCAAGTATTGTTTTCAATGTATCCCCACAGAAAGTCGACAGACTCTGGAGACGACTCAACATCTTGGAAAGGCCCAACCGAATGCTAAGGTATCCCATCAGACTCCCAAAAGGGTCCACCAGACTCCTGAGACGGCTGAACTTATTGCACACGATGTCCAGCAGATTCACGAGATGCCAGAGACGAAACAAATCGCTGAGGTGACTCAAGAGTTCCTACCAACTGTGCAAGAGATTGTAGCTGAGGAGGGCCAAGAATTCCTCAATGACATAGGTAATTTGTTAGTGTAACTAAGAGGCACATGCACACTTGAGAACCAGCACTTACATGTATTCTGCCCCCTTGGCCTGGCACCGGCCACCATTACCTCTTTCATATTGATAAGACTTATGCCATGCCACTGCAAATTAAGAAAATATTTCAGTTATGGTGGTGAAGTCAAAAGATCACACATCATTATCCTTGTAATTATGTATCCTGTTTCATAAAATATGTTCAATCTGGTCTTTGGATTCATTGATGTCATTTCTTGTAAAGATAATTTCAAGTATTGTTTTCAATGTATCCCCACAGAAAGTCGACAGACTCTGGAGACGACTCAACATCTTGGAAAGGCCCAACCGAATGCTAAGGCATCCCATCAGACTCCCAAAAGGGTCCACCAGACTCCTGAGACGGCTGAACTTATTGCACACGATGTCCAGCAGATTCACGAGATGCCAGAGACGATGAAACAAATCGCTGAGGTGACTCAAGAGTTCCTACCAACTGTGCAAGAGATTGCAGCTGAGGAGGGCCAACAATTCCTCAATGACATAGGTAATTTGTTAGTGTAACTAAGAGGCACATGCACACTTGAGAACCAGCACTTACATGTATTCTGCCCCCTTGGCCTGGCACCGGCCACCATTACCTCTTTCATATTTATAAGCCTTATGCCATGCCACTGCAAATTAAGAAAATATTTCAGTTATGGTGGTGAAGTCAAAAGATCACACATCATTATCCTTGTAATTATGTATTTTGTTTCATAAAATATGTTCAATCTGGTCTTTGGATTCATTGATGTCATTTCTTGTAAAGATAATTTCAAGTATTGTTTTCAATGTATCCCCAGGAAAGTCGACAGACTCTGGAGACGACTCAACATCTTGGAAAGGCCCAACCGAATGCTAAGGCATCCCATCAGACTCCCAAAAGGGTCCACCAGACTCCTGAGACGGCTGAACTTATTGCACACGATGTCCAGCAGATTCACGAGATGCCAGAGACGATGAAACAAATCGCTGAGATGACTCAAGAGTTCCCACCAACTGTGCAAGAGATTGCAGCTGAGGAGGGCCAACTATTCCCCAATGACATAGGTAATTTGTTAGGCTAACTAAGAGGCACATGCACACTTGAGAACCAGCACCTACATGTTTTCTGCCCCCTTGGCCTGGCACCGGCAACCATTACCTCTTTCATATTTATAAGCCTTATGCCATGCCACTGCAAATTAAGAAAATATTTCAGTTATGGTGGTGAAGTCAAAAGATCACACATCATTATCCTTGTAATTATGTATCCTGTTTCATAAAATATGTTCAATCTGGTCTTTGGATTCACTGATGTCATTTCTTGTAAAGATAATTTCAAGTATTGTTTTCAATGTATCCCCACAGAAAATCGACAGACTCTGGAGACGACTCAACATCTTGGAATGGCCCAACCGAAAGCTAAGGCATCCCATCAGACTCCCAAAAGGGTCCACCAGACTCCTGAGACGGCTGAACTTATTGCACACGATGTCCAGCAGATTCACGAGATGCCAGAGACGATGAAACAAATTGCTGAGGTGACTCAAGAGTTCCCACCAACTGTGCAAGAGATTACAGCTGAGGAGGGCCAACTATTCCCCAATGACATAGGTAATTTGTTAGTGTAACTAAGAGGCACATGCACACTTGAGAACCAGCACTTACATGTATTCTGCCCCCTTGGCCTGGCACCGGCCACCATTACCTCTTTCATATTTATAAGCCTTATGCCATGCCACTGCAAATTAAGAAAATATTTCAGTTATGGTGGTGAAGTCAAAAGATCACACATCATTATCCTTGTAATTATGTATCCTGTTTCATAAAATATGTTCAATCTGGTCTTTGGATTCATTGATGTAATTTCTTGTAAAGATAATTTCAAGTATTGTTTTCAATGTATCCCCACAGAAAGTCGACAGACTCTGGAGACGACTCAACATCTTGGAAAGGCCCAACCGAAAGCTAAGGCATCCCATTAGACTCCCAAAAGGGTCCACCAGACTCCTGAGACGGCTGAACTTATTGCACACGATGTCCAGCAGATTCATGAGATGCCAGAGACGATGAAACAAATCGCTGAGGTTCCCACCAACTGTGCAAGAGATTACAGCTGAGGAGGGCCAACTATTCCCCAATGACATAGGTAATTTGTTAGGGTAACTAAGAGGCACATGCACACTTGAGAACCAGCACTTACATGTATTCTGCCCCCTTGGCCTGGCACCGGCCACCATTACCTCTTTCATATTTATAAGCCTTATGCCATGCCACTGCAAATTAAGAAAATATTTCAGTTATGGTGGTGAAGTCAAAAGATCACACATCATTATCCTTGTAATTATGTATCCTGTTTCATAAAATATGTTCAATCTGGTCTTTGGATTCATTGATGTCATTTCTTGTAAAGATAATTTCAAGTATTGTTTTCAATGTATCCCCACAGAAAATCGACAGACTCTGGAGACGACTCAACATCTTGGAAAGGCCCAACCGAAAGCTAAGGTATCCCATCAGACTCCCAAAAGGGTCCACCAGACTCCTGAGACGGCTGAACTGATTGCACACGATGTCCAGCAGATTCACGAGACGCCAGAGACGATGAAACAAATTTGCTGAGGTGACTCAAGAGTTCCCACCAACTGTGCAAGAGATTGCAGCTGAGGAGGGCCAACTATTCCCCAATGACATAGGTAATTTGTTAGTGTAACTAAGAGGCACATGCACACTTGAGAACCAGCACCTACATGTTTTCTGCCCCCTTGGCCTGGCACCGGCCACCATTACCTCTTTCATATTTATAAGCCTTATGCCATGCCACTGCAAATTAAGAAAATATTTCAGTTATGGTGGTGAAGTCAAAAGATCACACATCATTATCCTTGTAATTATGTATCCTGTTTCATAAAATATGTTCAATCTGGTCTTTGGATTCATTGATGTCATTTCTTGTAAAGATAATTTCAAGTATTGTTTTCAATGTATCCCCACAGAAAGTCGACAGACTCTGGAGACGACTCAACATCTTGGAAAGGCCCAACCGAAAGCTAAGGCATCCCATCAGACTCCCAAAAGGGTCCACCAGACTCCTGAGACGGCTGAACTTATTGCACACGATGTCCAGCAGATTCACGAGATGCCAGACGATGAAACAAATCGCTGAGGTTCCCACCAACTGTGCAAGAGATTACAGCTGAGGAGGGCCAACTATTCCCCAATGACATAGGTAATTTGTTAGTGTAACTAAGAGGCACATGCACACTTGAGAACCAGCACTTACATGTATTCTGCCCCCTTGGCCTGGCACCGGCCACCATTACCTCTTTCATATTTATAAGCCTTATGCCATGCCACTGCAAATTAAGAAAATATTTCAGTTATGGTGGTGAAGTCAAAAGATCACACATCATTATCCTTGTAATTATGTATCCTGTTTCATAAAATATGTTCAATCTGGTCTTTGGATTCACTGATGTCATTTCTTGTAAAGATAATTTCAAGTATTGTTTTCAATGTATCCTCACAGAAAATCGACAGACTCTGGAGACGACTCAACATCTTGGAATGGCCCAACCGAAAGCTAAGGCATCCCATCAGACTCCCAAAAGGGTCCACCAGACTCCTGAGACGGCTGAACTTATTGCACACGATGTCCAGCAGATTCACGGATGCCAGAGACGATGAAACAAATTGCTGAGGTGACTCAAGAGTTCCCACCAACTGTGCAAGAGATTGCAGCTGAGGAGGGCCAACTATTCCCAATGACATAGGTAATTTGTTAGTGTAACTAAGAGGCACATGCACACTTGAGAACCAGCACTTACATGTATTCTGCCCCTTGGCCTGGCACCGGCCACCATTATCTCTTTCATATTTATAAGACTTATGCCATGCCACTGCAAATTAAGAAGATATTTCAGTTATGGTGGTGAAGTCAAAAGATCACACATCATTATCCTTGTAATTATGTATCCTGTTTCATAAAATATGTTCAATCTGGTCTTTGGATTCATTGATGTCATTTCTTGTAAAGATAATTTCAAGTATTGTTTTCAATGTATCCCCACAGAAAGTCGACAGACTCTGGAGACGACTCAACATCTTGGAAAGGCCCAACCGAAAGCTAAGGCATCCCATCAGACTCCTAAAAGGGTCCACCAGACTCCTGAGACGGCTGAACTTATTGCACACGATGTCCAGCAGATTCACGAGATGCCAGAGACGATGAAACAAATCGCTGAGGTGTGACTCAAGAGTTCCTACCAACTGTGCAAGAGATTGCAGCTGAGGAGGGCCAACAATTCCTCAATGACATAGGTAATTTGTTAGTGTAACTAAGAGGCACATGCACACTTGAGAACCAGCACTTACATGTATTCTGCCCCCTTGGCCTGGCACCGGCCACCATTACCTCTTTCATATTGATAAGACTTATGCCATGCCACTGCAAATTAAGAAAATATTTCAGTTATGGTGGTGAAGTCAAAAGATCACACATCATTATCCTTGTAATTATGTATCCTGTTTCATAAAATATGTTCAATCTGGTCTTTGGATTCATTGATGTCATTTCTTGTAAAGATAATTTCAAGTATTGTTTTCAATGTATCCCACAGAAAATCGACAGACTCTGGAGACGACTCAACATCTTGGAAAGGCCCAACCGAATGCTAAGGCATCCCATCAGACTCCCAAAAGGGTCCACCAGACTCCTGAGACGGCTGAACTTATTGCACACGATGTCCAGCAGATTCACGAGATGCCAGAGACGATGAAACAAATCGCTGAGGTGACTCAAGAGTTCCTACCAACTGTGCAAGAGATTGCAGCTGAGGAGGGCCAACTATTCCTCAATGACATAGGTAATTTGTTAGTGTAACTAAGAGGCACATGCACACTTGAGAACCAGCACTTACATGTATTCTGCCCCCTTGGCCTGGCACCGGCCACCATTACCTCTTTCATATTTATAAGCCTTATGCCATGCCACTGCAAATTAAGAAAATATTTCAGTTATGGTGGTGAAGTCAAAAAATCACACATCATTATCCTTGTAATTATGTATTTTGTTTCATAAAATATGTTCAATCTGGTCTTTGGATTCATTGATGTCATTTCTTGTAAAGATAATTTCAAGTATTGTTTTCAATGTATCCCCACAGAAAGTCGACAGACTCTGGAGACGACTCAACATCTTGGAAAGGCCCAACCGAATGCTAAGGCATCCCATCAGACTCCCAAAAGGGTCCACCAGACTCCTGAGACGGCTGAACTTATTGCACACGATGTCCAGCAGATTCACGAGATGCCAGAGACGATGAAACAAATCGCTGAGATGACTCAAGAGTTCCCACCAACTGTGCAAGAGATTGCAGCTGAGGAGGGCCAACTATTCCCCAATGACATAGGTAATTTGTTAGGTAACTAAGAGGCACATGCACACTTGAGAACCAGCACCTACATGTTTTCTGCCCCCTTGGCCTGGCACCGGCCACCATTACCTCTTTCATATTTATAAGCCTTATGCCATGCCACTGCAAATTAAGAAAATATTTCAGTTATGGTGGTGAAGTCAAAAGATCACACATCATTATCCTTGTAATTATGTATCCTGTTTCATAAAATATGTTCAATCTGGTCTTTGGATTCACTGATGTCATTTCTTGTAAAGATAATTTCAAGTATTGTTTTCAATGTATCCGCACAGAAAATCGACAGACTCTGGAGACGACTCAACATCTTGGAAAGGCCCAACCGAATGCTAAGGCATCCCATCAGACTCCCAAAAGGTTCCACCAGACTCCTGAGACGGCTGAACTTATTGCACACGATGTCCAGCAGATTCACGAGATGCCAGAGACGATGAAACAAATGCTGAGGTGACTCAAGAGTTCCCACCAACTGTGCAAGAGATTACAGCTGAGGAGGGCCAACTATTCCCCAATGACATAGGTAATTTGTTAGTGTAACTAAGAGGCACATGCACACTTGAGAACCAGCACTTACATGTATTCTGCCCCCTTGGCCTGGCACCGGCCACCATTACCTCTTTCATATTTATAAGCCTTATGCCATGCCACTGCAAATTAAGAAAATATTTCAGTTATGGTGGTGAAGTCAAAAGATCACACATCATTATCCTTGTAATTATGTATCCTGTTTCATAAAATATGTTCAATCTGGTCTTTGGATTCATTGATGTAATTCTTGTAAAGATAATTTCAAGTATTGTTTTCAATGTATCCCCACAGAAAGTCGACAGACTCTGGAGACGACTCAACATCTTGGAAAGGCCCAACCGAAAGCTAAGGCATCCCATCAGACTCCCAAAAGGGTCCACCAGACTCCTGAGACGGCTGAACTTATTGCACACGATGTCCAGCAGATTCACGAGATGCCAGAGACGATGAAACAAATCGCTGAGGTTCCCACCAACTGTGCAAGAGATTACAGCTGAGGAGGGCCAACTATTCCCCAATGACATAGGTAATTTGTTAGTGTAACTAAGAGGCACATGCACACTTGAGAACCAGCACTTACATGTATTCTGCCCCTTGGCCTGGCACCGGCCACCATTACCTCTTTCATATTTATAAGCCTTATGCCATGCCACTGCAAATTAAGAAAATATTTCAGTTATGGTGGTGAAGTCAAAAGATCACACATCATTATCCTTGTAATTATGTATCCTGTTTCATAAAATATGTTCAATCTGGTCTTTGGATTCACTGATGTCATTTCTTGTAAAGATAATTTTAAGTATTGTTTTCAATGTATCCTCACAGAAAATCGACAGACTCTGGAGACGACTCAACATCTTAGAAAGGCCCAACCGAAAGCTAAGGCATCCAATCAGACTCCCAAAAGGGTCCACCAGACTCCTGAGACGGCTGAACTGATTGCACACGATGTCCAGCAGATTCACGAGATGCCAGAGACGATGAAACAAATTGCTGAGGTGACTCAAGAGTTCCCACCAACTGTGCAAGAGATTACAGCTGAGGAGGGCCAACTATTCCCCAATGACATAGGTAATTTGTTAGTGTAACTAAGAGGCACATGCACACTTGAGAACCAGCACTTACATGTATTCTGCCCCCTTGGCCTGGCACCGGCCACCATTACCTCTTTCATATTTATAAGCCTTATGCCATGCCACTGCAAATTAAGAAAATATTTCAGTTATGGTGGTGAAGTCAAAAGATCACACATCATTATCCTTGTAATTATGTATCCTGTTTCATAAAATATGTTCAATCTTGTCTTTGGATTCACTGATGTCATTTCTTGTAAAGATAATTTCAAGTATTGTTTTCAATGTATCCGCACAGAAAATCGACAGACTCTGGAGACGACTCAACATCTTGGAATGGCCCAACCGAAAGCTAAGGCATCCGATCAGACTCCCAAAAGGGTCCACCAGACTCCTGAGACGGCTGAACTGATTGCACACGATGTCCAGCAGATTCACGAGATGCCAGAGACGATGAAACAAATTGCTGAGGTGACTCAAGAGTTCCCACCAACTGTGCAAGAGATTACAGCTGAGGAGGGCCAACTATTCCCCAATGACATAGGTAATTTGTTAGTGTAACTAAGAGGCACATGCACACTTGAGAACCAGCACTTACATGTATTCTGCCCCTTGGCCTGGCACCGGCCACCATTACCTCTTTCATATTTATAAGCCTTATGCCATGCCACTGCAAATTAAGAAAATATTTCAGTTATGGTGGTGAAGTCAAAAGATCACACATCATTATCCTTGTAATTATGTATCCTGTTTCATAAAATATGTTCAATCTGGTCTTTGGATTCATTGATGTCATTTCTTGTAAAGATAATTTCAAGTATTGTTTTCAATGTATCCCCACGGAAAGTCGACAGACTCTGGAGACGACTCAACATCTTGGAAAGGCCCAACCGAATGCTAAGGCATCCCATCAGACTCCCAAAGGGTCCACCAGACTCCTGAGACGGCTGAACTTATTGCACACGATGTCCAGCAGATTCACGAGATGCCAGAGACGATGAAACAAATCGCTGAGATGACTCAAGAGTTCCCACCAACTGTGCAAGAGATTGCAGCTGAGGAGGGCCAACTATTCCCCAATGACATAGGTAATTTGTTAGGTAACTAAGAGGCACATGCACACTTGCGAACCAGCACCTACATGTTTTCTGCCCCTTGGCCTGGCACCGGCCACCATTACCTCTTTCATATTTATAAGCCTTATGCCATGCCACTGCAAATTAAGAAAATATTTCAGTTATGGTGGTGAAGTCAAAAGATCACACATCATTATCCTTGTAATTATGTATCCTGTTTCATAAAATATGTTCAATCTGGTCTTTGGATTCACTGATGTCATTTCTTGTAAAGATAATTTCAAGTATTGTTTTCAATGTATCCTCACAGAAAATCGACAGACTCTGGAGACGACTCAACATCTTGGAAAGGCCCAACCGAAAGCTAAGGCATCCCATCAGACTCCCAAAAGGGTCCACCAGACTCCTGAGACGGCTGAACTTATTGCACACGATGTCCAGCAGATTCACGGAAGCCAGAGACGATGAAACAAATTGCTGAGGTGACTCAAGAGTTCCCACCAACTGTGCAAGAGATTACAGCTGAGGAGGGCCAACTATTCCCCAATGACATAGGTAATTTGTTAGTGTAACTAAGAGGCACATGCACACTTGAGAACCAGCACTTACATGTATTCTGCCCCATTGGCCTGGCACCGGCCACCATTACCTCTTTCATATTTATAAGCCTTATGCCATGCCACTGCAAATTAAGAAAATATTTCAGTTATGGTGGTGAAGTCAAAAGATCACACATCATTATCCTTGTAATTATGTATCCTGTTTCATAAAATATGTTCAATCTGGTCTTTGGATTCATTGATGTAATTTCTTGTAAAGATAATTTCAAGTATTGTTTTCAATGTATCCCCACAGAAAGTCGACAGACTCTGGAGACGACTCAACATCTTGGAAAGGCCCAACCGAAAGCTAAGGCATCCCATTAGACTCCCAAAAGGGTCCACCAGACTCCTGAGACGGCTGAACTTATTGCACACGATGTCCAGCAGATTCATGAGATGCCAGAGACGATGAAACAAATCGCTGAGGTTCCACCAACTGTGCAAGAGATTACAGCTGAGGAGGGCCAACTATTCCCCAATGACATAGGTAATTTGTTAGTGTAACTAAGAGGCACATGCACACTTGAGAACCAGCACTTACATGTATTCTGCCCCCTTGGCCTGGCACCGGCCACCATTACCTCTTTCATATTTATAAGCCTTATGCCATGCCACTGCAAATTAAGAAAATATTTCAGTTATGGTGGTGAAGTCAAAAGATCACACATCATTATCCTTGTAATTATGTATCCTGTTTCATAAAATATGTTCAATCTTGTCTTTGGATTCATTGATGTCATTTCTTGTAAAGATAATTTCAAGTATTGTTTTCAATGTATCCTCACAGAAAATCGACAGACTCTGGAGACGACTCAACATCTTAGAAAGGCCCAACCGAAAGCTAAGGTATCCATCAGACTCCCAAAAGGGTCCACCAGACTCCTGAGACGGCTGAACTGATTGCACACGATGTCCAGCAGATTCACGAGATGCCAGAGACGATGAAACAAATTGCTGAGGTGACTCAAGAGTTCCCACCAACTGTGCAAGAGATTACAGCTGAGGAGGGCCAACTATTCCCAATGACATAGGTAATTTGTTAGTGTAACTAAGAGGCACATGCACACTTGAGAACCAGCACTTACATGTATTCTGCCCCCTTGGCCTGCACCGGCCACCATTACCTCTTTCATATTTATAAGCCTTATGCCATGCCACTGCAAATTAAGAAAATATTTCAGTTATGGTGGTGAAGTCAAAAGATCACACATCATTATCCTTCTAATTATGTATCCTGTTTCATAAAATATGTTCATTCTGGTCTTTGGATTCATTGATGTCATTTCTTGTAAAGATAATTTCAAGTATTGTTTTCAATGTATCCCACAGAAAATCGACAGACTCTGGAGACGACTCAACATCTTGGAAAGGCCCAACCGAAAGCTAAGGCATCCCATCAGACTCCCAAAAGGGTCCACCAGACTCCTGAGACGGCTGAACTTATTGCACACGATGTCCAGCAGATTCACGAGATGCCAGAGACGATGAAACAAATCGCTGAGATGACTCAAGAGTTCCCACCAACTGTGCAAGAGATTACAGCTGAGGAGGGCCAACTATTCCCCAATGACATAGGTAATTTGTTAGTGTAACTAAGAGGCACATGCACACTTGAGAACCAGCACTTACATGTATTCTGCCCCCTTGGCCTGGCACCGGCCACCATTACCTCTTTCATATTTATAAGCCTTATGCCATGCCACTGCAAATTAAGAAAAAATTTCAGTTATGGTGGTGAAGTCAAAAGATCACACATCATTATCCTTCTAATTATGTATCCTGTTTCATAAAATATGTTCATTCTGGTCTTTGGATTCATTGATGTCATTTCTTGTAAAGATAATTTCAAGTATTGTTTTCAATGTATCCCACAGAAAATCGACAGACTCTGGAGACGACTCAACATCTTGGAAAGGCCCAACCGAAAGCTAAGGCATCCCATCAGACTCCCAAAAGGGTCCACCAGACTCCTGAGACGGCTGAACGTATTGCACACGATGTCCAGCAGATTCACGAGATGCCAGAGACGATGAAACAAATCGCTGAGGTGTGACTCAAGAGTTCCTACCAACTGTGCAAGAGATTGCAGCTGAGGAGGGCCAACAATTCCTCAATGACATAGGTAATTTGTTAGTGTAACTAAGAGGCACATGCACACTTGAGAACCAGCACTTACATGTATTCTGCCCCCTTGGCCTGGCACCGGCCACCATTACCTCTTTCATATTTATAAGCCTTATGCCATGCCACTGCAAATTAAGAAAATATTTCAGTTATGGTGGTGAAGTCAAAAGATCACACATCATTATCCTTCTAATTATGTATCCTGTTTCATAAAATATGTTCAATCTGGTCTTTGGATTCACTGATGTCATTTCTTGTAAAGATAATTTCAAGTATTGTTTTCAATGTATCCGCACAGAAAATCGACAGACTCTGGAGACGACTCAACATCTTGGAATGGCCCAACCGAAAGCTAAGGCATCCCATCAGACTCCCGAAAGGGTCCACCAGACTCCTGAGACGGCTGAACTTATTGCACACGATGTCCAGCAGATTCAGGAGATGCCAGAGACGATGAAACAAATTGCTGAGGTGACTCAAGAGTTCCACCAACTGTGCAAGAGATTACAGCTGAGGAGGGCCAACTATTCCCCAATGACATAGGTAATTTGTTAGTGTAACTAAGAGGCACATGCACACTTGAGAACCAGCACTTACATGTATTCTGCCCCCTTGGCCTGGCACCGGCCACCATTACCTCTTTCATATTTATAAGCCTTATGCCATGCCACTGCAAATTAAGAAAATATTTCAGTTATGGTGGTGAAGTCAAAAGATCACACATCATTATCCTTGTAATTATGTATCCTGTTTCATAAAATATGTTCAATCTGGTCTTTGGATTCACTGATGTCATTTCTTGTAAAGATAATTTCAAGTATTGTTTTCAATGTATCCGCACAGAAAATCGACAGACTCTGGAGACGACTCAACATCTTGGAAAGGCCCAACCGAAAGCTAAGGCATCCCATCAGACTCCCAAAAGGGTCCACCAGACTCCTGAGACGGCTGAACTTATTGCACACGATGTCCAGCAGATTCACGAGATGCCAGAGACGATGAAACAAATTGCTGAGGTGACTCAAGAGTTCCACCAACTGTGCAAGAGATTACAGCTGAGGAGGGCCAACTATTCCCAATGACATAGGTAATTTGTTAGTGTAACTAAGAGGCACATGCACACTTGAGAACCAGCACTTACATGTATTCTGCCCCCTTGGCCTGGCACCGGCCACCATTACCTCTTTCATATTTATAAGCCTTATGCCATGCCACTGCAAATTAAGAAAATATTTCAGTTATGGTGGTGAAGTCAAAAGATCACACATCATTATCCTTGTAATTATGTATCCTGTTTCATAAAATATGTTCAATCTGGTCTTTGGATTCATTGATGTCATTTCTTGTAAAGATAATTTCAAGTATTGTTTTCAATGTATCCCACGAAAGTCGACAGACTCTGGAGACGACTCAACATCTTGGAAAGGCCCAACCGAATGCTAAGGCATCCCATCAGACTCCCAAAAGGGTCCACCAGACTCCTGAGACGGCTGAACTTATTGCACACGATGTCCAGCAGATTCACGAGATGCCAGAGACGATGAAACAAATCGCTGAGATGACTCAAGAGTTCCCACCAACTGTGCAAGAGATTGCAGCTGAGGAGGGCCAACTATTCCCCAATGACATAGGTAATTTGTTAGGTAACTAAGAGGCACATGC
This sequence comes from Lytechinus variegatus, assembly GCF_018143015.1. Taxonomy (NCBI): domain Eukaryota; kingdom Metazoa; phylum Echinodermata; class Echinoidea; order Temnopleuroida; family Toxopneustidae; genus Lytechinus; species Lytechinus variegatus. The sequence continues at coordinate 3,808,716 of NC_054740.1, read as the reverse complement.
ACACTTGCGAACCAGCACCTACATGTTTCTGCCCCTTTGGCCTGGCACCGGCCACCATTACCTCTTTCATATTTATAAGCCTTATGCCATGCCACTGCAAATTAAGAAAATATTTCAGTTATGGTGGTGAAGTCAAAAGATCACACATCATTATCCTTGTAATTATGTATCCTGTTTCATAAAATATGTTCAATCTGGTCTTTGGATTCATGATGTCATTTCTTGTAAAGATAATTTCAAGTATTGTTTTCAATGTATCCTCACAGAAAATCGACAGACTCTGGAGACGACTCAACATCTTGGAATGGCCCAACCGAAAGCTAAGGCATCCCATCAGACTCCCAAAAGGGTCCACCAGACTCCTGAGACGGCTGAACTTATTGCACACGATGTCCAGCAGATTCACGGAAGCCAGAGACGATGAAACAAATTGCTGAGGTGACTCAAGAGTTCCACCAACTGTGCAAGAGATTACAGCTGAGGAGGGCCAACTATTCCCCAATGACATAGGTAATTTGTTAGTGTAACTAAGAGGCACATGCACACTTGAGAACCAGCACTTACATGTATTCTGCCCCTTGGCCTGGCACCGGCCACCATTACCTCTTTCATATTTATAAGCCTTATGCCATGCCACTGCAAATTAAGAAAATAATTCAGTTATGGTGGTGAAGTCAAAAGATCACACATCATTATCCTTGTAATTATGTATCCTGTTTCATAAAATATGTTCAATCTGGTCTTTGGATTCATTGATGTCATTTCTTGTAAAGATAATTTCAAGTATTGTTTTCAATGTATCCCCACAGAAAGTCGACAGACTCTGGAGACGACTCAACATCTTGGAAAGGCCCAACCGAAAGCTAAGGCATCCCATCAGACTCCAAAAGGGTCCACCAGACTCCTGAGACGGCTGAACTTATTGCACACGATGTCCAGCAGATTCACGAGATGCCAGAGACGATGAAACAAATCGCTGAGGTTCCCACCAACTGTGCAAGAGATTACAGCTGAGGAGGGCCAACTATTCCCCAATGACATAGGTAATTTGTTAGTGTAACTAAGAGGCACATGCACACTTGAGAACCAGCACTTACATGTATTCTGCCCCTTGGCCTGGCACCGGCCACCATTACCTCTTTCATATTTATAAGCCTTATGCCATGCCACTGCAAATTAAGAAAATATTTCAGTTATGGTGGTGAAGTCAAAAGATCACACATCATTATCCTTGTAATTATGTATCCTGTTTCATAAAATATGTTCAATCTGGTCTTTGGATTCATTGATGTCATTTCTTGTAAAGATAATTTCAAGTATTGTTTTCAATGTATCCCCACGGAAAATCGACAGACTCTGGAGACGACTCAACATCTTGGAAAGGCCCAACCGAATGCTAAGGCATCCCATCAGACTCCCAAAAGGGTCCACCAGACTCCTGAGACGGCTGAACTTATTGCACACGATGTCCAGCAGATTCACGAGATGCCAGAGACGATGAAACAAATCGCTGAGATGACTCAAGAGTTCCCACCAACTGTGCAAGAGATTGCAGCTGAGGAGGGCCAACTATTCCCCAATGACATAGGTAATTTGTTAGGTAACTAAGAGGCACATGCACACTTGCGAACCAGCACCTACATGTATTCTGCCCCCTTGGCCTGGCACCGGCCACCATTACCTCTTTCATATTTATAAGCCTTATGCCATGCCACTGCAAATTAAGAAAATATTTCAGTTATGGTGGTGAAGTCAAAAGATCACACATCATTATCCTTCTAATTATGTATCCTGTTTCATAAAATATGTTCAATCTGGTCTTTGGATTCACTGATGTCATTTCTTGTAAAGATAATTTCAAGTATTGTTTTCAATGTATCCGCACAGAAAATCGACAGACTCTGGAGACGACTCAACATCTTGGAAAGGCCCAACCGAAAGCTAAGGCATCCCATCAGACTCCCGAAAGGGTCCACCAGACTCCTGAGACGGCTGAACTTATTGCACACGATGTCCAGCAGATTCAGGAGATGCCAGAGACGATGAAACAAATTGCTGAGGTGACTCAAGAGTTCCCACCAACTGTGCAAGAGATTACAGCTGAGGAGGGCCAACTATTCCCCAATGACATAGGTAATTTGTTAGTGTAACTAAGAGGCACATGCACACTTGAGAACCAGCACTTACATGTATTCTGCCCCTTGGCCTGGCACCGGCCACCATTACCTCTTTCATATTTATAAGCCTTATGCCATGCCACTGCAAATTAAGAAAATATTTCAGTTATGGTGGTGAAGTCAAAAGATCACACATCATTATCCTTGTAATTATGTATCCTGTTTCATAAAATATGTTCAATCTTGTCTTTGGATTCACTGATGTCATTTCTTGTAAAGATAATTTCAAGTATTGTTTTCAATGTATCCGCACAGAAAATCGACAGACTCTGGAGACGACTCAACATCTTGGAAAGGCCCAACCGAAAGCTAAGGCATCCCATCAGACTCCCAAAAGGGTCCACCAGACTCCTGAGACGGCTGAACTTATTGCACACGATGTCCAGCAGATTCACGAGATGCCAGAGACGATGAAACAAATTGCTGAGGTGACTCAAGAGTTCCCACCAACTGTGCAAGAGATTACAGCTGAGGAGGGCCAACTATTCCCCAATGACATAGGTAATTTGTTAGTGTAACTAAGAGGCACATGCACACTTGAGAACCAGCACTTACATGTATTCTGCCCCCTTGGCCTGGCACCGGCCACCATTACCTCTTTCATATTTATAAGCCTTATGCCATGCCACTGCAAATTAAGAAAATATTTCAGTTATGGTGGTGAAGTCAAAAGATCACACATCATTATCCTTGTAATTATGTATCCTGTTTCATAAAATATGTTCAATCTTGTCTTTGGATTCATTGATGTCATTTCTTGTAAAGATAATTTCAAGTATTGTTTTCAATGTATCCGCACAGAAAATCGACAGACTCTGGAGACGACTCAACATCTTGGAAGGCCCAACCGAAAGCTAAGGCATCCCATCAGACTCCCGAAAGGGTCCACCAGACTCCTGAGACGGCTGAACTTATTGCACACGATGTCCAGCAGATTCACGAGATGCCAGAGACGATGAAACAAATTGCTGAGGTGACTCAAGAGTTCCCACCAACTGTGCAAGAGATTACAGCTGAGGAGGGCCAACTATTCCCCAATGACATAGGTAATTTGTTAGTGTAACTAAGAGGCACATGCACACTTGAGAACCAGCACCTACATGTTTTCTGCCCCTTGGCCTGGCACCGGCCACCATTACCTCTTTCATATTTATAAGCCTTATGCCATGCCACTGCAAATTAAGAAAATATTTCAGTTATGGTGGTGAAGTCAAAAGATCACACATCATTATCCTTGTAATTATGTATCCTGTTTCATAAAATATGTTCAATCTGGTCTTTGGATTCATGATGTCATTTCTTGTAAAGATAATTTCAAGTATTGTTTTCAATGTATCCCCACAGAAAATCGACAGACTCTGGAGACGACTCAACATCTTGGAATGGCCCAACCGAAAGCTAAGGCATCCCATCAGACTCCCAAAAGGGTCCACCAGACTCCTGAGACGGCTGAACTTATTGCACACGATGTCCAGCAGATTCACGGATGCCAGAGACGATGAAACAAATTGCTGAGGTGACTCAAGAGTTCCCACCAACTGTGCAAGAGATTACAGCTGAGGAGGGCCAACTATTCCCAATGACATAGGTAATTTGTTAGTGTAACTAAGAGGCACATGCACACTTGAGAACCAGCACTTACATGTATTCTGCCCCATTGGCCTGGCACCGGCCACCATTACCTCTTTCATATTTATAAGCCTTATGCCATGCCACTGCAAATTAAGAAAATATTTCAGTTATGGTGGTGAAGTCAAAAGATCACACATCATTATCCTTGTAATTATGTATCCTGTTTCATAAAATATGTTCAATCTGGTCTTTGGATTCATTGATGTCATTTCTTGTAAAGATAATTTCAAGTATTGTTTTCAATGTATCCCCACAGAAAGTCGACAGACTCTGGAGACGACTCAACATCTTGGAAAGGCCCAACCGAAAGCTAAGGCATCCCATCAGACTCCAAAAGGGTCCACCAGACTCCTGAGACGGCTGAACTTATTGCACACGATGTCCAGCAGATTCACGAGATGCCAGAGACGATGAAACAAATCGCTGAGGTTCCCACCAACTGTGCAAGAGATTACAGCTGAGGAGGGCCAACTATTCCCAATGACATAGGTAATTTGTTAGTGTAACTAAGAGGCACATGCACACTTGAGAACCAGCACTTACATGTATTCTGCCCCCTTGGCCTGGCACCGGCCACCATTACCTCTTTCATATTTATAAGCCTTATGCCATGCCACTGCAAATTAAGAAAATATTTCAGTTATGGTGGTGAAGTCAAAAGATCACACATCATTATCCTTGTAATTATGTATCCTGTTTCATAAAATATGTTCAATCTGGTCTTTGGATTCATTGATGTCATTTCTTGTAAAGATAATTTCAAGTATTGTTTTCAATGTATCCCCACAGAAATCGACAGACTCTGGAGACGACTCAACATCTTGGAAAGGCCCAACCGAAAGCTAAGGCATCCCATCAGACTCCCAAAAGGGTCCACCAGACTCCTGAGACGGCTGAACTTATTGCACACGATGTCCAGCAGATTCACGGATGCCAGAGACGATGAAACAAATCGCTGAGATGACTCAAGAGTTCCCACCAACTGTGCAAGAGATTGCAGCTGAGGAGGGCCAACTATTCCCCAATGACATAGGTAATTTGTTAGTGTAACTAAGAGGCACATGCACACTTGCGAACCAGCACTACATGTTTTCTGCCCCTTGGCCTGGCACCGGCCACCATTACCTCTTTCATATTTATAAGCCTTATGCCATGCCACTGCAAATTAAGAAAATATTTCAGTTATGGTGGTGAAGTCAAAAGATCACACATCATTATCCTTCTAATTATGTATCCTGTTTCATAAAATATGTTCAATCTGGTCTTTGGATTCATTGATGTCATTTCTTGTAAAGATAATTTCAAGTATTGTTTTCAATGTATCCGCACAGAAAATCGACAGACTCTGGAGACGACTCAACATCTTGGAAAGGCCCAACCGAAAGCTAAGGCATCCCATCAGACTCCCCAAAGGGTCCACCAGACTCCTGAGACGGCTGAACTTATTGCACACGATGTCCAGCAGATTCACGAGATGCCAGAGACGATGAAACAAATCGCTGAGGTGACTCAAGAGTTCCCACCAACTGTGCAAGAGATTACAGCTGAGGAGGGCCAACTATTCCCCAATGACATAGGTAATTTGTTAGTGTAACTAAGAGGCACATGCACACTTGAGAACCAGCACTTACATGTATTCTGCCCCCTTGGCCTGGCACCGGCCACCATTACCTCTTTCATATTTATAAGCCTTATGCCATGCCACTGCAAATTAAGAAAATATTTCAGTTATGGTGGTGAAGTCAAAAGATCACACATCATTATCCTTCTAATTATGTATCCTGTTTCATAAAATATGTTCAATCTGGTCTTTGGATTCATTGATGTCATTTCTTGTAAAGATAATTTCAAGTATTGTTTTCAATGTATCCCCACAGAAAATCGACAGACTCTGGAGACGACTCAACATCTTGGAAAGGCCCAACCGAAAGCTAAGGCATCCCATCAGACTCCCAAAAGGGTCCACCAGACTCCTGAGACGGCTGAACTGATTGCACACGATGTCCAGCAGATTCACGAGATGCCAGAGACGATGAAACAAATCGCTGAGGTGACTCAAGAGTTCCCACCAACTGTGCAAGAGATTACAGCTGAGGAGGGCCAACAATTCCCCAATGACATAGGTAATTTGTTAGTGTAACTAAGAGGCACATGCACACTTGAGAACCAGCACTTACATGTATTCTGCCCCCTTGGCCTGGCACCGGCCACCATTACCTCTTTCATATTTATAAGCCTTATGCCATGCCACTGCAAATTAAGAAAATATTTCAGTTATGGTGGTGAAGTCAAAAGATCACACATCATTATCCTTGTAATTATGTATCCTGTTTCATAAAATATGTTCAATCTGGTCTTTGGATTCATTGATGTCATTTCTTGTAAAGATAATTTCAAGTATTGTTTTCAATGTATCCCACAGAAAGTCGACAGACTCTGGAGACGACTCAACATCTTGGAAAGGCCCAACCGAAAGCTAAGGCATCCCATCAGACTCCCAAAAGGGTCCACCAGACTCCTGAGACGGCTGAACTTATTGCACACGATGTCCAGCAGATTCACGAGATGCCAGAGACGATGAAACAAATCGCTGAGGTGACTCAAGAGTTCCTACCAACTGTGCAAGAGATTGCAGCTGAGGAGGGCCAACAATTCCCCAATGACATAGGTAATTTGTTAGTGTAACTAAGAGGCACATGCACACTTGAGAACCAGCACTTACATGTATTCTGCCCCCTTGGCCTGGCACCGGCCACCATTACCTCTTTCATATTTATAAGCTTATGCCATGCCACTGCAAATTAAGAAAATATTTCAGTTATGGTGGTGAAGTCAAAAGATCACACATCATTATCCTTGTAATTATGTATCCTGTTTCATAAAATTGTTCAATCTGTCTTTGGATTCATTGATGTCATTTCTTGTAAAGATAATTTCAAGTATTGTTTTCAATGTATCCCACAGAAAGTCGACAGACTCTGGAGACGACTCAACATCTTGGAAAGGCCCAACCGAAAGCTAAGGCATCCCATCAGACTCCCAAAAGGGTCCACCAGACTCCTGAGACGGCTGAACTTATTGCACACGATGTCCAGCAGATTCACGAGATGCCAGAGACGATGAAACAAATCGCTGAGGTGACTCAAGAGTTCCTACCAACTGTGCAAGAGATTACAGCTGAGGAGGGCCAACAATTCCTCAATGACATAGGTAATTTGTTAGTGTAACTAAGAGGCACATGCACACTTGAGAACCAGCACTTAAATGTATTCTGCCTCTTGGCCTGGCACCGGCCACCATTACCTCTTTCATATTTATAAGACTTATGCCATGCCACTGCAAATTAAGAAAATATTTCAGTTATGGTGGTGAAGTCAAAAGATCACACATCATTATCCTTGTAATTATGTATCCTGTTTCATAAAATATGTTCAATCTGGTCTTTGGATTCATTGATGTCATTTCTTGTAAAGATAATTTCAAGTATTGTTTTCAATGTATCCCACAGAAATCGACAGACTCTGGAGACGACTCAACATCTTGGAAAGGCCCAACCGAAAGCTAAGGCATCCCATCAGACTCCCAAAAGGGTCCACCAGACTCCTGAGACGGCTGAACTTATTGCACACGATGTCCAGCAGATTCACGAGATGCCAGAGACGATGAAACAAATCGCTGAGGTGACTCAAGAGTTCCTACCAACTGTGCAAGAGATTACAGCTGAGGAGGGCCAACTATTCCCCAATGACATAGGTAATTTGTTAGTGTAACTAAGAGGCACATGCACACTTGAGAACCAGCACTTACATGTATTCTGCCCCTTGGCCTGGCACCGGCCACCATTACCTCTTTCATATTTATAAGCCTTATGCCATGCCACTGCAAATTAAGAAAATATTTCAGTTATGGTGGTGAAGTCAAAAGATCACACATCATTATCCTTGTAATTATGTATCCTGTTTCATAAAATATGTTCAATCTGGTCTTTGGATTCATTGATGTCATTTCTTGTAAAGATAATTTCAAGTATTGTTTTCAATGTATCCCACAGAAAATCGACAGACTCTGGAGACGACTCAACATCTTGGAAAGGCCCAACCGAAAGCTAAGGCATCCCATCAGACTCCAAAAGGGTCCACCAGACTCCTGAGACGGCTGAACTTATTGCACACGATGTCCAGCAGATTCACGAGATGCCAGAGACGATGAAACAAATCGCTGAGTGTGACTCAAGAGTTCCTACCAACTGTGCAAGAGATTGCAGCTGAGGAGGGCCAACAATTCCCCAATGACATAGGTAATTTGTTAGTGTAACTAAGAGGCACATGCACACTTGAGAACCAGCACTTACATGTATTCTGCCCCCTTGGCCTGGCACCGGCCACCATTACCTCTTTCATATTTATAAGCCTTATGCCATGCCACTGCAAATTAAGAAAATATTTCAGTTATGGTGGTGAAGTCAAAAGATCACACATCATTATCCTTGTAATTATGTATCCTGTTTCATAAAATATGTTCAATCTGGTCTTTGGATTCATTGATGTCATTTCTTGTAAAGATAATTTCAAGTATTGTTTTCAATGTATCCCACAGAAAATCGACAGACTCTGGAGACGACTCAACATCTTGGAAAGGCCCAACCGAAAGCTAAGGCATCCCATCAGACTCCCAAAAGGGTCCACCAGACTCCTGAGACGGCTGAACTTATTGCACACGATGTCCAGCAGATTCACGAGATGCCAGAGACGATGAAACAAATCGCTGAGGTGACTCAAGAGTTCCCACCAACTGTGCAAGAGATTGCAGCTGAGGAGGGCCAACTATTCCCAATGACATAGGTAATTTGTTAGTGTAACTAAGAGGCACATGCACACTTGAGAACCAGCACTTACATGTATTCTGCCCCTTGGCCTGGCACCGGCCACCATTACCTCTTTCATATTTATAAGCCTTATGCCATGCCACTGCAAATTAAGAAAATATTTCAGTTATGGTGGTGAAGTCAAAAGATCACACATCATTATCCTTGTAATTATGTATCCTGTTTCATAAAATATGTTCAATCTGGTCTTTGGATTCATTGATGTCATTTCTTGTAAAGATAATTTCAAGTATTGTTTTCAATGTATCCCCACAGAAAATCGACAGACTCTGGAGACGACTCAACATCTTGGAAAGGCCCAACCGAAAGCTAAGGCATCCCATCAGACTCCAAAAGGGTCCACCAGACTCCTGAGACGGCTGAACTTATTGCACACGATGTCCAGCAGATTCACGAGATGCCAGAGACGATGAAACAAATCGCTGAGGTGACTCAAGAGTTCCCACCAACTGTGCAAGAGATTGCAGCTGAGGAGGGCCAACTATTCCCAATGACATAGGTAATTTGTTAGTGTAACTAAGAGGCACATGCACACTTGAGAACCAGCACTTACATGTATTCTGCCCCCTTGGCCTGGCACCGGCCACCATTACCTCTTTCATATTTATAAGCCTTATGCCATGCCACTGCAAATTAAGAAAATATTTCAGTTATGGTGGTGAAGTCAAAAGATCACACATCATTATCCTTGTAATTATGTATCTGTTTCATAAAATATGTTCAATCTGGTCTTTGGATTCATTGATGTCATTTCTTGTAAAGATAATTTCAAGTATTGTTTTCAATGTATCCCACAGAAAGTCGACAGACTCTGGAGACGACTCAACATCTTGGAAAGGCCCAACCGAAAGCTAAGGCATCCCATCAGACTCCCAAAAGGGTCCACCAGACTCCTGAGACGGCTGAACTTATTGCACACGATGTCCAGCAGATTCACGAGATGCCAGAGACGATGAAACAAATCGCTGAGGTGTGACTCAAGAGTTCCTACCAACTGTGCAAGAGATTAGAGCTGAGGAGGGCCAACAATTCCTAAATGACATAGGCAATTTATTAGTGTAACTAAGAGGCACATGCACACTTGAGAACCAGCACTTACATGTATTCTGCCCCCTTGGCCTGGCACCGGCCACCATTACCTCTTTCATATTTATAAGCCTTATGCCATGCCACTGCAAATTAAGAAAATATTTCAGTTATGGTGGTGAAGTCAAAAGATCACACATCATTATCCTTGTAATTATGTATCCTGTTTCATAAAATATGTTCATTCTGGTCTTTGGATTCATTGATGTCATTTCTTGTAAAGATAATTTCAAGTATTGTTTTCAATGTATTCCCACAGAAAATCGACAGACTCTGGAGACGACTCAACATCTTGGAAAGGCCCAACCGAAAGCTAAGGCATCCCATCAGACTCCCAAAAGGGGCCACTGACTCCTGAGACGCTGAACGTATGCTCACGATGTCCCAATGTTGGCAACCGGCCAACATTACCTCTTTCATGTTTATTACTCCTTTATGCCATGCCACTGCAAATTAAGAAAATATTTCAGTTATGGTGTGAAGTCAAAAGATCACACATCATTATCCTTGTAATTATGTATCCTGTTTCATAAAATATGTTCAATCTGGTCTTGGATTCATTGATGTCATTTCTTGTAAAGATAATTTCAAGTATTGTTTTCAATGTATCCCACGAAAATCGACAGACTCTGGAGACGACTCAACATCTTGGAAAGGCCCAACCGAAAGCTAAGGCATCCCATCAGACTCCCAAAAGGGTCCACCAGACTCCTGAGACGGCTGAACTTATTGCACACGATGTCCAGCAGATTCACAAGATGCCAGAGACGATGAAACAAATCGCTGAGGTGTGACTCAAGAGTTCTACCAACTGTGCAAGAGATTAGAGCTGAGGAGGGCCAACAATTCCTCAATGACATAGGTAATTTGTTGTGTAACTAAGAGGCACATGCACACTTGAGAACCAGCACTTACATGTATTCTGCCCCTTGGCCTGGCACCTGCCACCATTACCTCTTTCATATTTATAAGCCTTATGCCATGCCACTGCAAATTAAGAAAATATTTCAGTTATGGTGGTGAAGTCAAAAGATCACACATCATTATCCTTGTAATTATGTATCCTGTTTCATAAAATATGTTCATTCTGGTCTTTGGATTCATTGATGTCATTTCTTGTAAAGATAATTTCAAGTATTGTTTTCAATGTATTCCCACAGAAAATCGACAGACTCTGGAGACGACTCAACATCTTGGAAAGGCCCAACCGAAAGCTAAGGCATCCCATCAGACTCCCAAAAGGTCCACCAGACTCCTGAGACGGCTGAACTTATTGCACACGATGTCCCAGATTCACGAGATGCCAGAGACGATGAAACAAATCGCTGAGGTGACTCAAGAGTTCCCACCAACTGTGCAAGAGATTGCAGCTGAGGAGGGCCAACAATTCCCAATGACATAGGTAATTTGTTAGTGTAACTAAGAGGCACATGCACACTTGAGAACCAGCACTTACATGTATTCTGCCCCTTGGCCTGGCACCGGCCACCATTACCTCTTTCATATTTATAAGCCTTATGCCATGCCACTGCAAATTAAGAAAATATTTCAGTTATGGTGGTGAAGTCAAAAGATCACACATCATTATCCTTGTAATTATGTATCCTGTTTCATAAAATATGTTCAATCTGGTCTTTGGATTCATTGATGTCATTTCTTGTAAAGATAATTTCAAGTATTGTTTTCAATGTATCCCACAGAAAGTCGACAGACTCTGGAGACGACTCAACATCTTGGAAAGGCCCAACCGAAAGCTAAGGCATCCCATCAGACTCCAAAAAGGGTCCACCAGACTCCTGAGACGGCTGAACTTATTGCACACGATGTCCAGCAGATTCACGAGATGCCAGAGACGATGAAACAAATCGCTGAGGTGACTCAAGAGTTCCCACCAACTGTGCAAGAGATTGCAGCTGAGGAGGGCCAACTATTCCCCAATGACATAGGTAATTTGTTAGTGTAACTAAGAGGCACATGCACACTTGAGAACCAGCACTTACATGTATTCTGCCCCCTTGGCCTGGCACCGGCCACCATTACCTCTTTCATATTTATAAGCCTTATGCCATGCCACTGCAAATTAAGAAAATATTTCAGTTATGGTGGTGAAGTCAAAAGATCACACATCATTATCCTTGTAATTATGTATCCTGTTTCATAAAATTTTTCAATCTGGTCTTTGGATTCATTGATGTCATTTCTTGTAAAGATAATTTCAAGTATTGTTTTCAATGTATCCCAACAGAAAGTCGACAGACTCTGGAGACGACTCAACATCTTGGAAAGGCCCAACCGAAAGCTAAGGCATCCCATCAGACTCCCAAAAGGGTCCACCAGACTCCTGAGACGGCTGAACTTATTGCACACGATGTCCAGCAGATTCACGAGATGCCAGAGACGATGAAACAAATCGCTGAGGTGACTCAAGAGTTCCTACCAACTGTGCAAGAGATTGCAGCTGAGGAGGGCCAACAATTCCTCAATGACATAGGTAATTTGTTAGTGTAACTAAGAGGCACATGCACACTTGAGAACCAGCACTTACATGTATTCTGCCCCTTGGCCTGGCACCGGCCACCATTACCTCTTTCATATTTATAAGCCTTATGCCATGCCACTGCAAATTAAGAAAATATTTCAGTTATGGTGGTGAAGTCAAAAGATCACACATCATTATCCTTGTAATTATGTATCTTGTTTCATAAAATATGTTCAATCTGGTCTTTGGATTCATTGATGTCATTTCTTGTAAAGATAATTTCAAGTATTGTTTTCAATGTATCCCCACAGAAAATCGACAGACTCTGGAGACGACTCAACATCTTGGAAAGGCCCAACCGAATGCTAAGGCATCCCATCAGACTCCCAAAAGGGTCCACCAGACTCCTGAGACGGCTGAACTTATTGCACACGATGTCCAGCAGATTCACGAGATGCCAGAGACGATGAAACAAATCGCTGAGGTGACTCAAGAGTTCCCACAACTGTGCAAGAGATTGCAGCTGAGGAGGGCCAACTAATCCCCAATGACATAGGTAATTTGTTAGGTAACTAAGAGGCACATGCACACTTGAGAACCAGCACTTACATGTATTCTGCCCCCTTGGCCTGGCACCGGCCACCATTACCTCTTCATATTTATAAGCCTTATGCCATGCCACTGCAAATTAAGAAAATATTTCAGTTATGGTGGTGAAGTCAAAAGATCACACATCATTATCCTTGTAATTATGTATCCTGTTTCATAAAATATGTTCAATCTGGTCTTTGGATTCATTGATGTCATTTCTTGTAAAGATAATTTCAAGTATTGTTTTCAATGTATCCCACAGAAAATCGACAGACTCTGGAGACGACTCAACATCTTGGAAAGGCCCAACCGAAAGCTAAGGCATCCCATCAGACTCCCAAAAGGGTCCACCAGACTCCTGAGACGGCTGAACTTATTGCACACGATGTCCAGCAGATTCACGAGATGCCAGAGACGATGAAACAAATCGCTGAGGTGACTCAAGAGTTCCAACCAACTGTGCAAGAGATTACAGCTGAGGAGGGCCAACTATTCCCCAATGACATAGGTAATTTGTTAGTGGTAACTAAGAGGCACATGCACACTTGAGAACCAGCACTTACATGTATTCTGCCCCTTGGCCTGGCACCGCCACCATTACCTCTTTCATATTTATAAGCCTTATGCCATGCCACTGCAAATTAAGAAAATATTTCAGTTATGGTGGTGAAGTCAAAAGATCACACATCATTATCCTTGTAATTATGTATCCTGTTTCATAAAATTGTTCAATCTGGTCTTGGATTCATTGATGTCATTTCTTGTAAAGATAATTTCAAGTATTGTTTTCAATGTATCCCCACAGAAAATCGACAGACTCTGGAGACGACTCAACATCTTGGAAAGGCCCAACCGAAAGCTAAGGCATCCATCAGACTCCCAAAAGGGTCCACCAGACTCCTGAGACGGCTGAACTTATTGCACACGATGTCCAGCAGATTCACGAGATGCCAGAGACGATGAAACAAATCGCTGAGGTGACTCAAGAGTTCCAACCAACTGTGCAAGAGATTGCAGCTGAGGAGGGCCAACTATTCCCCAATGACATAGGTAATTTGTTAGTGTAACTAAGAGGCACATGCACACTTGAGAACCAGCACTTACATGTATTCTGCCCCCTTGGCCTGGCACCGCCCACATTACCTCTTTCATATTTATAAGCCTTATGCCATGCCACTGCAAATTAAGAAAATATTTCAGTTATGGTGGTGAAGTCAAAAGATCACACATCATTATCCTTGTAATTATGTATCTTGTTTCATAAAATATGTTCAATCTGGTCTTTGGATTCATTGATGTCATTTCTTGTAAAGATAATTTCAAGTATTGTTTTCAATGTATCCCCACAAAATCGACAGACTCTGGAGACGACTCAACATCTTGGAAAGGCCCAACCGAAAGCTAAGGCATCCCATCAGACTCCTAAAAGGGTCCACCAGACTCCTGAGACGGCTGAACTTATTGCACACGATGTCCAGCAGATTCACGAGATGCCAGAGACGATGAAACAAATCGCTGAGTGACTCTCAAGAGTTCCCACCAACTGTGCAAGAGATTGCAGCTGAGGAGGGCCAACTATTCCCCAATGACATAGGTAATTTGTTAGTGTAACTAAGAGGCACATGCACACTTGAGAACAGCACTTACATGTATTCTGCCCCCTTGGCCTGGCACCGGCCACCATTACCTCTTCATATTTAAAAGCCTTATGCCATGCCACTGCAAATTAAGAAAATATTTCAGTTATGGTGGTGAAGTCAAAAGATCACACATCATTATCCTTGTAATTATGTATCTGTTTCATAAAATATGTTCAATCTGGTCTTTGGATTCATTGATGTCATTTCTTGTAAAGATAATTTCAAGTATTGTTTTCAATGTATCCCCACAGAAAATCGACAGACTCTGGAGACGACTCAACATCTTGGAAAGGCCCAACCGAATGCTAAGGCATCCCATCAGACTCCCAAAAGGGTCCACCAGACTCCTGAGACGGCTGAACTTATTGCACACGATGTCCAGCAGATTCACGAGATGCCAGAGACGATGAAACAAATCGCTGAGGTGACTCAAGAGTTCCTACCAACTGTGCAAGAGATTACAGCTGAGGAGGGCCAACTATTCCCCAATGACATAGGTATTTGTTAGTGTAACTAAGAGGCACATGCACACTTGAGAACCAGCACTTACATGTATTCTGCCCCTTGGCCTGGCACCGGCCACCATTACCTCTTTCATATTTATAAGCCTTATGCCATGCCACTGCAAATTAAAAAATATTTCAGTTATGGTGGTGAAGTCAAAAGATCACACATCATTATCCTTGTAATTATGTATCCTGTTTCATAAAATATGTTCAATCTGGTCTTTGGATTCATTGATGTCATTTCTTGTAAAGATAATTTCAAGTATTGTTTTCAATGTACCCCACAGAAAATCGACAGACTCTGGAGACGACTCAACATCTTGGAAAGGCCCAACCGAAAGCTAAGGCATCCCATCAGACTCCCAAAAGGGTCCACCAGACTCCTGAGACGGCTGAACTTATTGCACACGATGTCCAGCAGATTCACGAGATGCCAGAGACGATGAAACAAATCGCTGAGGTGACTCAAGAGTTCCTACCAACTGTGCAAGAGATTGCAGCTGAGGAGGGCCAACAATTCCCCCAATGACATAGGTAATTTGTTAGTGTAACTAAGAGGCACATGCACACTTGAGAACCAGCACTTACATGTATTCTGCCCCCTTGGCCTGGCACCGGCCACCATACCTCTTTCATATTTATAAGCCTTATGCCATGCCACTGCAAATTAAGAAAATATTTCAGTTATGGTGGTGAAGTCAAAAGATCACACATCATTATCCTTGTAATTATGTATCCTGTTTCATAAAATATGTTCAATCTGGTCTTTGGATTCATTGATGTCATTTCTTGTAAAGATAATTTCAAGTATTGTTTTTCAATGTATCCCCACAGAAATCGACAGACTCTGGAGACGACTCAACATCTTAAAGGCCCAACCGAAAGCTAAGGCATCCCATCAGACTCCCAAAAGGGTCCACCAGACTCCTGAGACGGCTGAACTTATTGCACACGATGTCCAGCAGATTCACGAGATGCCAGAGACGATGAAACAAATTTGCTGAGGTGACTCAAGAGTTCCCACCAACTGTGCAAGAGATTACAGCTGAGGAGGGCCAACTATTCCCCAATGACATAGGTAATTTGTTAGTGTAACTAAGAGGCACATGCACACTTGAGAACCAGCACTTACATGTATTCTGCCCCCTGGCCTGGCACCGGCCACCATTACCTCTTTCATATTTATAAGCCTTATGCCATGCCACTGCAAATTAAGAAAATATTTCAGTTATGGTGGTGAAGTCAAAAGATCACACATCATTATCCTTGTAATTATGTATCCTGTTTCATAAAATATGTTCAATCTGGTCTTTGGATTCATTGATGTCATTTCTTGTAAAGATAATTTCAAGTATTGTTTTCAATGTATCCCCACAGAAAATCGACAGACTCTGGAGACGACTCAACATCTTGAAAGGCCCAACCGAAAGCTAAGGCATCCCATCAGACTCCCAAAAGGGTCCACCAGACTCCTGAGACGGCTGAACTTATTGCACACGATGTCCAGCAGATTCACGAGATGCCAGAGACGATGAAACAAATCGCTGAGGTGACTCAAGAGTTCCCACCAACTGTGCAAGAGATTGCAGCTGAGGAGGGCCAACAATTCCTAAATGACATAGGTAATTTGTTAGTGTAACTAAGAGGCACATGCACACTTGAGAACCAGCACTTACATGTATTCTGCCCCCTTGGCCTGGCACCGGCCATTACCTCTTTCATATTTATAAGCCTTATGCCATGCCACTGCAAATTAAGAAAATATTTCAGTTATGGTGGTGAAGTCAAAAGATCACACATCATTATCCTTAATTATGTATCCTGTTTCATAAAATATGTTCAATCTGTCTTTGGATTCATTGATGTCATTTCTTGTAAAGATAATTTCAAGTATTGTTTTCAATGTATCCCCACAGAAAATCGACAGACTCTGGAGACGACTCAACATCTTGGAAAGGCCCAACCGAAAGCTAAGGCATCCCATCAGACTCCCAAAAGGGTCCACCAACTCCTGAGACGGCTGAACTTATTGCACACGATGTCCAGCAGATTCACGAGACCAGAGACGATGAAACAAATCGCTGAGGTGACTCTCAAGAGTTCCCACCACTGTGCAAGAGATTACAGCTGAGGAGGGCCAACTATTCCCCAATGACATAGGTAATTTGTTAGTGTAACTAAGAGGCACATGCACACTTGAGAACCAGCACTTACATGTATTCTGCCCCCTTGGCCTGGCACCGGCCACCATTACCTCTTTCATATTTATAAGCCTTATGCCATGCCACTGCAAATTAAGAAAATATTTCAGTTATGGTGGTGAAGTCAAAAGATCACACATCATTATCCTTGTAATTATGTATCCTGTTTCATAAAATATGTTCAATCTGGTCTTTGGATTCATTGATGTCATTTCTTGTAAAGATAATTTCAAGTATTGTTTTCAATGTATCCCCACAGAAATCGACAGACTCTGGAGACGACTCAACATCTTGGAAAGGCCCAACCGAAAGCTAAGGCATCCCATCAGACTCAAAAGGGTCCACCAGACTCCTGAGACGGCTGAACTTATTGCACACGATGTCCAGCAGATTCACGAGATGCCAGAGACGATGAAACAAATCGCTGAGATGACTCAAGAGTTCCCACCAACTGTGCAAGAGATTACAGCTGAGGAGGGCCAACTATTCCCAAATGACATAGGTAATTTGTTAGTGTAACTAAGAGGCACATGCACACTTGAGAACCAGCACCCACATGTATTCTGCCCCCTTGGCCTGGCACCGGCCACCATTACCTCTTTCATATTTATAAGCCTTATGCCATGCCACTGCAAATTAAGAAAATATTTCAGTTATGGTGGTGAAGTCAAAAGATCACACATCATTATCCTTGTAATTATGTATCCTGTTTCATAAAATATGTTCAATCTGGTCTTTGGATTCATTGATGTCATTTCTTGTAAAGATAATTTCAAGTATTGTTTTCAATGTATCCCACAGAAAATCGACAGACTCTGGAGACGACTCAACATCTTGGAAAGGCCCAACCGAAAGCTAAGGCATCCCATCAGACTCCCAAAAGGGTCCACCAGACTCCTGAGACGGCTGAACTGATTGCACACGATGTCCAGAGATTCACGAGACGCCAGAGACGATGAAACAAATTGCTGAGGACTCAAGAGTTCCCACCAACTGTGCAAGAGATTACAGCTGAGGAGGGCCAACTATTCCCCAATGACATAGGTAATTTGTTAGTGTAACTAAGAGGCACATGCACACTTGAGAACCAGCACTTACATGTATTCTGCCCCTTGGCCTGGCACCGGCCACCACCTTACCTCTTTCATATTTATAAGCTTATGCCATGCCACTGCAAATTAAGAAAATATTTCAGTTATGGTGGTGAAGTCAAAAGATCACACATCATTATCCTTGTAATTATGTATCTTGTTTCATAAAATATGTTCAATCTGGTCTTTGGATTCATTGATGTCATTTCTTGTAAAGATAATTTCAAGTATTGTTTTCAATGTATCCCCACAGAAAATCGACAGACTCTGGAGACGACTCAACATCTTGGAAAGGCCCAACCGAAAGCTAAGGCATCCCATCAGACTCCCAAAAGGGTCCACCAGACTCCTGAGACGGCTGAACTTATTGCACACGATGTCCAGCAGATTCACGAGATGCCAGAGACGATGAAACAAATCGCTGAGGTGACTCAAGAGTTCCAACCAACTGTGCAAGAGATTACAGCTGAGGAGGGCCAACTATTCCCAATGACATAGGTAATTTGTTAGTGTAACTAAGAGGCACATGCACACTTGAGAACCAGCACTTACATGTATTCTGCCCCCTTGGCCTGGCACCGGCCACCATTACCTCTTTCATATTTATAAGCCTTATGCCATGCCACTGCAAATTAAGAAAATATTTCAGTTATGGTGGTGAAGTCAAAAGATCACACATCATTATCCTTGTAATTATGTATCCTGTTTCATAAAATATGTTCAATCTGGTCTTTGGATTCATTGATGTCATTTCTTGTAAAGATAATTTCAAGTATTGTTTTCAATGTATCCTCACAGAAAATCGACAGACTCTGGAGACGACTCAACATCTTGGAAAGGCCCAACCGAAAGCTAAGGCATCCCATCAGACTCCCAAAAGGGTCCACCAGACTCCTGAGACGGCTGAACTTATTGCACACGATGTCCAGCAGATTCACGAGATGCCAGAGACGATGAAACAAATTTGCTGAGTGACTCAAGAGTTCCCACCAACTGTGCAAGAGATTACAGCTGAGGAGGGCCAACTATTCCCCAATGACATAGGTAATTTGTTAGTGTAACTAAGAGGCACATGCACACTTGAGAACCAGCACTTACATGTATTCTGCCCCCTTGGCCTGGCACCGGCCACCATTACCTCTTTCATATTTATAAGCCTTATGCCATGCCACTGCAAATTAAGAAAATATTTCAGTTATGGTGGTGAAGTCAAAAGATCACACATCATTATCCTTGTAATTATGTATCCTGTTTCATAAAATATGTTCAATCTGGTCTTTGGATTCATTGATGTCATTTCTTGTAAAGATAATTTCAAGTATTGTTTTCAATGTATCCCCACAGAAAATCGACAGACTCTGGAGACGACTCAACATCTTGGAAAGGCCCAACCGAAAGCTAAGGCATCCCATCAGACTCCCAAAGGGTCCACCAGACTCCTGAGACGGCTGAACTTATTGCACACGATGTCCAGCAGATTCACGAGATGCCAGAGACGATGAAACAAATCGCTGAGATGACTCAAGAGTTCCAACCAACTGTGCAAGAGATTACAGCTGAGGAGGGCCAACTATTCCCCAATGACATAGGTAATTTGTTAGTGTAACTAAGAGGCACATGCACACTTGAGAACCAGCACTACATGTATTCTGCCCCTTGGCCTTGCACCGGCCACCATTACCTCTTTCATATTTATAAGCCTTATGCCATGCCACTGCAAATTAAGAAAATATTTCAGTTATGGTGGTGAAGTCAAAAGATCACACATCATTATCCTTCTAATTATGTATCTTGTTTCATAAAATTTGTTCAATCTGGTCTTTGGATTCATTGATGTCATTTCTTGTAAAGATAATTTCAAGTATTGTTTTCAATGTATCCCCACAGAAAATCGACAGACTCTGGAGACGACTCAACATCTTGGAAAGGCCCAACCGAAAGCTAAGGCATCCCATCAGACTCCCAAAAGGGTCCACCAGACTCCTGAGACGGCTGAACTTATTGCACACGATGTCCAGCAGATTCACGAGATGCCAGAGACGATGAAACAAATCGCTGAGGTGTGACTCAAGAGTTCCTACCAACTGTGCAAGAGATTGCAGCTGAGGAGGGCCAACAATTCCTCAATGACATAGGTAATTTGTTAGTGTAACTAAGAGGCACATGCACACTTGAGAACCAGCACTTACATGTATTCTGCCCCCTTGGCCTGGCACCGGCCACCATTACCTCTTTCATATTTATAAGCCTTATGCCATGCCACTGCAAATTAAGAAAATATTTTAGTTATGGTGGTGAAGTCAAAAGATCACACATCATTATCCTTGTAATTATGTATCCTGTTTCATAAAATATGTTCAATCTGGTCTTTGGATTCATTGATGTCATTTCTTGTAAAGATAATTTCAAGTATTGTTTTCAATGTATCCCCACAGAAAATCGACAGACTCTGGAGACGACTCAACATCTTGGAAAGGCCCAACCGAATGCTAAGGCATCCCATCAGACTCCCAAAAGGGTCCACCAGACTCCTGAGACGGCTGAACTTATTGCACACGATGTCCAGCAGATTCACGAGATGCCAGAGACGATGAAACAAATCGCTGAGATGACTCAAGAGTTCCAACCAACTGTGCAAGAGATTACAGCTGAGGAGGGCCAACTATTCCCCAATGACATAGGTAATTTGTTAGTGTAACTAAGAGGCACATGCACACTTGAGAACCAGCACTACATGTATTCTGCCCCCTTGGCCTGGCACCGGCCACCATTACCTCTTTCATATTTATAAGCCTTATGCCATGCCACTGCAAATTAAGAAAATATTTCAGTTATGGTGGTGAAGTCAAAAGATCACACATCATTATCCTTGTAATTATGTATCCTGTTTCATAAAATATGTTCAATCTGGTCTTTGGATTCATTGATGTCATTTCTTGTAAAGATAATTTCAAGTATTGTTTTCAATGTATCCCCACAGAAAATCGACAGACTCTGGAGACGACTCAACATCTTAGAAAGGCCCAACCGAATGCTAAGGCATCCCATCAGACTCCCAAAAGGGTCCACCAGACTCCTGAGACGGCTGAACTTATTGCACACGATGTCCAGCAGATTCACGAGATGCCAGAGACGATGAAACAAATCGCTGAGGACTCAAGAGTTCCAACCAACTGTGCAAGAGATTACAGCTGAGGAGGGCCAACTATTCCCCAATGACATAGGTAATTTGTTAGTGTAACTAAGAGGCACATGCACACTTGAGAACCAGCACCTACATGTATTCTGCCCCTTGGCCTTGCACCGGCCACCATTACCTCTTTCATATTTATAAGCCTTATGCCATGCCACTGCAAATTAAGAAAATATTTCAGTTATGGTGGTGAAGTCAAAAGATCACACATCATTATCCTTCTAATTATGTATCCTGTTTCATAAAATATGTTCAATCTGGTCTTTGGATTCATTGATGTCATTTCTTGTAAAGATAATTTCAAGTATTGTTTTCAATGTATCCCCACAGAAAATCGACAGACTCTGGAGACGACTCAACATCTTGGAAAGGCCCAACCGAAAGCTAAGGCATCCCATCAGACTCCCAAAGGGTCCACCAGACTCCTGAGACGGCTGAACTTATTGCACACGATGTCCAGCAGATTCACGAGATGCCAGAGACGATGAAACAAATCGCTGAGGTGACTCAAGAGTTCCTACCAACTGTGCAAGAGATTGCAGCTGAGGAGGGCCAACAATTCCTCAATGACATAGGTAATTTGTTAGTGTAACTAAGAGGCACATGCACACTTGAGAACCAGCACTTACATGTATTCTGCCCCCTTGGCCTGGCACCGGCCACCATTACCTCTTTCATATTTATAAGCCTTATGCCATGCCACTGCAAATTAAGAAAATATTTCAGTTATGGTGGTGAAGTCAAAAGATCACACATCATTATCCTTCTAATTATGTATCCTGTTTCATAAAATATGTTCAATCTGGTCTTTGGATTCATTGATGTCATTTCTTGTAAAGATAATTTCAAGTATTGTTTTCAATGTATCCTCACAGAAAATCGACAGACTCTGGAGACGACTCAACATCTTGGAAAGGCCCAACCGAAAGCTAAGGCATCCCATCAGACTCCCAAAAGGGTCCACCAGACTCCTGAGACGGCTGAACTTATTGCACACGATGTCCAGCAGATTCACGAGACGCCAGAGACGATGAAACAAATCGCTGAGGTGACTCAAGAGTTCCCACCAACTGTGCAAGAGATTACAGCTGAGGAGGGCCAACTATTCCCCAATGACATAGGTAATTTGTTAGTGTAACTAAGAGGCACATGCACACTTGAGAACCAGCACTTACATGTATTCTGCCCCCTTGGCCTGGCACCGGCCACCATTACCTCTTTCATATTTATAAGCCTTATGCCATGCCACTGCAAATTAAGAAAATATTTCAGTTATGGTGGTGAAGTCAAAAGATCACACATCATTATCCTTGTAATTATGTATCTTGTTTCATAAAATATGTTCAATCTGGTCTTTGGATTCATTGATGTCATTTCTTGTAAAGATAATTTCAAGTATTGTTTTCAATGTATCCCCACAGAAAATCGACAGACTCTGGAGACGACTCAACATCTTAGAAAGGCCCAACCGAATGCTAAGGCATCCCATCAGACTCCCAAAAGGGTCCACCAGACTCCTGAGACGGCTGAACTTATTGCACACGATGTCCAGCAGATTCACGAGATGCCAGAGACGATGAAACAAATCGCTGAGATGACTCAAGAGTTCCAACCAACTGTGCAAGAGATTACAGCTGAGGAGGGCCAACTATTCCCCAATGACATAGGTAATTTGTTAGTGTAACTAAGAGGCACATGCACACTTGAGAACCAGCACCTACATGTATTCTGGCCCCTTGGCCTTGCACCGGCCACCATTACCTCTTTCATATTTATAAGCCTTATGCCATGCCACTGCAAATTAAGAAAATATTTCAGTTATGGTGGTGAAGTCAAAAGATCACACATCATTATCCTTCTAATTATGTATCCTGTTTCATAAAATTTGTTCAATCTGGTCTTTGGATTCATTGATGTCATTTCTTGTAAAGATAATTTCAAGTATTGTTTTCAATGTATCCCCACAGAAAATCGACAGACTCTGGAGACGACTCAACATCTTGGAAAGGCCCAACCGAAAGCTAAGGCATCCCATCAGACTCCCAAAAGGGTCCACCAGACTCCTGAGACGGCTGAACTTATTGCACACGATGTCCAGCAGATTCACGAGATGCCAGAGACGATGAAACAAATCGCTGAGGTGACTCAAGAGTTCCTACCAACTGTGCAAGAGATTGCAGCTGAGGAGGGCCAACAATTCCTCAATGACATAGGTAATTTGTTAGTGTAACTAAGAGGCACATGCACACTTGAGAACCAGCACTTACATGTATTCTGCCCCCTTGGCCTGGCACCGGCCACCATTACCTCTTTCATATTTATAAGCCTTATGCCATGCCACTGCAAATTAAGAAAATATTTTAGTTATGGTGGTGAAGTCAAAAGATCACACATCATTATCCTTGTTAATTATGTATCTTGTTTCATAAAATATGTTCAATCTGGTCTTTGGATTCATTGATGTCATTTCTTGTAAAGATAATTTCAAGTATTGTTTTCAATGTATCCCCACAGAAAATCGACAGACTCTGGAGACGACTCAACATCTTGGAAAGGCCCAACCGAATGCTAAGGCATCCCATCAGACTCCTAAAAGGGTCCACCAGACTCCTGAGACGGCTGAACTTATTGCACACGATGTCCAGCAGATTCACGAGATGCCAGAGACGATGAAACAAATCGCTGAGATGACTCAAGAGTTCCCACCAACTGTGCAAGAGATTACAGCTGAGGAGGGCCAACTATTCCCCAATGACATAGGTAATTTGTTAGTGTAACTAAGAGGCACATGCACACTTGAGAACCAGCACTTACATGTATTCTGGCCCCTTGGCCTGGCACCGGCCACCATTACCTCTTTCATATTTATAAGCCTTATGCCATGCCACTGCAAATTAAGAAAATATTTCAGTTATGGTGGTGAAGTCAAAAGATCACACATCATTATCCTTGTAATTATGTATCTTGTTTCATAAAATATGTTCAATCTGGTCTTTGGATTCATTGATGTCATTTCTTGTAAAGATAATTTCAAGTATTGTTTTCAATGTATCCCACAGAAAATCGACAGACTCTGGAGACGACTCAACATCTTAGAAAGGCCCAACCGAATGCTAAGGCATCCCATCAGACTCCTAAAAGGGTCCACCAGACTCCTGAGACGGCTGAACTTATTGCACACGATGTCCAGCAGATTCACGAGATGCCAGAGACGATGAAACAAATCGCTGAGATGACTCAAGAGTTCCAACCAACTGTGCAAGAGATTACAGCTGAGGAGGGCCAACTATTCCCCAATGACATAGGTAATTTGTTAGTGTAACTAAGAGGCACATGCACACTTGAGAACCAGCACCTACATGTATTCTGCCCCTTGGCCTGGCACCGGCCACCATTACCTCTTTCATATTTATAAGCCTTATGCCATGCCACTGCAAATTAAGAAAATATTTCAGTTATGGTGGTGAAGTCAAAAGATCACACATCATTATCCTTCTAATTATGTATCTTGTTTCATAAAATTTGTTCAATCTGGTCTTTGGATTCATTGATGTCATTTCTTGTAAAGATAATTTCAAGTATTGTTTTCAATGTATCCCCACAGAAAATCGACAGACTCTGGAGACGACTCAACATCTTGGAAAGGCCCAACCGAAAGCTAAGGCATCCCATCAGACTCCCAAAAGGGTCCACCAGACTCCTGAGACGGCTGAACTTATTGCACACGATGTCCAGCAGATTCACGAGATGCCAGAGACGATGAAACAAATCGCTGAGGTGTGACTCAAGAGTTCCTACCAACTGTGCAAGAGATTGCAGCTGAGGAGGGCCAACAATTCCTCAATGACATAGGTAATTTGTTAGTGTAACTAAGAGGCACATGCACACTTGAGAACCAGCACTTACATGTATTCTGCCCTTGGCCTGGCACCGGCCACCATTACCTCTTTCATATTTATAAGCCTTATGCCATGCCACTGCAAATTAAGAAAATATTTCAGTTATGGTGGTGAAGTCAAAAGATCACACATCATTATCCTTCTAATTATGTATCCTGTTTCATAAAATATGTTCAATCTGGTCTTTGGATTCATTGATGTCATTTCTTGTAAAGATAATTTCAAGTATTGTTTTCAATGTATCCCACAGAAAATCGACAGACTCTGGAGACGACTCAACATCTTAGAAAGGCCCAACCGAAAGCTAAGGCATCCCATCAGACTCCCAAAAGGGTCCACCAGACTCCTGAGACGGCTGAACTGATTGCACACGATGTCCAGCAGATTCACGAGATGCCAGAGACGATGAAACAAATTTGCTGAGGTGACTCAAGAGTTCCCACCAACTGTGCAAGAGATTACAGCTGAGGAGGGCCAACTATTCCCCAATGACATAGGTAATTTGTTAGTGTAACTAAGAGGCACATGCACACTTGAGAACCAGCACTTACATGTATTCTGCCCCCTTGGCCTGGCACCGGCCACCATTACCTCTTTCATATTTATAAGCCTTATGCCATGCCACTGCAAATTAAGAAAATATTTCAGTTATGGTGGTGAAGTCAAAAGATCACACATCATTATCCTTGTAATTATGTATCTTGTTTCATAAAATATGTTCAATCTGGTCTCTGGATTCATTGATGTCATTTCTTGTAAAGATAATTTCAAGTATTGTTTTCAATGTATCCCCACAGAAAATCGACAGACTCTGGAGACGACTCAACATCTTAGAAAGGCCCAACCGAATGCTAAGGCATCCCATCAGACTCCTAAAAGGGTCCACCAGACTCCTGAGACGGCTGAACTTATTGCACACGATGTCCAGCAGATTCACGAGATGCCAGAGACGATGAAACAAATCGCTGAGATGACTCAAGAGTTCCAACCAACTGTGCAAGAGATTACAGCTGAGGAGGGCCAACTATTCCCCAATGACATAGGTAATTTGTTAGTGTAACTAAGAGGCACATGCACACTTGAGAACCAGCACCTACATGTATTCTGCCCCTTGGCCTGGCACCGGCCACCATTACCTATTTCATATTTATAAGCCTTATGCCATGCCACTGCAAATTAAGAAAATATTTCAGTTATGGTGGTGAAGTCAAAAGATCACACATCATTATCCTTCTAATTATGTATCTTGTTTCATAAAATTTGTTCAATCTGGTCTTTGGATTCATTGATGTCATTTCTTGTAAAGATAATTTCAAGTATTGTTTTCAATGTATCCCGACAGAAAATCGACAGACTCTGGAGACGACTCAACATCTTGGAAAGGCCCAACCGAAAGCTAAGGCATCCCATCAGACTCCCAAAAGGGTCCACCAGACTCCTGAGACGGCTGAACTTATTGCACACGATGTCCAGCAGATTCACGAGATGCCAGAGACGATGAAACAAATCGCTGAGGTGTGACTCAAGAGTTCCTACCAACTGTGCAAGAGATGCAGCTGAGGAGGGCCAACAATTCCTCAATGACATAGGTAATTTGTTAGTGTAACTAAGAGGCACATGCACACTTGAGAACCAGCACTTACATGTATTCTGCCCCCTTGGCCTGGCACCGGCCACCATTACCTCTTTCATATTTATAAGCCTTATGCCATGCCACTGCAAATTAAGAAAATATTTTAGTTATGGTGGTGAAGTCAAAAGATCACACATCATTATCCTTGTTATTATGTATCTGTTTCATAAAATATGTTCAATCTGGTCTTTGGATTCATTGATGTCATTTCTTGTAAAGATAATTTCAAGTATTGTTTTCAATGTATCCCCACAGAAAATCGACAGACTCTGGAGACGACTCAACATCTTGGAAAGGCCCAACCGAAAGCTAAGGCATCCCATCAGACTCCTAAAAGGGTCCACCAGACTCCTGAGACGGCTGAACTTATTGCACACGATGTCCAGCAGATTCACGAGATGCCAGAGACGATGAAACAAATCGCTGAGATGACTCAAGAGTTCCACCAACTGTGCAAGAGATTACAGCTGAGGAGGGCCAACTATTCCCCAATGACATAGGTAATTTGTTAGTGTAACTAAGAGGCACATGCACACTTGAGAACCAGCACTTACATGTATTCTGCCCCTTGGCCTGCACCGGCCACCATTACCTCTTTCATATTTATAAGCCTTATGCCATGCCACTGCAAATTAAGAAAATATTTCAGTTATGGTGGTGAAGTCAAAAGATCACACATCATTATCCTTGTAATTATGTATCTTGTTTCATAAAATATGTTCAATCTGGTCTCTGGATTCATTGATGTCATTTCTTGTAAAGATAATTTCAAGTATTGTTTTCAATGTATCCCACAGAAAATCGACAGACTCTGGAGACGACTCAACATCTTGAAAGGCCCAACCGAATGCTAAGGCATCCCATCAGACTCCTAAAAGGGTCCACCAGACTCCTGAGACGGCTGAACTTATTGCACACGATGTCCAGCAGATTCACGAGATGCCAGAGACGATGAAACAAATCGCTGAGATGACTCAAGAGTTCCAACCAACTGTGCAAGAGATTACAGCTGAGGAGGGCCAACTATTCCCCAATGACATAGGTAATTTGTTAGTGTAACTAAGAGGCACATGCACACTTGAGAACCAGCACCTACATGTATTCTGCCCCTTGGCCTTGCACCGGCCACCATTACCTATTTCATATTTATAAGCCTTATGCCATGCCACTGCAAATTAAGAAAATATTTCAGTTATGGTGGTGAAGTCAAAAGATCACACATCATTATCCTTCTAATTATGTATCTTGTTTCATAAAATTTGTTCAATCTGGTCTTTGGATTCATTGATGTCATTACTTGTAAAGATAATTTCAAGTATTGTTTTCAATGTATCCCCACAGAAAATCGACAGACTCTGGAGACGACTCAACATCTTGGAAAGGCCCAACCGAAAGCTAAGGCATCCCATCAGACTCCCAAAGGGGTCCACCAGACTCCTGAGACGGCTGAACTTATTGCACACGATGTCCAGCAGATTCACGAGATGCCAGAGACGATGAAACAAATCGCTGAGGTGTGACTCAAGAGTTCCTACCAACTGTGCAAGAGATTGCAGCTGAGGAGGGCCAACAATTCCTCAATGACATAGGTAATTTGTTAGTGTAACTAAGAGGCACATGCACACTTGAGAACCAGCACTTACATGTATTCTGCCCCCTTGGCCTGGCACCGGCCACCATTACCTCTTTCATATTTATAAGCCTTATGCCATGCCACTGCAAATTAAGAAAATATTTTAGTTATGGTGGTGAAGTCAAAAGATCACACATCATTATCCTTGTTATTATGTATCTTGTTTCATAAAATATGTTCAATCTGGTCTCTGGATTCATTGATGTCATTTCTTGTAAAGATAATTTCAAGTATTGTTTTCAATGTATCCCCACAGAAAATCGACAGACTCTGGAGACGACTCAACATCTTGGAAAGGCCCAACCGAATGCTAAGGCATCCCATCAGACTCCTAAAAGGGTCAACCAGACTCCTGAGACGGCTGAACTTATTGCACACGATGTCCAGCAGATTCACGAGATGCCAGAGACGATGAAACAAATCGCTGAGATGACTCAAGAGTTCCAACCAACTGTGCAAGAGATTACAGCTGAGGAGGGCCAACTATTCCCCAATGACATAGGTAATTTGTTAGTGTAACTAAGAGGCACATGCACACTTGAGAACCAGCACTACATGTATTCTGCCCCTTGGCCTTGCACCGGCCACCATTACCTATTTCATATTTATAAGCCTTATGCCATGCCACTGCAAATTAAGAAAATATTTCAGTTATGGTGGTGAAGTCAAAAGATCACACATCATTATCCTTCTAATTATGTATCTGTTTCATAAAATTTGTTCAATCTGGTCTTTGGATTCATTGATGTCATTACTTGTAAAGATAATTTCAAGTATTGTTTTCAATGTATCCCCACAGAAAATCGACAGACTCTGGAGACGACTCAACATCTTGGAAAGGCCCAACCGAAAGCTAAGGCATCCCATCAGACTCCCAAAAGGGTCCACCAGACTCCTGAGACGGCTGAACTTATTGCACACGATGTCCAGCAGATTCACGAGATGCCAGAGACGATGAAACAAATCGCTGAGGTGTGACTCAAGAGTTCCTACCAACTGTGCAAGAGATTGCAGCTGAGGAGGTCCAACAATTCCTCAATGACATAGGTAATTTGTTAGTGTAACTAAGAGGCACATGCACACTTGAGAACCAGCACTTACATGTATTCTGCCCCCTTGGCCTGGCACCGGCCACCATTACCTCTTTCATATTTATAAGCCTTATGCCATGCCACTGCAAATTAAGAAAATATTTTAGTTATGGTGGTGAAGTCAAAAGATCACACATCATTATCCTTGTAATTATGTATCTTGTTTCATAAAATATGTTCAATCTGGTCTCTGGATTCATTGATGTCATTTCTTGTAAAGATAATTTCAAGTATTGTTTTCAATGTATCCCCACAGAAAATCGACAGACTCTGGAGACGACTCAACATCTTGGAAAGGCCCAACCGAATGCTAAGGCATCCCATCAGACTCTAAAAGGTCAACCAGACTCCTGAGACGGCTGAACTTATTGCACACGATGTCCAGCAGATTCACGAGATGCCAGAGACGATGAAACAAATCGCTGAGATGACTCAAGAGTTCCCACCAACTGTGCAAGAGATTGCAGCTGAGGAGGGCCAACAATTCCTAAATGACATAGGTAATTTATTAGTGTAACTAAGAGGCACATGCACACTTGAGAACCAGCACCTACATGTATTCTGCCCCTTGGCCTTGCACCGGCCACTATTACCTCTTTCATATTTATAAGCCTTATGCCATGCCACTGCAAATTAAGAAAATATTTCAGTTATGGTGGTGAAGTCAAAAGATCACACATCATTATCCTTCTAATTATGTATCCTGTTTCATAAAATATGTTCAATCTGGTCTTTGGATTCATTGATGTCATTTCTTGTAAAGATAATTTTAAGTATTGTTTTCAATGTATCCTCACAGAAAATCGACAGACTCTGGAGACGACTCAACATCTTAGAAAGGCCCAACCGAAAGCTAAGGTATCCCATCAGACTCCCAAAAGGGTCCACCAGACTCCTGAGACGGCTGAACTGATTGCACACGATGTCCAGGAGATACACGAGACGCCAGAGACGATGAAACAAATTTGCTGAGGTGACTCAAGAGTTCCCACCAACTGTGCAAGAGATTACAGCTGAGGAGGGCCAACTATTCCGCAATGACATAGGTAATTTGTTCGTGTAACTAAGAGGCACATGCACACTTGAGAACCAGCACTTACATGTATTCTGCCCCCTTGGCCTGGCACCGGCCACCATTACCTATTTCATATTTATAAGCCTTATGCCATGCCACTGCAAATTAAAAAAATATTTCAGTTATGGTGGTGAAGTCAAAAGATCACACATCATTATCCTTGTAATTATGTATCTTGTTTCATAAAATATGTTCAATCTGGTCTCTGGATTCATTGATGTCATTTCTTGTAAAGATAATTTCAAGTATTGTTTTCAATGTATCCCCACAGAAAATCGACAGACTCTGGAGACGACTCAACATCTTAGAAAGGCCCAACCGAATGCTAAGGCATCCCATCAGACTCCTAAAAGGGTCCACCAGACTCCTGAGACGGCTGAACTTATTGCACACGATGTCCAGCAGATTCACGAGATGCCAGAGACGATGAAACAAATCGCTGAGATGACTCAAGAGTTCCAACCAACTGTGCAAGAGATTACAGCTGAGGAGAGCCAACTATTCCCCAATGACATAGGTAATTTGTTAGTGTAACTAAGAGGCACATGCACACTTGAGAACCAGCACCTACATGTATTCTGGCCCCTTGGCCTTGCACCGGCCACCATTACCTCTTTCATATTTATAAGCCTTATGCCATGCCACTGCAAATTAAGAAAATATTTCAGTTATGGTGGTGAAGTCAAAAGATCACACATCATTATCCTTCTAATTATGTATCTTGTTTCATAAAATTTGTTCAATCTGGTCTTTGGATTCATTGATGTCATTTCTTGTAAAGATAATTTCAAGTATTGTTTTCAATGTATCCCCACAGAAAATCGACAGACTCTGGAGACGACTCAACATCTTAGAAAGGCCCAACCGAATGTTAAGGCATCCCATCAGACTCCTAAAAGGGTCCACCAGACTCCTGAGACGGCTGAACTTATTGCACACGATGTCCAGCAGATTCACGAGATGCCAGAGACGATGAAACAAATCGCTGAGATGACTCAAGAGTTCCAACCAACTGTGCAAGAGATTACAGCTGAGGAGGGCCAACTATTCCCCAATGACATAGGTAATTTGTTAGTGTAACTAAGAGGCACATGCACACTTGAGAACCAGCACCTACATGTATTCTGGCCCCTTGGCCTTGCACCGGCCACCATTACCTCTTTCATATTTATAAGCCTTATGCCATGCCACTGCAAATTAAGAAAATATTTCAGTTATGGTGGTGAAGTCAAAAGATCACACATCATTAGGTGGTCTGTCATGAATATGACAGATCACCTATTATATTCGTCAGAATTTTCTTTATTTTTATTGCCAAAGCTAGTAACCACTTTATCTCAATATCGGGCCTGTCAATTTCCTTGATTTTCATGTCATGTATGGCAATCATTATGGACATGCGAAACGAAACTTTTCAAGGTTATCAAATCATGATGACGTCATCTAGGCGCCATTTTGTGAAATTAAATGATTGATCATATCATCGCAACTAATCATCAAAATCATCCATATTTGCATCATATCAAGTTCAGGTGACAAGTCATCAGGCCATGTCAACAGAGGTCATGCTAAGGTCACGACGCGCACGTACGCGCGCGTCAAAATTTGAAAATTTTCCAAATCAACCGTGGTCAAGTTTGGGTACGTTTCAGGCCATTTTGAGCATGTCAAGAATCTGCGCGCGCACAGGTATGCGTGCGCGTTCTTGCTCCTATCATCGCTATGCCTCTTCGAGTCGTCATTTATTTTATGTCTGTCCATTGTCCATGATCTTCTGATTAATTTGATACCTCATTCAGCCTCTTACGACCAATAATACCGGAATGCGCGTCCATTCAAATTTGCATTGCACGCGCGTGCAAACTCGCAAAATAAGTCATAAGTGGGCAAAATATGCCTATATAAAATTCACTGTAGCTCTTCAGGGAGTCCGTTGACCCCCAATTTTTTTTTCCTATTCGAATAGAGTATGAATAGGAGATATGATTTCATGACACATTTGACCCTTAAAAACATCGTGACGTCATCAAGATGGCGTCTGAACTAAAAATTAACGTTTTCTGTTTCATGATATCACCACACTCATGTAAATTCATTCTAATTCCGTAAATATTGGTCTTTTCTCGCCAAATTTTCAATATGTTTTAGCTTAAAATGTATCCTTTAGGTAATATGTCCATTGGTTTATTTTAAAGCTTGTACTACTCTCAAAACTAGAATTTTTAGAGGTTTGTCATCATGCCAATTTTCTACTTGGAAAAATTTACATTGACAATAAGTTTCCCGTTTTGCACGAGCAGTTCGTCGAAAAGAATTGTGGTCGACTGGATAACGCACCTGACTGGTAATGCAGGGGCTGGTGGTTCAAACCTCGCTCGACTCTTTTTTTTTTTTTTTTTTTTTTTTTTAACCCTTTTTAGGTGGTCTGTCATGAATATGACAGATCACCTATTATATTCGTCAGAATTTTCTTTATTTTTATTGCCAAAGCTAGTAACCACTTTATCTCAATATCGGGCCTGTCAATTTCCTTGATTTTCATGTCATGTATGGCAATCATTATGGACATGCGAAACGAAACTTTTCAAGGTTATCAAATCATGATGACGTCATCTAGGCGCCATTTTGTGAAATTAAATGATTGATCATATCATCGCAACTAATCATCAAAAATCATCCATATTTGCATCATATCAAGTTCAGGTGACAAGTCATCAGGCCATGTCAACAGAGGTCATGCTAAGGTCACGACGCGCACGTACGCGCGCGTCAAAATTTGAAAATTCTCCAAATCAACCGTGGTCAAGTTTGGGTACGTTTCAGGCCATTTTGAGCATGTCAAGAATCTGCGCGCGCACAGGTATGCGTGCGCGTTCTTGCTCCTATCATCGCTATGCCTCTTCGAGTCGTCATTTATTTTATGTCTGTCCATTGTCCATGATCTTCTGATTAATTTGATACCTCATTCAGCCTCTTACGACCAATAATACCGGAATGCGCGTCCATTCAAATTTGCATTGCACGCGCGTGCAAACTCGCAAAATAAGTCATAAGTGGGCAAAAATATGCCTATATAAAATTCACTGTAGCTCTTCAGGGAGTCCGTTGACCCCCAATTTTTTTTTCCTATTCGAATAGAGTATGAATAGGAGATATGATTTCATGACACATTTGACCCTTAAAAACATCGTGACGTCATCAAGATGGCGTCTGAACTAAAAATTAACGTTTTCTGTTTCATGATATCACCACACTCATGTAAATTCATTCTAATTCCGTAAATATTGGTCTTTTCTCGCCAAATTTTCAATATGTTTTAGCTTAAAATGTATCCTTTAGGTAATATGTCCATTGGTTTATTTTAAAGCTTGTACTACTCTCAAAACTAGAATTTTTAGAGGTTTGTCATCATGCCAATTTTCTACTTGGAAAAATTTACATTGACAATAAGTTTCCCGTTTTGCACGAGCAGTTCGTCGAAAAGAATTGTGGTCGACTGGATAACGCACCTGACTGGTAATGCAGGGGCTGGTGGTTCAAACCTCGCTCGACTCTTTTTTTTTTTTTTTTTTTTTTTTTTAACCCTTTTTAGGTGGTCTGTCATGAATATGACAGATCACCTATTATATTCGTCAGAATTTTCTTTATTTTTATTGCCAAAGCTAGTAACCACTTTATCTCAATATCGGGCCTGTCAATTTCCTTGATTTTCATGTCATGTATGGCAATCATTATGGACATGCGAAACGAAACTTTTCAAGGTTATCAAATCATGATGACGTCATCTAGGCGCCATTTTGTGAAATTAAATGATTGATCATATCATCGCAACTAATCATCAAAAATCATCCATATTTGCATCATATCAAGTTCAGGTGACAAGTCATCAGGCCATGTCAACAGAGGTCATGCTAAGGTCACGACGCGCACGTACGCGCGCGTCAAAATTTGAAAATTCTCCAAATCAACCGTGGTCAAGTTTGGGTACGTTTCAGGCCATTTTGAGCATGTCAAGAATCTGCGCGCGCACAGGTATGCGTGCGCGTTCTTGCTCCTATCATCGCTATGCCTCTTCGAGTCGTCATTTATTTATGTCTGTCCATTGTCCATGATCTTCTGATTAATTTGATACCTCATTCAGCCTCTTACGACCAATAATACCGGAATGCGCGTCCATTCAAATTTGCATTGCACGCGCGTGCAAACTCGCAAAATAAGTCATAAGTGGGCAAAAATATGCCTATATAAAATTCACTGTAGCTCTTCAGGGAGTCCGTTGACCCCCAATTTTTTTTTCCTATTCGAATAGAGTATGAATAGGAGATATGATTTCATGACACATTTGACCCTTAAAAACATCGTGACGTCATCAAGATGGCGTCTGAACTAAAAATTAACGTTTTCTGTTTCATGATATCACCACACTCATGTAAATTCATTCTAATTCCGTAAATATTGGTCTTTTCTCGCCAAATTTTCAATATGTTTTAGCTTAAAATGTATCCTTTAGGTAATATGTCCATTGGTTTATTTTAAAGCTTGTACTACTCTCAAAACTAGAATTTTTAGAGGTTTGTCATCATGCCAATTTTCTACTTGGAAAAATTTACATTGACAATAAGTTTCCCGTTTTGCACGAGCAGTCGAAAAGAATTGTGGTCGACTGGATAACGCACCTGACTGGTAATGCAGGGGCTGGTGGTTCAAACCTCGCTCGACTCTTTTTTTTTTTTTTTTTTTTTTTTTAACCCTTTTTAGGTGGTCTGTCATGAATATGACAGATCACCTATTATATTCGTCAGAATTTTCTTTATTTTTATTGCCAAAGCTAGTAACCACTTTATCTCAATATCGGGCCTGTCAATTTCCTTGATTTTCATGTCATGTATGGCAATCATTATGGACATGCGAAACGAAACTTTTCAAGGTTATCAAATCATGATGACGTCATCTAGGCGCCATTTTGTGAAATTAAATGATTGATCATATCATCGCAACTAATCATCAAAAATCATCCATATTTGCATCATATCAAGTTCAGGTGACAAGTCATCAGGCCATGTCAACAGAGGTCATGCTAAGGTCACGACGCGCACGTACGCGCGCGTCAAAATTTGAAAATTTTCCAAATCAACCGTGGTCAAGTTTGGGTACGTTTCAGGCCATTTTGAGCATGTCAAGAATCTGCGCGCGCACAGGTATGCGTGCGCGTTCTTGCTCCTATCATCGCTATGCCTCTTCGAGTCGTCATTTATTTTATGTCTGTCCATTGTCCATGATCTTCTGATTAATTTGATACCTCATTCAGCCTCTTACGACCAATAATACCGGAATGCGCGTCCATTCAAATTTGCATTGCACGCGCGTGCAAACTCGCAAAATAAGTCATAAGTGGGCAAAAATATGCCTATATAAAATTCACTGTAGCTCTTCAGGGAGTCCGTTGACCCCCAATTTTTTTTCCTATTCGAATAGAGTATGAATAGGAGATATGATTTCATGACACATTTGACCCTTAAAAACATCGTGACGTCATCAAGATGGCGTCTGAACTAAAAATTAACGTTTTCTGTTTCATGATATCACCACACTCATGTAAATTCATTCTAATTCCGTAAATATTGGTCTTTTCTCGCCAAATTTTCAATATGTTTTAGCTTAAAATGTATCCTTTAGGTAATATGTCCATTGGTTTATTTTAAAGCTTGTACTACTCTCAAAACTAGAATTTTTAGAGGTTTGTCATCATGCCAATTTTCTACTTGGAAAAATTTACATTGACAATAAGTTTCCCGTTTTGCACGAGCAGTTCGTCGAAAAGAATTGTGGTCGACTGGATAACGCACCTGACTGGTAATGCAGGGGCTGGTGGTTCAAACCTCGCTCGACTCTTTTTTTTTTTTTTTTTTTTTTTTTAACCCTTTTTATTAGGTGGTCTGTCATGAATATGACAGATCACCTATTATATTCGTCAGAATTTTCTTTATTTTTATTGCCAAAGCTAGTAACCACTTTATCTCAATATCGGGCCTGTCAATTTCCTTGATTTTCATGTCATGTATGGCAATCATTATGGACATGCGAAACGAAACTTTTCAAGGTTATCAAATCATGATGACGTCATCTAGGCGCCATTTTGTGAAATTAAATGATTGATCATATCATCGCAACTAATCATCAAAAATCATCCATATTTGCATCATATCAAGTTCAGGTGACAAGTCATCAGGCCATGTCAACAGAGGTCATGCTAAGGTCACGACGCGCACGTACGCGCGCGTCAAAATTTGAAAATTTTCCAAATCAACCGTGGTCAAGTTTGGGTACGTTTCAGGCCATTTTGAGCATGTCAAGAATCTGCGCGCGCACAGGTATGCGTGCGCGTTCTTGCTCCTATCATCGCTATGCCTCTTCGAGTCGTCATTTATTTTATGTCTGTCCATTGTCCATGATCTTCTGATTAATTTGATACCTCATTCAGCCTCTTACGACCAATAATACCGGAATGCGCGTCCATTCAAATTTGCATTGCACGCGCGTGCAAACTCGCAAAATAAGTCATAAGTGGGCAAAAATATGCCTATATAAAATTCACTGTAGCTCTTCAGGGAGTCCGTTGACCCCCAATTTTTTTTCCTATTCGAATAGAGTATGAATAGGAGATATGATTTCATGACACATTTGACCCTTAAAAACATCGTGACGTCATCAAGATGGCGTCTGAACTAAAAATTAACGTTTTCTGTTTCATGATATCACCACACTCATGTAAATTCATTCTAATTCCGTAAATATTGGTCTTTTCTCGCCAAATTTTCAATATGTTTTAGCTTAAAATGTATCCTTTAGGTAATATGTCCATTGGTTTATTTTAAAGCTTGTACTACTCTCAAAACTAGAATTTTTAGAGGTTTGTCATCATGCCAATTTTCTACTTGGAAAAATTTACATTGACAATAAGTTTCCCGTTTTGCACGAGCAGTTCGTCGAAAAGAATTGTGGTCGACTGGATAACGCACCTGACTGGTAATGCAGGGGCTGGTGGTTCAAACCTCGCTCGACTCTTTTTTTTTTAGGTGGTCTGTCATGAATATGACAGATCACCTATTATATTCGTCAGAATTTACTTTATTTATTTTTATGCCAAATTTTGTCGCCAGGTTATCTCAAAATCGGGCCTGTCAAATTTCTTGATTTTCATGTCATGTATGGATATTATTGTGGAATCGCGAAACGAAACTTTTCAAGGTCATCAAATCGTGATGACGTCATCTAGGCGCCATTTTGTAAAATTAAATTATTGATCATATCATCGCAACTAATCATCATAAATCATTCATATTTGCACCATATCAAGTTCAGATGACAGGTCATCAGGACATGTCAACAGAGGTCATGCAAAGGTCACGACGCGCACGTACGCGCGCGTCAAAATTTGAAATTTTCCAAATCAACCGTGGTCAAGTTTGGGTACGTTTCAGGCCATTTTGAGCATGTCAAGAATTTGCGCGCGCACAGGTATGCGTGCGCGTTCTTGCTCCTACCATCGCTATGCCTCTTCGAGTCGTCATTTATTTTGTGTCTGTCCATCGTCCATGATCTTCTGATTAATTTGATACCTCATTCAGCCTCTTACGACCAATAATACGCAAATGCGCGTCAATTCAAATGTGCCTTACACGCGCGTGCAAACTCGCAAAATAAGTCAAAAGTGGCCCAAAATATGCCTATATAAAATTCACTGTAGCTCTTCAAGGAGTCCGTTGACCCCCAATTTATTTTTCCTATTCGAATAGAGTATGAATTGGAGATATGATTTTATGCCACATTTGACCCTTAAAAACATCGTGACGTCATCAACATGGCGTCGGAACTAAAAATTAGTGTTTTCTGTTTCATGATGTCACAACACTCATGTAAATTGATTCTAATTACGTAAATATTGGTCTTTTCTCGCCAAATTTTAAATATGTTTTACCTTAGAATGTACCCTTTAGACAATATGTCCATTGTTTCATTTTAAAGCTTGTACTATTCTCAAAACTGGAATTTGTACTAGGTTTGTCATCATGACATTTTTCTACTTGCAACAATTTACATTGACAATATGTTTCCTGTTTTGCGCTCCCTGTCTGTCCGGAAGATCGTGGTCGACTGGATAACGCATCTGCCTGGTAACGCTAGGGTCGGTGGTTCAAACCTCGCTTGACTCTCTTTTTTTTTTTTTTTTTTTTTTCCTTTATTATTAGGTGGTCTGTCATGAATATGACAGATCACCTATTATATTCGTCAGATTTTACTTTATTTATTTTTATTGCCAAATTTTGTCGCCAGGTTATCTCAAAATCGGGCCTGTCAAATTTCTTGATTTTCATGTCATGTATGGATATTATTGTGGAATCGCGAAACGAAACTTTTCAAGGTCATCAAATCGTGATGACGTCATCTAGGCGCCATTTTGTAAAATTAAATTATTGATCATATCATCGCAACTAATCATCATAAATCATTCATATTTGCACCATATCAAGTTCAGATGACAGGTCATCAGGACATGTCAACAGAGGTCATGCAAAGGTCACGACGCGCACGTACGCGTGCGTCAAAATTTTGAAATTTTCCAAATCAACCGTGGTCAAGTTTGGGTACGTTTCAGGCCATTTTGAGCATGTCAAGAATTTGCGCGCGCACAGGTATGCGTGCGCGTTCTTGCTCCTACCATCGCTATGCCTCTTCGAGTCGTCATTTATTTTGTGTCTGTCCATCGTCCATGATCTTCTGATTAATTTGATACCTCATTCAGCCTCTTACGACCAATAATACGCAAATGCGCGTCAATTCAAATGTGCCTTACACGCGCGTGCAAACTCGCAAAATAAGTCAAAAGTGGCCAAAATATGCCTATATAAAATTCACTGTAGCTCTTCAAGGAGTCCGTTGACCCCCAATTTATTTTTCCTATTCGAATAGAGTATGAATTGGAGATATGATTTTATGCCACATTTGACCCTTAAAAACATCGTGACGTCATCAACATGGCGTCGGAACTAAAAATTAGTGTTTTCTGTTTCATGATGTCACAACACTCATGTAAATTGATTCTAATTACGTAAATATTGGTCTTTTCTCGCCAAATTTTAAATATGTTTTACCTTAGAATGTACCCTTTAGACAATATGTCATTGTTTCATTTTAAAGCTTGTACTATTCTCAAAACTGGAATTTGTACTAGGTTTGTCATCATGACATTTTTCTACTTGCAACAATTTACATTGACAATATGTTTCCTGTTTTGCGCTCCCTGTCTGTCCGGAAGATCGTGGTCGACTGGATAACGCATCTGCCTGGTAACGCTAGGGTCGGTGGTTCAAACCTCGCTTGACTCTCTTTTTTTTTTTTTTTTTTTTTCCTTTATTATTAGGTGGTCTGTCATGAATATGACAGATCACCTATTATATTCGTCAGATTTTACTTTATTTATTTTTATTGCCAAATTTGGTCGCCAGGTTATCTCAAAATCGGGCCTGTCAAATTTCTTGATTTTCATGTCATGTATGGATATTATTGTGGAATCGCGAAACGAAACTTTTCAAGGTCATCAAATCGTGATGACGTCATCTAGGCGCCATTTTGTAAAATAAATTATTGATCATATCATCGCAACTAATCATCATAAATCATTCATATTTGCACCATATCAAGTTCAGATGACAGGTCATCAGGACATGTCAACAGAGGTCATGCAAAGGTCACGACGCGCACGTACGCGCGCGTCAAAATTTTGAAATTTTCCAAATCAACCGTGGTCAAGTTTGGGTATGTTTCAGGCCATTTTGAGCATGTCAAGAATTTGCGCGCGCACAGGTATGCGTGCGCGTTCTTGCTCCTACCATCGCTATGCCTCTTCGAGTCGTCATTTATTTTGTGTCTGTCCATCGTCCATGATCTTCTGATTAATTTGATACCTCATTCAGCCTCTTACGACCAATAATACGCAAATGCGCGTCAATTCAAATGTGCCTTACACGCGCGTGCAAACTCGCAAAATAAGTCAAAAGTGGCCCAAAATATGCCTATATAAAATTCACTGTAGCTCTTCAAGGAGTCCGTTGACCCCCAATTTATTTTTCCTATTCGAATAGAGTATGAATTGGAGATATGATTTTATGCCACATTTGACCCTTAAAAACATCGTGACGTCATCAACATGGCGTCGGAACTAAAAATTAGTGTTTTCTGTTTCATGATGTCACAACACTCATGTAAATTGATTCTAATTACGTAAATATTGGTCTTTTCTCGCCAAATTTTAAATATGTTTTACCTTAGAATGTACCCTTTAGACAATATGTGCATTGTTTCATTTTAAAGCTTGTACTATTCTCAAAACTGGAATTTGTACTAGGTTTGTCATCATGACATTTTTCTACTTGCAACAATTTACATTGACAATATGTTTCCTGTTT
This sequence comes from Lytechinus variegatus, assembly GCF_018143015.1. NCBI lineage: Eukaryota > Metazoa > Echinodermata > Echinoidea > Temnopleuroida > Toxopneustidae > Lytechinus > Lytechinus variegatus. Next base: position 3,767,438 of record NC_054740.1, on the reverse strand, counting down.
TGCGCTCCCTGTCTGTCCGGAAGATCGTGGTCGACTGGATAACGCATCTGCCTGGTAACGCTAGGGTCGGTGGTTCAAACCTCGCTTGACTCTCTTTTTTTTTTTTTTTTTTTTTTTCCTTTATTATTAGGTGGTCTGTCATGAATATGACAGATCACCTATTATATTCGTCAGATTTTACTTTATTTATTTTTTGCCAAATTTTGTCGCCAGGTTATCTCAAAATCGGGCCTGTCAAATTTCTTGATTTTCATGTCATGTATGGATATTATTGTGGAATCGCGAAACGAAACTTTTCAAGGTCATCAAATCGTGATGACGTCATCTAGGCGCCATTTTGTAAAATTAAATTATTGATCATATCATCGCAACTAATCATCATAAATCATTCATATTTGCACCATATCAAGTTCAGATGACAGGTCATCAGGACATGTCAACAGAGGTCATGCAAAGGTCACGACGCGCACGTACGCGCGCGTCAAAATTTTGAAATTTTCCAAATCAACCGTGGTCAAGTTTGGGTATGTTTCAGGCCATTTTGAGCATGTCAAGAATTTGCGCGCGCACAGGTATGCGTGCGCGTTCTTGCTCCTACCATCGCTATGCCTCTTCGAGTCGTCATTTATTTTGTGTCTGTCCATCGTCCATGATCTTCTGATTAATTTGATACCTCATTCAGCCTCTTACGACCAATAATACGCAAATGCGCGTCAATTCAAATGTGCCTTACACGCGCGTGCAAACTCGCAAAATAAGTCAAAAGTGGCCCAAAATATGCCTATATAAAATTCACTGTAGCTCTTCAAGGAGTCCGTTGACCCCCAATTTTTCCTCACTCTTGGATATAGTGAATATCTCATCTGGAGACTGCGTTATTACTACAAAATTACGTTAAAAATGAAAATTACACATTTTCGCAATATACGTCAATGTATTTTAGATATTTGACCGTATCTTGTTTTTAGTGCTCAGTTTTCTCTCAAATTTTGATATGATGTAGTCAAAACAATTCTCTACAAATAACGTGCGAATAATTTTCACTTTCGACCGCAGCATCAATGTTTTGTGACCTGTTTAAGTTTTTGCAAAATTTTTCTCGGCCTAATTTTTGAGAATTTTTAGAGAAAATGTTTTATTAATCAATTTTACGGTCTTCCTGTAAGTTTCAAGCCCACTGGTTTTGCACTTTTTCATGTACGACATTTTTCGTATATTTTCCGGAACTCTTTAAGAGGTAATTTTAACATTGTAAAACATCATTTATGTATTTTCTGAGTAAACGCTACAATATTGAAACGCTATTTGGTGGAAAAATTTTATTCCAGACATTTTGTGGAAATTCCCGGATTTTTTTTTTTTTGTGGTCATTTCTATTGAATATAATGTATAACAAATTTGCAGGTACCTTATATGAAATTTTTAAAAATTGTGCAAATTCGTTAATTTTGCGGGAAAATTGCTTGTATTTTGATCTTTTACCTTACCTTTTTTCACTAAAAATCATCACGAAAGAATTTTCAAGTAAATTTCAGTCATACTCAATTAATCAATGGATATTGAAAATTCTTGATGGTAAAAATGTGAAATTTTTAGAAATTTTCAGAATTTTGCAAACTTTTACAACAAAATTCTACGTCATTTTTTCATAGAAAACATCGCTGATCAGTTTTTAAGTGAATGCTGGGAAACTGAAGCATTGTGATTCAGAAATTTCTAATCAAAATGATAGAAATTTAGAAAAAATTTTGAACAAAAGTTTTAAACATAATTTAGTTTTAAAAAGTATCACCTATGAATTTTCATGTATTCTGTGAAATTTATACCCACTAAAATTGTAAAAATTCTTGCTTGAAATCTTGAAAAAAAGTGCTAACAGTACAAAGGGTTTTTAAAAAGATTTTGCACAAAAAAAAAACATAAAACTGTTGATTAAAAATTAGCTGCTGTGGAAATTAAGATTAAGGCGCCTTTCGTTGCACAATTTTAGAATGTCAATTTTGGTAAAAATCGTCTGAAATTTTTGAGGAGTTTTTAAGGCGTTTTACGTGCTCCAAACTTCATTTCATATTTACCGTATTGTATTATAACCACCATCATTATACTCATCACGATTGTCATCCCCACATTAATAATCACATATAGGAATGGTCTAAATTTAGTCCTATGATGTGTATGATCAAGATTATCAATCATATCTAAGTAATTCATTTCATACAACATTAGCCGACACTGAATGAAAATTCATGACAGACCACCTAATTCGTCCTCATGACGAATTAAAATCTAGTTTTTTTTTTTTTTTTTTAACCCTTTTTAGGTGGTCTGTCATGAATATGACAGATCACCTATTATATTCGTCAGAATTTTCTTTATTTTTATTGCCAAAGCTAGTAACCACTTTATCTCAATATCGGGCCTGTCAATTTCCTTGATTTTCATGTCATGTATGGCAATCATTATGGACATGCGAAACGAAACTTTTCAAGGTTATCAAATCATGATGACGTCATCTAGGCGCCATTTTGTGAAATTAAATGATTGATCATATCATCGCAACTAATCATCAAAAATCATCCATATTTGCATCATATCAAGTTCAGGTGACAAGTCATCAGGCCATGTCAACAGAGGTCATGCTAAGGTCACGACGCGCACGTACGCGCGCGTCAAAATTTGAAAATTCTCCAAATCAACCGTGGTCAAGTTTGGGTACGTTTCAGGCCATTTTGAGCATGTCAAGAATCTGCGCGCGCACAGGTATGCGTGCGCGTTCTTGCTCCTATCATCGCTATGCCTCTTCGAGTCGTCATTTATTTTATGTCTGTCCATTGTCCATGATCTTCTGATTAATTTGATACCTCATTCAGCCTCTTACGACCAATAATACCGGAATGCGCGTCCATTCAAATTTGCATTGCACGCGCGTGCAAACTCGCAAAATAAGTCATAAGTGGGCAAAAATATGCCTATATAAAATTCACTGTAGCTCTTCAGGGAGTCCGTTGACCCCCAATTTTTTTTTCCTATTCGAATAGAGTATGAATAGGAGATATGATTTCATGACACATTTGACCCTTAAAAACATCGTGACGTCATCAAGATGGCGTCTGAACTAAAAATTAACGTTTTCTGTTTCATGATATCACCACACTCATGTAAATTCATTCTAATTCCGTAAATATTGGTCTTTTCTCGCCAAATTTTCAATATGTTTTAGCTTAAAATGTATCCTTTAGGTAATATGTCCATTGGTTTATTTTAAAGCTTGTACTACTCTCAAAACTAGAATTTTTAGAGGTTTGTCATCATGCCAATTTTCTACTTGGAAAAATTTACATTGACAATAAGTTTCCCGTTTTGCACGAGCAGTTCGTCGAAAAGAATTGTGGTCGACTGGATAACGCACCTGACTGGTAATGCAGGGGCTGGTGGTTCAAACCTCGCTCGACTCTTTTTTTTTTTTTTTTTTTTTTTTTAACCCTTTTTAGGTGGTCTGTCATGAATATGACAGATCACCTATTATATTCGTCAGAATTTTCTTTATTTTTATTGCCAAAGCTAGTAACCACTTTATCTCAATATCGGGCCTGTCAATTTCCTTGATTTTCATGTCATGTATGGCAATCATTATGGACATGCGAAACGAAACTTTTCAAGGTTATCAAATCATGATGACGTCATCTAGGCGCCATTTTGTGAAATTAAATGATTGATCATATCATCGCAACTAATCATCAAAAATCATCCATATTTGCATCATATCAAGTTCAGGTGACAAGTCATCAGGCCATGTCAACAGAGGTCATGCTAAGGTCACGACGCGCACGTACGCGCGCGTCAAAATTTGAAAATTCTCCAAATCAACCGTGGTCAAGTTTGGGTACGTTTCAGGCCATTTTGAGCATGTCAAGAATCTGCGCGCGCACAGGTATGCGTGCGCGTTCTTGCTCCTATCATCGCTATGCCTCTTCGAGTCGTCATTTATTTTATGTCTGTCCATTGTCCATGATCTTCTGATTAATTTGATACCTCATTCAGCCTCTTACGACCAATAATACCGGAATGCGCGTCCATTCAAATTTGCATTGCACGCGCGTGCAAACTCGCAAAATAAGTCATAAGTGGGCAAAAATATGCCTATATAAAATTCACTGTAGCTCTTCAGGGAGTCCGTTGACCCCCAATTTTTTTTTCCTATTCGAATAGAGTATGAATAGGAGATATGATTTCATGACACATTTGACCCTTAAAAACATCGTGACGTCATCAAGATGGCGTCTGAACTAAAAATTAACGTTTTCTGTTTCATGATATCACCACACTCATGTAAATTCATTCTAATTCCGTAAATATTGGTCTTTTCTCGCCAAATTTTCAATATGTTTTAGCTTAAAATGTATCCTTTAGGTAATATGTCCATTGGTTTATTTTAAAGCTTGTACTACTCTCAAAACTAGAATTTTTAGAGGTTTGTCATCATGCCAATTTTCTACTTGGAAAAATTTACATTGACAATAAGTTTCCCGTTTTGCACGAGCAGTTCGTCGAAAAGAATTGTGGTCGACTGGATAACGCACCTGACTGGTAATGCAGGGGCTGGTGGTTCAAACCTCGCTCGACTCTTTTTTTTTTTTTTTTTTTTTTTTTAACCCTTTTTATTAGGTGGTCTGTCATGAATATGACAGATCACCTATTATATTCGTCAGAATTTTCTTTATTTTTATTGCCAAAGCTAGTAACCACTTTATCTCAATATCGGGCCTGTCAATTTCCTTGATTTTCATGTCATGTATGGCAATCATTATGGACATGCGAAACGAAACTTTTCAAGGTTATCAAATCATGATGACGTCATCTAGGCGCCATTTTGTGAAATTAAATGATTGATCATATCATCGCAACTAATCATCAAAAATCATCCATATTTGCATCATATCAAGTTCAGGTGACAAGTCATCAGGCCATGTCAACAGAGGTCATGCTAAGGTCACGACGCGCACGTACGCGCGCGTCAAAATTTGAAAATTCTCCAAATCAACCGTGGTCAAGTTTGGGTACGTTTCAGGCCATTTTGAGCATGTCAAGAATCTGCGCGCGCACAGGTATGCGTGCGCGTTCTTGCTCCTATCATCGCTATGCCTCTTCGAGTCGTCATTTATTTTATGTCTGTCCATTGTCCATGATCTTCTGATTAATTTGATACCTCATTCAGCCTCTTACGACCAATAATACCGGAATGCGCGTCCATTCAAATTTGCATTGCACGCGCGTGCAAACTCGCAAAATAAGTCATAAGTGGGCAAAAATATGCCTATATAAAATTCACTGTAGCTCTTCAGGGAGTCCGTTGACCCCCAATTTTTTTTCCTATTCGAATAGAGTATGAATAGGAGATATGATTTCATGACACATTTGACCCTTAAAAACATCGTGACGTCATCAAGATGGCGTCTGAACTAAAAATTAACGTTTTCTGTTTCATGATATCACCACACTCATGTAAATTCATTCTAATTCCGTAAATATTGGTCTTTTCTCGCCAAATTTTCAATATGTTTTAGCTTAAAATGTATCCTTTAGGTAATATGTCCATTGGTTTATTTTAAAGCTTGTACTACTCTCAAAACTAGAATTTTTAGAGGTTTGTCATCATGCCAATTTTCTACTTGGAAAAATTTACATTGACAATAAGTTTCCCGTTTTGCACGAGCAGTTCGTCGAAAAGAATTGTGGTCGACTGGATAACGCACCTGACTGGTAATGCAGGGGCTGGTGGTTCAAACCTCGCTCGACTCTTTTTTTTTTTTTTTTTTTTTTTTAACCCTTTTTAGGTGGTCTGTCATGAATATGACAGATCACCTATTATATTCGTCAGAATTTTCTTTATTTTTATTGCCAAAGCTAGTAACCACTTTATCTCAATATCGGGCCTGTCAATTTCCTTGATTTTCATGTCATGTATGGCAATCATTATGGACATGCGAAACGAAACTTTTCAAGGTTATCAAATCATGATGACGTCATCTAGGCGCCATTTTGTGAAATTAAATGATTGATCATATCATCGCAACTAATCATCAAAAATCATCCATATTTGCATCATATCAAGTTCAGGTGACAAGTCATCAGGCCATGTCAACAGAGGTCATGCTAAGGTCACGACGCGCACGTACGCGCGCGTCAAAATTTGAAAATTTTCCAAATCAACCGTGGTCAAGTTTGGGTACGTTTCAGGCCATTTTGAGCATGTCAAGAATCTGCGCGCGCACAGGTATGCGTGCGCGTTCTTGCTCCTATCATCGCTATGCCTCTTCGAGTCGTCATTTATTTTATGTCTGTCCATTGTCCATGATCTTCTGATTAATTTGATACCTCATTCAGCCTCTTACGACCAATAATACCGGAATGCGCGTCCATTCAAATTTGCATTGCACGCGCGTGCAAACTCGCAAGTGGGCAAAAATATGCCTATATAAAATTCACTGTAGCTCTTCAGGGAGTCCGTTGACCCCCAATTTTTCCTCACTCGTCAATATACTCAATATCTCATTTGGAAATTGCATAAATACCACAAAATTGCTTAAAAAATAAAAATTACACATTTTCGCAACATACGTCAACGTATTTATGCATATTTGACCGTATCTTCATTATTAGTGGTCAGTTTTCTCTCAAATTTTGATATGATGTAGTCGAAAAAATTCTCTACAAATAACGTGTGAATAATTTTCACTTTTGACCACAGCATCAATGTGTTGTGACCTGTTTAAGTTTTTCCAAATTTTTTCTGGGCCTATTTTTTGAGAATTTTCTTAAGAAAATATTTTATTAATCAATTTTACGGTCTTCCTATAAATTTCAAGCCAACTTGTTTTGCGTTTTTTCACGTAGGACATTTTTGTAATTTTTCCGGAACTTTTTAAGAGGTAATTTTAACATTGTAGAACATCATTTATATATTTTCTTTGTAAACGCTACAATAGTTGAAATGCTGTTGTGTTGAAAAATTTCATTCCGGACATTTTGTGGAAATTTCCGGATTTTTGTTTTATTTGCTTTTCACTAAATATAACATATAAAAAATTTTCATATGCCTTCTGTAAAATAAAAAATTATGCAATTTACTTAAATACATATTTTCCCGAAATTTTGCGGGAAAATTGCCTGTATTTGAATCTTTCACCTGAATTTTTTCTAGTAAAATCATTAAGAAAGAATTTTCAATTAAAAGTTAAAGTCATACACAATTAATAAATGGATATTGAAAATTCTTGACGGAAAATATAATGTGAAATGTAACATTCCCCCCCCCAAAAAAAAAAAAAAAATATTCCTTTCATCTAATACATCACTGATGAGTTTTGAAGTGAATGCTGTGAAATTGTAGCACTGTGAAATTTCTCATTAAAAATAATTCTAATTTAGCAAAAGTTTTGAATAAAAATATTTAAGATATTTTAGTTTTCAAAAAGTATCATGAATTTTCACGCATTCTGTGAATTTGATACCCACTGACATTGTGAAAATTCTTGCTTGTAATCTTACAAGAAAAGTTGCTTACTGAGTAAAGAATTTTAAAAAAGATTTTGCAAAAAAAAACATAAACTGTCGATTAAAAATGAGCTGCTCTGAAAATGAAGGCTCCTTTCATAGCGCAATTTCGGAAAGCCAATTTCTGAGTTGTTTTTAATGCATTTTACGTGCACCAAACTTCATTTTGTATTGCATTATCACCAACATATTTATAAACATCACGTTTGTCATCACACATTACAGAGTGAGAATTAAGCACCGGGAATTAGCAATGGTCAAAATTTACTCCCATGATGTCTATGATCAAGATTGTCTAATGATTTAGTTCATACATTAGCCGACACCTAATTAAATTTCATGACAGACCACCTAATTCGTCCTAATGACGAATTAAAATCTAGTTATCCTTCTAATTATGTATCCTGTTTCATAAATTTTTTTCAATCTGGTCTTTGGATTCATTGATGTCATTTCTTGTAAAGATAATTTCAAGTATTGTTTTCAATGTATCCCAACGGAAAGTCGACAGACTCTTGAGACGACTCAACATCTTGGAAAGGCCCAACCGAAAGCTAAGGCATCCCATCAGACTCCCAAAAGGATCCACCAGACTCCTGAGACGGCTGAACTTATTGCACACGATGTCCAACAGATTCACGAGATGCCAGAGACGATGAAACAAATCGCTGAGGTGTGACTCAAGAGTTCCTACCAACTGTGCAAGAGATTGCAGCTGAGGAGGGCCAACAATTCCTCAATGACATAGGTAATTTGTTAGTGTAACTAAGAGGCACATGCACACTTGAGAACCAGCACTTACATGTATTCTGCCCCCTTGGCCTGGCACCGGCCACCATTACCTCTTTCATATTTATAAGCCTTATGCCATGCCACTGCAAATTAAGAAAATATTTCAGTTATGGTGGTGAAGTCAAAAGATTACACATCATTATCCTTGTAATTATGTATCTTGTTTCATAAAATATGTTCAATCTGGTCTCTGGATTCATTGATGTCATTTCTTGTAAAGATAATTTCAAGTATTGTTTTCAATGTATCCCCACAGAAAATCGACAGACTCTGGAGACGACTCAACATCTTGGAAAGGCCCAACCGAATGCTAAGGCATCCCATCAGACTCCTAAGAGGGTCCACCAGACTCCTGAGACGGCTGAACTTATTGCACACGATGTCCAGCAGATTCACGAGATGCCAGAGACGATGAAACAAATCGCTGAGATGACTCAAGAGTTCCAACCAACTGTGCAAGAGATTACAGCTGAGGAGGGCCAACTATTCCCCAATGACATAGGTAATTTGTTAGTGTAACTAAGAGGCACATGCACACTTGAGAACCAGCACCTACATGTATTCTGGCCCCTTGGCCTTGCACCGGCCACCATTACCTCTTTCATATTTATAAGCCTTATGCCATGCCACTGCAAATTAAGAAAATATTTCAGTTATGGTGGTGAAGTCAAAAGATCACACATCATTATCCTTGTAATTATGTATCCTGTTTCATAAAATATGTTCAATCTGGTCTTTGGATTCATTGATGTCATTTCTTGTAAAGATAATTTCAAGTATTGTTTTCAATGTATTCCCACAGAAAATCGACAGACTCTGGAGACGACTCAACATCTTGGAAAGGCCCAACCGAATGCTAAGGCATCCCATCAGACTCCTAAAAGGGTCCACCAGACTCCTGAGACGGCTGAACGTATTGCACACGATGTCCAGCAGATTCACGAGATGCCAAAGACGATGAAACAAATCGCTGAGGTGTGACTCAAAAGTTCCTACCAACTGTGCAAGAGATTGCAGCTGAGGAGGGCCAACAATTCCTCAATGACATAGGTAATTTGTTAGTGTAACTAAGAGGCACATGCACACTTGAGAACCAGCACTTACATGTATTCTGCCCCCTTGGCCTGGCACCGGCCACCATTACCTCTTTCATATTTATAAGCCTTATGCCATGCCACTGCAAATTAAGAAAATATTTCAGTTATGGTGGTGAAGTCAAAAGATTACACATCATTATCCTTGTAATTATGTATCTTGTTTCATAAAATATGTTCAATCTGGTCTCTGGATTCATTGATGTCATTTCTTGTAAAGATAATTTCAAGTATTGTTTTCAATGTATCCCCACAGAAAATCGACAGACTCTGGAGACGACTCAACATCTTGGAAAGGCCCAACCGAATGCTAAGGCATCCCATCAGACTCCTAAAAGGGTCCACCAGACTCCTGAAACGGCTGAACGTATTGCACACGATGTCCAGTAGATTCACGAGATGCCAGAGACGATGAAACAAATCGCTGAGGTGACTCAAGAGTTCCCATCAACTGTGCAAGAGATTAGAGCTGAGGAGGGCCAACAATTCCTAAATGACATAGGCAATTTATTAGTGTAACTACGAGGCACATGCACACTTGAGAACCAGCACTTACATGTATTCTGCCCCCTTGGCCTGGCACCTGCCACCATTACCTCTTTCATATTTATAAGCCTTATGCCATGCCACTGCAAATTAAGAAAATATTTCAGTTATGGTGGTGAAGTCAAAAGATCACACATCATTATCCTTCTAATTATGTATCTTGTTTCATAAAATATGTTCAATCTGGTCTCTGGATTCATTGATGTCATTTCTTGTAAAGATAATTTCAAGTATTATTTTCAATGTATCCCCACAGAAAATCGACAGACTCTGGAGACGACTCAACATCTTGGAAAGGCCCAACCGAATGCTAAGGCATCCCATCAGACTCCTAAAAGGGTCCACCAGACTCCTGAGACGGCTGAACTTATTGCACACGATGTCCAGCAGATTCATGAGATGCCAGAGACGATGAAACAAATCGCTGAGATGACTCAAGAGTTCCCACCAACTGTGCAAGAGATTGCAGCTGAGGAGGGCCAACAATTCCTAAATGACATAGGTAATTTAACTCATTGAGTGCTTCGTGCACGCTACGTATCCTACTATAACATGCCACACTCGTGCTCGCACCGGCACGCCTACTATTGATTGCTTTGTTCTTGCATTGTTTCCTACCCTCGCCTGCTTTGTGCATGACTGCGCACATTCGGAATAACAATCATTGTTACGCCGTTTTGCATTGTATTGCGCATCGCATGCACGCCGTAATTAGCACTATTGTGTGCAGTGTGAACTCTGCTTTTTGACAGATAAACTTACTCACGCGGTTTACATTCGACTTTTTCGAGTATTTCTACATTTTTTACAAGATATGGCTCAGCCTCTGAGAGAGAAGAGACCTGGGTTTTTGTTCCATACAAAACACTCCACAAAATGGAACTACTTGATACAACTCATATGTTAGCGGTAAAGATAATAACCAATCCACATAATGAGGACATCATTATGAGAAGTATGAAATTTCCTACAACTTTACTACACAATATTTTGTGGATAAACTAATCGTTAGAGAGTTACAAGCAATTGTAATCATGACTATTGGAAGGAGTGAATACGAATCGCGATCCCAAAATCAATGTTGCACAGGGGGGTTTTGTGGCTGGCACAGGGGATTAGCATCGGATTAGCACTGTGGCATTGGCTTAGTAGTGTGCGTGGCATGTTAAGAGTTATTAGTGTAACTAAGAGGCACATGCACACTTGAGAACCAGCACCTACATGTATTCTGCCCCCTTGGCCTTGCACCGGCCACCATTACCTCTTTCATATTTATAAGCCTTATACCATGCCACTGCAAATTAAGAAAATATTTCAGTTATGGTGGTGAAGTCAAAAGATCACACATCATTATCCTCTTAATTATGTATCCTGTTTCATAAAATATGTTCATTCTGGTCTTTGGATTCATTGATGTCATTTCTTGTAAAGATAATTTCAAGTATTGTTTTCAATGTATTCCCACAGAAAATCGACAGACTCTGGAGACGACTCAACATCTTGGAAAGGCCCAACCGAAAGCTAAGGCATCCCATCAGACTCCCAAAAGGGTCCACCAGACTACTGAGACAGCTGAACGTATTGCACACGATGTCCAGCAGATTCACGAGATGCCAGAGACGATGAAACAAATCGCTGAGGTGTGACTCAAGAGTTCCTACCAACTGTGCAAGAGATTGCAGCTGAGGAGGGCCAACTATTCCCCAATGACATAGGTAATTTGTTAGTGTAACTAAGAGGCACATGCACACTTGAGAACCAGCACTTACATGTATTCTGCCCCCTTGGCCTGGCACCGGCCACTATTACCTCTTTCATATTTATAAGCCTTATGCCATGCCACTGCAAATTAAGAAAATATTTCAGTTATGGTGGTGAAGTCAAAAGATCACACATCATTATCCTTGTAATTATGTATCTTGTTTCATAAAATATGTTCAATCTGGTCTCTGGATTCATTGATGTCATTTCTTGTAAAGATAATTTCAAGTATTGTTTTCAATGTATCCCCACAGAAAATCGACAGACTCTGGAGACGACTCAACATCTTGGAAAGGCCCAACCGAATGCTAAGGCATCCCATCAGACTCCTAAAAGGGTCCACCAGACTCCTGAGACGGCTGTACTGATTGCACACGATGTCCAGCAGATTCACGAGACGCCAGGGACGATGAAACAAATTTGCTGAGGTGACTCAAGAGTTCCCACCAACTGTGCAAGAGATTGCAGCTGAGGAGGGCCAACTATTCCCCAATGACATAGGTAATTTGTTAGTGTAACTAAGAGGCACATGCACACTTGAGAACCAGCACTTACATGTATTCTGCCCCCTTGGCCTGGCACCGGCCACCATTACCTCTTTCATATTTATAAGCCTTATGCCATGCCACTGCAAATTAAGAAAATATTTCAGTTATGGTGGTGAAGTCAAAAGATTACACATCATTATCCTTGTAATTATGTATCTTGTTTCATAAAATATGTTCAATCTGGTCTCTGGATTCATTGATGTCATTTCTTGTAAAGATAATTTCAAGTATTGTTTTCAATGTATCCCCACAGAAAATCGACAGACTCTGGAGACGACTCAACATCTTGGAAAGGCCCAACCGAATGCTAAGGCATCCCATCAGACTCCTAAAAGGGTCCACCAGACTCCTGAAACGGCTGAACGTATTGCACACGATGTCCAGTAGATTCACGAGATGCCAGAGACGATGAAACAAATCGCTGAGGTGACTCAAGAGTTCCCATCAACTGTGCAAGAGATTAGAGCTGAGGAGGGCCAACAATTCCTAAATGACATAGGCAATTTATTAGTGTAACTACGAGGCACATGCACACTTGAGAACCAGCACTTACATGTATTCTGCCCCCTTGGCCTGGCACCTGCCACCATTACCTCTTTCATATTTATAAGCCTTATGCCATGCCACTGCAAATTAAGAAAATATTTCAGTTATGGTGGTGAAGTCAAAAGATCACACATCATTATCCTTCTAATTATGTATCTTGTTTCATAAAATATGTTCAATCTGGTCTCTGGATTCATTGATGTCATTTCTTGTAAAGATAATTTCAAGTATTATTTTCAATGTATCCCCACAGAAAATCGACAGACTCTGGAGACGACTCAACATCTTGGAAAGGCCCAACCGAATGCTAAGGCATCCCATCAGACTCCTAAAAGGGTCCACCAGACTCCTGAGACGGCTGAACTTATTGCACACGATGTCCAGCAGATTCATGAGATGCCAGAGACGATGAAACAAATCGCTGAGATGACTCAAGAGTTCCCACCAACTGTGCAAGAGATTGCAGCTGAGGAGGGCCAACAATTCCTAAATGACATAGGTAATTTAACTCATTGAGTGCTTCGTGCACGCTACGTATCCTACTATAACATGCCACACTCGTGCTCGCACCGGCACGCCTACTATTGATTGCTTTGTTCTTGCATTGTTTCCTACCCTCGCCTGCTTTGTGCATGACTGCGCACATTCGGAATAACAATCATTGTTACGCCGTTTTGCATTGTATTGCGCATCGCATGCACGCCGTAATTAGCACTATTGTGTGCAGTGTGAACTCTGCTTTTTGACAGATAAACTTACTCACGCGGTTTACATTCGACTTTTTCGAGTATTTCTACATTTTTTACAAGATATGGCTCAGCCTCTGAGAGAGAAGAGACCTGGGTTTTTGTTCCATACAAAACACTCCACAAAATGGAACTACTTGATACAACTCATATGTTAGCGGTAAAGATAATAACCAATCCACATAATGAGGACATCATTATGAGAAGTATGAAATTTCCTACAACTTTACTACACAATATTTTGTGGATAAACTAATCGTTAGAGAGTTACAAGCAATTGTAATCATGACTATTGGAAGGAGTGAATACGAATCGCGATCCCAAAATCAATGTTGCACAGGGGGGTTTTGTGGCTGGCACAGGGGATTAGCATCGGATTAGCACTGTGGCATTGGCTTAGTAGTGTGCGTGGCATGTTAAGAGTTATTAGTGTAACTAAGAGGCACATGCACACTTGAGAACCAGCACCTACATGTATTCTGCCCCCTTGGCCTTGCACCGGCCACCATTACCTCTTTCATATTTATAAGCCTTATACCATGCCACTGCAAATTAAGAAAATATTTCAGTTATGGTGGTGAAGTCAAAAGATCACACATCATTATCCTCTTAATTATGTATCCTGTTTCATAAAATATGTTCATTCTGGTCTTTGGATTCATTGATGTCATTTCTTGTAAAGATAATTTCAAGTATTGTTTTCAATGTATTCCCACAGAAAATCGACAGACTCTGGAGACGACTCAACATCTTGGAAAGGCCCAACCGAAAGCTAAGGCATCCCATCAGACTCCCAAAAGGGTCCACCAGACTACTGAGACAGCTGAACGTATTGCACACGATGTCCAGCAGATTCACGAGATGCCAGAGACGATGAAACAAATCGCTGAGGTGTGACTCAAGAGTTCCTACCAACTGTGCAAGAGATTGCAGCTGAGGAGGGCCAACTATTCCCCAATGACATAGGTAATTTGTTAGTGTAACTAAGAGGCACATGCACACTTGAGAACCAGCACTTACATGTATTCTGCCCCCTTGGCCTGGCACCGGCCACTATTACCTCTTTCATATTTATAAGCCTTATGCCATGCCACTGCAAATTAAGAAAATATTTCAGTTATGGTGGTGAAGTCAAAAGATCACACATCATTATCCTTGTAATTATGTATCTTGTTTCATAAAATATGTTCAATCTGGTCTCTGGATTCATTGATGTCATTTCTTGTAAAGATAATTTCAAGTATTGTTTTCAATGTATCCCCACAGAAAATCGACAGACTCTGGAGACGACTCAACATCTTGGAAAGGCCCAACCGAATGCTAAGGCATCCCATCAGACTCCTAAAAGGGTCCACCAGACTCCTGAGACGGCTAAACTTATTGCACACGATGTCCAGCAGATTCACGAGATGCCAGAGACGATGAAACAAATCGCTGAGATGACTCAAGAGTTCCCACCAACTGTGCAAGAGATTGCAGCTGAGGAGGGCCAACAATTCCTAAATGACATAGGTAATTTATTAGTGTAACTAAGAGGCACATGCACACTTGAGAACCAGCACCTACATGTATTCTGCCCCCTTGGCCTTGCACCGGCCACTATTACCTCTTTCATATTTATAAGCCTTATGCCATGCCACTGCAAATTAAGAAAATATTTCAGTTATGGTGGTGAAGTCAAAAGATCACACATCATTATCCTTCTAATTATGTATCCTGTTTCATAAAATATGTTCATTCTGGTCTTTGGATTCATTGATGTCATTTCTTGTAAAGATAATTTCAAGTATTGTTTTCAATGTATTCCCACAGAAAATCGACAGACTCTGGAGACGACTCAACATCTTGGAAAGGCCCAACCGAAAGCTAAGGCATCCCATCAGACTCCCAAAAGGGTCCACCAGACTCCTGAGACGGCTGAACGTATTGCACACGATGTCCAGCAGATTCACGAGATGCCAGAGACGATGAAACAAATCGCTGAGGTGTGACTCAAGAGTTCCTACCAACTGTGCAAGAGATTGCAGCTGAGGAGGGCCAACAATTCCTCAATGACATAGGTAATTTGTTAGTGTAACTAAGAGGCACATGCACACTTGAGAACCAGCACTTACATGTATTCTGCCCCCTTGGCCTGGCACCGGCCACCATTACCTCTTTCATATTTATAAGCCTTATGCCATGCCACTGCAAATTTAGAAAATATTTCAGTTATGGTGGTGAAGTCAAAAGATCACACATCATTATCCTTCTAATTATGTATCCTGTTTCATAAAATATGTTCAATCTGGTCTTTGGATTCATTGATGTCATTTCTTGTAAAGATAATTTCAAGTATTGTTTTCAATGTATCCCCACAGAAAATCGACAGACTCTGGAGACGACTCAACATCTTGGAAAGGCCCAACCGAATGCTAAGGCATCCCATCAGACTCCTAAAAGGGTCCACCAGACTCCTGAGACGGCTGAACTTATTGCACACGATGTCCAGTAGATTCACGAGATGCCAGAGACGATGAAACAAATCGCTGAGGTGACTCAAGAGTTCCTACCAACTGTGCAAGAGATTTGAGCTGAGGAGGGCCAACAATTCCTAAATGACATATGCAATTTATTAGTGTAACTAAGAGGCACATGCACACTTGAGAACCAGCACCTACATGTATTCTGCCCCCTTGGCCTTGCACCTGCCACCATTACCTCTTTCATATTTTATAAGCCTTATGCCATGCCACTGCAAATTAAGAAAATATTTCAGTTATGGTGGTGAAGTCAAAGATCACACATCATTATCCTTGTAATTATGTATCCTGTTTCATAAAATATGTTCAATCTGGTCTTTGGATTCATTGATGTCATTTCTTGTAAAGATAATTTCAAGTATTGTTTTCAATGTATCCCCACAGAAAGTCGACAGACTCTGGAGACGACTCAACATCTTGGAAAGGCCCAACCGAGAGCTAAGGCATCCCAACAGACTCCCAAAAGGGTCCACCAGACTCCTGAGACGGCTGAACTTATTGACACGATGTCCAGCAGATTCATGAGATGCCAGAGACGATGAAACAAATCGCTGAGGTGACTCAAGAGTTCCCACCAACTGTGCAAGAGATTGCAGCTGAGGAGGGCCAACAATTCCCAATGACATAGGTATTTTGCATAAAATTACTATACAACTTTGTATATTATGTCCCAGACAACCTGTGTACACATTTTTGGCGGATTTTGCTTTTGATTAAAGCCAACATTTTTCACAATCAATATTACGTTTTGTCATTCACAGCAATTCTAATACACCATTAACCCTAAATAGACTGGGCTATTTCGAAGCCTAAGAAGACTTGAAATTAGTTCTTGAAATTAGAATGGGCTATAAATGGGTGATTTTTCGTTTCACTTTTCCAACATTTTTTATGTGTTCCTATTACCTAATATCTCAACATAAAATAACAATATTTTTTGTCTTGGGTCAGAGAAAAAATGTGCCAGACCAAAATCCAGAATGGCTGATAAAACCACCCACATTACACAGTTTTGGCCACAATTTTTTTATTTGATAGTCCCTTTCTCCGGGTTTTTTTTTTTTGGGGGGGGCAAATATTTTTTTTTCCCTTAAGATTATTTTTTTAATCTTTATTTGTAGTTATTTATTTTAGTTATAAGGTGATTTTTTTCTCACGAAGCAGAATGAGACTAAAGGCGCCGCTTTTCCGACGGCGCACAGTGGGCCAGGAGAGAGCAAAAGTGCGCCAAAACTGGTTTTTGGTCATGAAACAATTTTTTTTTCATGTTCTAAGCAAAGATAAGAACCTGTAGGATGTCTCCATACAATATTTCTCCATGAAATTGATTATTAGTTGCCCATTTTATTCAATATTACCGGAAAAATGACCCTTTACGGCTACCGCATGTGAAAATGACACGTTTTAGATATTTCACTCTTTCAACAAAACGGATAGCTTAATTTATTTCTAATTCACGGTACTTTTTGATGAATGATTGTTTTAAGTGATCAAAAATTTTCAAGATAAAATGATGATCCCTTTAGAGGTAATTTTAGACGAAACCATTTGACAATGGGGGGTTTTAGCAATTTTTTTTTTTCATGAGCATTTCTTTTACAAATTGCTGCCGATTGCTGCGCTATAAATACCATGACGGTCTTTGTTATAGTTCATGCTTTACAATGATACCAAATTTAGCTGCAGATACGTGCATTTTCTGGAGATATAACCAATTTTCCAACCACATGTTCGCCGTATTTATCACAAAAAGTCGTTCCAAGTTAGTGTCCCATTATGCGCGTGCCGAACGTTTCGGGTGACATTGCAAACTCCCCGCTCCCTTCGGGACCGTATAAGACCGTATCTCTGTGAAACTCACCGTCGCGTGGTGGGAGAGAGAGAGAGGGGGGGGGTGTCTGGTTCTTTAGACTGGTATCTTCCTAAAATATTTTCGTTAAACATACGTTAAGACAAGCTGTCATTTCCACTTCCACTAACTATATAGTAATACATGTAAAACAACTTCATTTTGATGTCAAACTGTTCCATCCCGTGTTGCATATATGCTGTCATTCTGAGAAGATTAATTCTTAAGGTAAGATTCCCGGGTAAGATTATTAATTTGTTTTGTTGTTCATAAACCAAGTCCTACTGTATATCGCTATCATAAAGCAAGTCCTACTGTATATCGCTATAACACACATGACTAGGGATGTGATTGGTTTCACTCAGTTTTCTGCCAAAAAATGAAAATGACAGATACGTGGGATCTATACATGTATAAAGTTGCATTATCATTATTAGTATTTATCCCCCCCCCCCAAAAAAAAAAATGAAGGGTTTGTAACTTCACATACACGTATGAATTCGTTTATCTCTTGGCTCATTCTAAATTTGCTATAAATTATTGTTAAAATCAATCAAGAAGGAAGTGCATATTATCATTTCAAGGATTGATTGGTCTATGACTCTTATTGACTTTATATGTATTCCACAGACTAATGGTAACAAGTGACATTGTGATTAGTAGCAAATTTTTAAGAGTACAACAAGCACAGCCTCTTCCTCCTGATGTTCAAAGTACATGTATGCTAAAAGATCCTCTCACCAAAGACATAATGGTTGTTGAGATAACAGAGAGAGACTCTGTTTCGGAATAACTTTGTATACGCTGTTCTTGGTGAAATATATAGGTAGGCCTTGTACCGATTTACCTGCAGAGGACCCGGCCTCTATTATTTATCATTGGGATAATTATTTTAAAGATTTCACTGTCCAATACTGGCATTAATCCATTTTAATTCATGTAGGTGTGGTTAATCATTGTACCCATTGAATAAAAATACCCCTTTGCATTTTTTTTTTTACAATTTCACTTTGAATTTTACAATTCCGGATTCATGGTAGGGCGCCCTCTTTAACCCTAAATAGACTGGGCTATTTCGACGCCTAAGAAGACGGGGGGGGGGCTGATTCAGCCCCCCTTATGATCTCGGCCGTCGATCGCGCGATCGCGACGAAAATTGGCACACGCATTACCCTTGGCATTACCTACAAAACTATAACATCAAATTTTTCAAAAAACGTCATGTCTCATTCATGATGCTAATTTATGCGTAAAACCATGAGTTTGCTCTTATTAATAAAATAATGCCCCTCAATTGCTTATTTTTGTTTCACATACTCTAGATAGGCATCTGATCAAATTTATTTTTTAAAAATTTCAACATCACATTTATTTTCTTATGTTTTCTATTGTTTTCTAAATTTCTTATATATCTTTTGAATTGTTTCTTTTCGAATTTTTGTTTTTTATTGTTTTTTCAATGAAATTTGTCAGCGGCTTAATTAGTTGATTTTAAGCAGTAAAAGGAAAAATAATGATACATTTATGAATTTTGGCTGAAAACACTATTTGCATTGGATTTGTAAACAAATTCACGTTTTTTAGTAATTTGGGGTCTGCATGCACTTACAAAATGTTGCGTAATTTCGGAACCGAATTACCGGGGGTCACAATTTTGGTCTCAAAAGTTGTCCGAGACTTAAAAAGTCAGTGAGCGACGCGGTCAAAAAATTTTGCGCGGCGGATTTATCGCGAAAAATGTCGAGGGGGGGCTGAATCAGCCCCCTGTCTTTTTAGGGTTAAGCGATACCCAAGTCACAAATTGAATTGTTTGTACCCCGAGCACAGACTTTTTTTTTGTTTGTTTGCCTGTTTATGTGTTTGCTGTTTGCTAATATGCTTCCTTATTGCTGAAATTTCTCTAAAACTAGTTTCTGAAAATTTGAAAATTATTTTAGAATTAGAAACATGTAATTTCTTCTCAAATGTTAACAGCCAATCAGAAAACAGTATTTTAATGACGTCATCAATATTTGAAAATACTTTTATTGAATTCTACGGGTGAAAATTACCCCTATCTATCAAATTTAATCGTATAAATATGTGAAAAAAAGGGTTTTGTCGCACTTTGGGTCATTCTGGCCCACTGTGCGGCGGTGGCGGCGTGAACATCAAATCTTAACCTGAGGTTAAGTTCTTGAAATGACATCATAACTTAAAAAGTATATGGGCCTAGTTTATGAAACTTGGACATAAAGTTAATCAGAATCAACATCGAAATCTTAACCTGAGGTTAAGTTTTTGAAATGTCATCATAACTTAGAAAATATATGGACCTAGTTCATGAAACTTGGACATAAGGTTAATCAATTATCACTGAACATCCTGCGTGAGTTTTATGTCACATGACCAAGGTCAAAGGTCATTTAGGGTCAATGAACTTTGGCCGAATTGGGGGTATCTGTTGAATTCCCATCATAACTTTGAAAGTTTATGGATCTGATTCATGAAACATGGACATGATAGTAATCAAGCATCACTGAACATCCTGTGCGCATTTCAGGTCACATGACCAAGGTCAAAGGTCAATGAACTTTGGCCGAATCGGGTGTAACTGTTGAATTACCATCATAACTTTGAAAGTTTATGGATCTGATTCATGAATCTTGGACATAAGAGTAATCAAGTATCATTGAACATCCTGTGCGAGTTTCAAGTCACATGATCAATGTCAAAGGTCATGTAAGGCCAATGAACTTTGGCCATGTTGGGTTTTTTTGTTAAATAACCATCATATCTCTGTAAGTTTATTGGTCTAGTTCATAAAAAGTGGACGTAAGAGTAACCATGTATCACTGAACATCTTGTGCGAGTTAGAGTAGTTTTCAAAGTCAGTACTGCTGCTATAGTGAACTGCGTGATGCAGGTGAGACGGCCAGAGGCATTCCACTTGTACTTCAATTTACTGATTTTTAAAGCCCCTTTTCAGCCAAAAGAAAACGTTTCATCCTCATGTGTTTCTTTCATATCATACAATACCAGTTGAACACTAGCAGGCAGCGGCTATATTGCTTAAAATCCTCTAAATTGTTGTTTATTGATATTTGCAAAATATGTTATCAAATATAAGAAAATGTCATTTATCCATACAGGCTATACGGTATACAATGCACTACACTGCATGATATCCATGCATTGACCACCATGCCATATGACAAGGCCTGTATGTAAACTGTATTTATAGTGTCATAGAAATGAGCTCCTAAGGTTTAGAATTCAATTGTGAATTAGATTGCTTGTCAGCTGATGTACATGATTAAACCAGCAACATAAATTGCACATATATATCATATGCATGTATGTGCAGCACATTTTAGCCATATCTTCTTCATTTGGAGGCTTTTCTTTTACCCGGTTGTGGTGGCTATCTGGCCTATGTTTGTGGGGTCCATGCAATTTACCATAAAGTTAAGTGAACATAATGGCAATTTTTTATGCAACAGGGCCCAGTATACATGCGGCTACAGTGTAAAGTTTTGCCATGATGTGGAGTTAATTTCCTCTCTCTGCCCCCTGAATTAGTATATTTGGCAAAACATGACCTCATATTCTGAGACAAAACATATCTTCAATTTCTGAGGCATTTAATTTTTGACATTGGGAGCTCATTTCTATGACACTATAGTTTATACATATGCCTTGTTATCTGTTATAGTGACCAATGTATTTATGCAGTGCAGTATGTACAGTACATTGTATAGTGTACCCAATGGATTGACATTTGTTTATTTAATAAGATATATTTCAAATATCCACAAAACCCAAAGTAGAGGAGTAAAAATAATATAGCTATATGTATCTGCTTGCTATAGTTGACCTCGTACCATATCCAAGAACCCCAGGACGACAAAACCTACCTTTTTGCTGGAAAAGAATATGAAAATTTGAAAATCTATTTAGAATTACCTTTTAACTCTACAATTAATGATTTAAAAGTAATAATTATTATAAAAACAAATTGCCTGCCCCAAAAACATATGAATAGACACAAAAAAATAGGAAAAAGACCACCAAATAAACAAGAAATTGTGTAATTGCTGTGAAGTTAGCAAAGTGAGCACGAGATTCGGGTTCAAAACAATAATAATACACTGTCATTCAAAACAATTATACACTGTCCCACATACATGCTTTTATCTGTGTTGGTGATCTTCAGTGTGAACATTTTTCAGCGTAGATTTCAATATTTCACATAGCTCAGTTTATTTATTAAACTGTACCTGATCTATATCCTTGGTCTCGTGAAATAAGTGTTTACTGCAACTAATTCATTTAACTTTAAGGTTGTTGACCCTAATGTAATTTCGTCAAAAATTTATTATCTCGGTGTAATGTGGCCAAGACCTACTCTAAATCTTGCCACATAAGAACCTAAACTTCTCCATTTCCAAAGTCACCCAAAACCCTCAAAATAGAAGACACATTTTTTAATACAGGGAAGCCGTGTTTGCGTGTATCTGTATTTGATCTCTAGCCGCGAACCCTTTATTACTCCTAGTCTACATCCAGACTTGGACGCGTCACACCTCCACCCCTGTAAGAATGAAAGATTTCGTGAAAAAATAGTACATAATCAATAATAAATGTGGTTATTTAGGAATTAATGTTCCAGAATTATGAACATTTTGTTGCTTAAACTTTTTCGCGCTTTTTAAAATTCTTTTCCGATATCAGTACCTTGGTTTGAAATACACTAAATATATTGTTTAATTAGAACATTCCTTTTGAGAACGTTAGTATCTAAATAATGACATACATGAAGTACAATGTATGTACTCACTGAGTAATTGAGTGAAATATACTTTTCCATCCAAATAAGGGTTTTGTTTTGAATTTGAGTATTCTCAAAAACTACCAACAAGTTAAAGCATCATTGTATGAAAAAATGCGAAACAGTTGTACATCATGCCCATTCATTTTTAAAATATCAGCAAAAATCAATCCCATGACACAACCCCAGTTACTCATTTTGGGTACAATTTCTTTGTGTTTTTTTATAATTTTTGCATCCATATAGCTTACAAGCCCCCAGTGACAAAGACTGAGCATAGATGTACATGTATATCTTTATACAAAATAATAAACACTTTCCAAAAATAAGATCAATGATGGAATTTAAAGTTCACTTTGGGTTCTTTAGGTACCAGTTTGCACTTCATTTAGTGTTCAGTTTGTGATCGTTCGACTTCCAGTTTCCAAGATCAGTTCAAATTTAAGTATATCTGTCAAAGTTCTGATTCATCATTATCGATATCAAGATATAGTACATCCGTTAGATTCAAATTCACCATTACTCAGTTTAGGTTTCAAGTACAATATTACTCGGCAAATCCATGAGACATGGTATCTGCGATCACATTGTCCATTCCGGCTATGTGTTTTATGGTAAGATTGTATTCCTGAAGCATCAGGGACCACCTCATCAGCCTAGCGTTCTCGTTCTTCATCCTGTTGAGGAAGGACAATGGATTGTGGTCTGTGTTGCTATATACCACAATTTTTTTTTTTTTGACAAGTAATTTTCAGTGTGTTATTTCAATTAAGAATCACGTCACATGGCGGCGATTTGTAATCGACTACCATTAAAACTTTTCAATTTATTAAACCATCATCAGGTATAAATAATTACATAAATACACTGCCTATTACCACTCTTGGCTGTATTGTTCCGTGAAGAATCTCCTTACATAATTGTACGTCCCACACCATATCTTAGATTACAAGTGCATTTCATCTTGTACATTTCATAACACAACTATGTATGCAATTCCTACTCGTACATTTCAGTACATGTATTGTGTACGTGTCATCTACAAATCTTACAATCATTTGGTTTATATATCCTTCTTAATCTATATAATCCTTTACTTACTTATGCCTATCGCCCCTCTTTCCAGTCTGACGGGATGTTTTCCTCCTTCCAAATACTCTCAAATAAAATATATAGCATGTCCACATTGGCTACTAAGTTGGCCTTCAGTGCTTCTGCTGGAATGCCATCTGGTCCAGCAGATTTTCCATTTTTCAGCTGATTTATGGCCCTTCGAATCACTCCTTTGGAAAGTACATTACAGTCAATGTCCAAATCATGGTTAGCTGGTTGTATGTCTGGTGGGTCATGTGAATCTGACCTACATGTATTCAGTAGTTCCTCAAAATGTTCCGCCCATCTTTTCTTCTGACCCTCTCCGTCAAGGATAGGTTGTCCTTCCTTGTCTTTAACTGGTCTCTCTGACTTATTAAATTTCCCTGACATTTTTCTTATTAATGACTAAAGTTCTCTTAAGTTTCCACTTTTAGATGCAGTTTCAGCTTCATCTGCAAGACCTTCAATGAACCTTAATTTGTCTTGTGTTATCCTCTGTCGCACAGACTTGTTAGCCTCCCTATACTCTCTCTGCGCTTTGGATTTCTGAGCTCTTCTGCAGCTATTGTTGATTGCTGCTTTCTTTTCCCTCTTTTCCTCCACCTTCTTCAGAGTATCCTTTGTGATCCGCTCCTTGTGGTTTTGTTTTACAGGACCTAATACTTCCTTACACGTCTTTGTGTAGGTCTCTTTGATTCCTTTCCATGTCCCTTCAACTGTTTTCTCCTCTAATGTATCCTGGAGTACTTCAAATCTATTGGAAAGGTTGGTCTTGAATTCTTTGAGTTTCACTGCCTCCTTTAAGAAAGTAGTATTGTATCTTTGGCGTTTTGCATTCTGTCCTGCATAGTCCCTCCTAAGTTTTAACCTTACTTGTGATACCAGTAGATGATGGTCTGAAGCCACATCTCATCTCCTCCTTCTTCAAACGTCTTGCAAAGAACTACTGAACTTCTTGATTACACATACATGGTCTATTTTATTCTCAGTTGCCAAATCTGGTGAAACCCAAATAGCTTTGTGTATGCGCTTGTGCTGGAAAAAGCTTCATCCAATAACAAACTTGTATGCAGCACAGAAATTTGCAAACCTTTCCCCATTGTCATTCATCTCTCCCAAACCTTGTTTGCCCATGACTTCTTCAAAACCGGTGTTGTCACATCCTATCTTGGCATTGAAATCCCCATCAGAATTGTAATGTTTCTTCTCTTTCTATTCTGCATTATTGTGTGAAGTTGATTGTTGAAGCTTTCCTTGTCTTCATCTGTCCCATCATTTGTAGGAGCATAACATTGGATTACATCCATGTTAATCCTGTGCTTATCCGTTCTGAAGGAGGCCACAATGATCCTTGGACCATGGGCTTCCCAACCAATATGTGCTCCCTGGGCTTGTCGCGACAACATTAGTGCAACTCCCTGCGTATGTGTGGCTTCATCCTCTATGTGTCCCAAATACAAAAGTAGCTCTCCAGTGGACAATTTAAACTGACCAACACCTAGCCATCTACATTCGCTTATCCCTAAGATAGACAGGTTGTATCTCCTCATTTCACTTGCTACTTGCAATGATTTCCCTACTTCATACATGGTTCTTACATTCCATGTCCCTACATTTAAAGCTCAAAAATAGGGTAAAAAGCAGATTAAGGTTGATTTTAAATCAAAACGGGTTCCCAGGTAGTTGTGCATATTGGTCCTAGTCTACATCCAGACTTGGGTGCGTCACACTCGGCTTCTGCGTTAGTTATTTTGATGATTTTTGTGTCAATGTCCAGGTTATTTTGGACAAGATATTCTTTGTTAACAATGAAAACATGGATATTTTTTTTCTTTTTTTCTTAAAACTAAACCTTAATTTCGAAGGAGAAATTTGACATCCCTTTGGCGAGAAATGAGAAAGGTCTGAGATGAAGATAGATTCCCCATTTCTCTGTATTTGAGGAAAATTCTCAAAACGGGTTGAATCCTATTATATACAATGCGTATAAAAAGGGACAGTTTTGAAAAGTCTAAAAAAATTTGTTTCAAATTATATCTATATTTTGATTTATGCTCTGTGGCCTTATCTTTGAAATGCAAATTAAGAAGATAAATTTTGTTCATGCTTGAGCGAACATGGGACAATTTTGTCGGGGGTTCAAAAAGAAGCATGCGCCGAAATGGCAGAATTGAGAAATTTGATGATTAGACTTGCTGATCAGCAGACTTCCTCTTAACCTTTTCATTATCTTTGCCATATCATTTTCAAATTATGCTGTCAAATTTCATTTAGAAAAATTATTTATTAACCTGAATTTTTTTGTTTTATTTTTAAACTTCTTTTACCTTTGAACTTACATTCATAAGTAAGAAAAGAAGAGTCTTTTTGTCAACCCAAGTGAGAAGATTTGCATTATTAATTGGGAGAATTTGTAATTAATCAAATCCTTTTCTTTAGGGTATTTTTTCCCCTGGGGTCATATTCTGGCAACAACTTGTTTAGGGGCCAAAATGTGTAAATTAAACCCAACAAAAAAAAATGTTTATGGGTTACTGCACACTTTAAAAAATACTTGTTTAGGGGATGTTTGAAAATAATTTGGTCACGCATACATGTATGTACAACAACACACTTGACTGCCCATTTTCTTGATAGTGAAACATGTAGCTACATTTTTTTCCAGATGTACTTTGCAAATTTAGTCATACTTCATTTTATACCAAACAGAAAAAAGGCGATGCAGGTCCAAAGAACAACGTTTAGAGAGAGACTTGGCCAATCATGCTATTTTACCACCATGCTCATGTAAACGAAACTGCAGTGGCAGGGTATCGAATACAGAGCGGGAGGATATTTGGATGGACTTTTGGAGCAAATGCTACAGTGACAGACGGCACTTCATTGTAAGAAATGTAAACAAAAAATCCAAAGCATAGACAAGAGTTAGAGGTGAAAAATCAAGGCGTGGTTACACGTTGGAATGGAAATTTCACAATAACATTGTTTGTAAATTGTTCTTCCTAAATACTCTTGGTTTTAAGAATGATGGCTTTGTGAAGTCATCCCTCAACAGTAACAGTGTGAATGATAACAGAGGACGACACAAACCGGCAAATAAGTGCAGTGATGCACAGACTGAGGGGGTGCTACAATACGTAGAATCTCTTAGACCCTGTGTATCGCACTATAAGCTAGCTCACTCTCCTCACAGAAGATACTTCCCATCGTCATTATCGGTTAGGAAACTGCACAAAGAGTTTAATGAGAAGAATGACCATTTAAAGGTCTCGTATCCAACCTTTCATCGTATATTCCAGGCATTGAACATATCTTTCACAAAGCCCGGTTGTGACGAGTGTACCCAATGTACAACACATGATAATGCTCTTCCAGTTCTTGAAGGTCATAGTTGTGCAACCTGTGAATGTAATTCTTGCAAGGTTTATCATGCACACCTTGCCCATGCAAAAGAAGCGAGAGAAGCTCTCCATAGTGATGCAGCACGCATGGCAAATGACAAATCGTTTCTTGTGACGTCTGTCGACATGCAAAAGGCCCTGTTAGCACCGAAGCTTACAATAAAAGACTATTACTTCTCAAGGAAGTTAGTCGTATTCAACCAAACGTTCGCCTCTCCTGGTAAACATGCTCCAGCCCTTTGTGTTCTATGGCATGAAGGCGAATCTGGACGGTTGGCTGCCGACATAGCTAATGCTTATGTGCAATTCCTCCATGAAAATCGTGACAAAGAGGAAATTAGACTATTCGCAGATAACTGTTCCTCTCAAAACAAGAATAGGACACTGTATGGTTCACTCATTAGATATGTCAACGATGAGTCATCTGCCACACACACACTCACTATCAAATACTTTGAACCTGGCCATACCTACGTGCCTGCTAATAGCATTCATGGAACCATCTCAACATCTCTCAACAAGGAAAGCCAACTTAATGACTTTAATGACTTTGTACAAATCATACAGCAGAGTAGAAGAAATATGTTAGTAAAGGTCATCAATCACAACGACTTCAGCCTGTTCGAGCCTGAAGTGAAGGCCAGGTTGCGAATACCTATATCAAAGGTGAAAGTCGCTCAGTTTAGGAGAGGGTCGCTTAGTGTGTTTGTGAAGACCAGTCACTCCACTGAGTTTGAGGAGCAAAGCGTGCTAACTAAGAATGTCGCTGAAAAGCTTCACCAGCTCATCCGTTCACATGGAAACCTAATCGATGAGGTACCAAAGAAGATGGAAGCAAGGGGCATCACTGAGGCTAAGAAGAGAGACATTCTAAAGCTGGCGAGCACAATGCCTCTATGGAAGAGGGCATTTTTTGACAATTTGATCGTTCGTGATGTACCAGATTTGGAAGTTGAAGGTATTCTTGAATAATTATTGAATCCAACTTGACTTAGCAAAGCTCATCCGTGAACACAACAACCTTGAAAGATATTCTCACTTAACACCAACGGTTTTAAGAATGATGGCTTTGCGATGTCTTCCCTGAACAGTAACAATGAGAATAATAATAGTTTCGTGTAACGTCTGTCGACATTCAGAAGGCCCTGTGAGTACAGAAGCTTACGATATAAGGTTTTTCAAGGAAGTTAGTTGTATTTGACCACTATTTTTCATTTTTTATTTAAGATACATATAGAATTTTTCCTGGTCCTGCAATTTCTCTTTTCGGAATCGATATATCGAAAGTGAAAGCTGCTGGCCCGTATTCACAAAAGAAGTTTAAACCATGGTCGAGGTTTAAACCCCCTCTAAGGTTTAAATTTAAACCACGGTCTCGATTTTGCTATTCACAAAAGAAGTTTAAACCGCCGGGGGGTTTAACTACGTCATAATTTGGTTTAAATCTAGACTGCTCTTTGGGGTGGTTTAATTTCTAAGCGCGTGCGCAATATCAACTTGTCCTACTTTTTCATCAAAATTGGCGCCGAAATTTGGAAGATAAATTTCGTCCAAATCCGCTGTATGATCGTGTGTGATAGTGCCTTTTAGTGGCCAAGTTCAAGCACAAATCGTAAGTATATCGTTATATTTCCGATGCATATTTTCATCCAATTTCGTATTTACATTATATGCATACCTCGTATCTTTTTAAAATCAATAAATTGTCATTCGAAAAGACCGTGACATTGTTGTTTTTTTACGTTATCGCAGCAGTGTTTTAATGCTAGTACCATTCGTTCACTTTTTTGTGTTGGACTTGGAAGTTATACACGAGTTTCGCCCGATCCTTCATATCGCGATCTCGCCTCGCACGAGGTCAAGGGTGGAAAGTGTGATCTCAATGACAATGTAACGTGGACAAAGTGAATTTCAAACAAATTAAATGAATTAGTAACTTAAGAAACCATGGAATATGATAATTTGCATTCCATCCTTGACTGACAGAAGCTGGCACAAAAATTGGCAGCCGTCTGTTTCACAGTTTCAGAGTTTTTTTTATATTTAATTTAACTCCTCGTGAGTCGTACACAGCTCAGACGGCTCACTTACAATGCATAATCCTGATAATACTGAGGTTGTCATGGTTGTGGCGTGCTAATTCAACTGAGTCTGACTGAGTGAGACTCTGACTCAGACATGTCATACACTCTAAAAACACTCATGCTGAATCTAACCTGATAAATGTTAGATTCAACATTTAGAAAAGGGCCGAGGAGTGACCACTCTTTAAATGTTAATCCAGCGTTTTGTTAAATGTTAGATATTCAGCGTTTTGAAAATGTTGGAAAAAAGGTTGAATGTACCTTTTGTCAAAGTGTTAAAATTAACAGTTAAAATGGTGAATCAACATTTAGAAAAGGGCCGAGGAATGACCACTTTTTAAATGTTGTTCCAGCGTTTGTACAAATGTTAGATATTCAGCGTTTTGAAAATGTTGGGGGAAAATGTTGAATGTAACTGTTTTAATATGTTAAATTTAACACTTAAAAGGGTGACTTGCCATTCAGAACATCATACTGTACAGATAAGCTCAACAAAACATGTCAGTTCAAATGATTGCAAGAGCTAAATATTTATTTACATTCACTCAATCAAAAATGTGAAAGTTGTTGCAAATGCACAAAAAACCCATTTCAAATTTGTCAAATCCAAATGCATCCAATCAATAATATAAGTTATTGCAAATGTCATGACAATCCATTTCAAATTTGTCAAATTCAAATGCATCTAATCCAATACAAGTTGTTACAAATGCCATAAAAATCAGTATCAACTTTGACAAATTTAAATGAATGCAACAAAAAAGTGAGTGTTGTTGCAAATTTTATAACAATCGATTTTAAATTTGTCTAAGTAAAACGCATCAAATATGAAATATGTATAAACTGTTGCAAATGTCATAAAAAATTCAAATTTCTGGAAACTTGATAGAAAAATTCATGAACATTCAATTATACTGTAAACATACAGATATAAACTGTACATAAGATATTCTCAATCATCTACAGCTTAATGGGGAAGTTCAGTAGTGGGATAGAGGGGATCTAGCATCAAATTAATTTACAATTTCAAATGAAAACAACTATCAGAAATGATGCTTTGTATTTATCTTTGGATGTTTTTAATGTTTGTGTAGGTAAAATTGATGCAGAACAGCAGAAATATATAAAAACAAGACTGAATTTTGTATGTGGGCATCATACTTCATCATGAAGCATCCTTTCCAGGATGCCTAACATGCAAGTATTGTGTCCCTGGTTATGAAAGATATCACATAAAAGCAATGTTGCAATGACAGATGTGTGGATGTTTCTTTAAAAATTTGAGCTCAATGAATCAATTATGAAATGATCCATTAAGCACTTCTTTCATCATTTTTTTAAAACTATCCTTTTACCTTGACCTCATTACGTTAGAACATCAGCTCCACATCACAAAATATACTGTTTTGATAAAATAAATCTATTACCTACACATTCTCATGGAAATTGTTACTTTTCACTTGTTTTCATATGATATGGAAGGGGGCTCATGCCACCCCAATGTCGAAAGCATATTCAGGGTCAAGAGTTTCACATCACATGCCTATTTCAATTAGCCACGATTCTGATAAAGAATTAATCAACTGCAAAGGGATAAATGATTACTCAACTGCAATAGGGAGTAGCTTCACCATGACAAGTAACAGACGGATTGGTGAACACCTATACAAACTTGATTACTGAACCAAATATACTCTCCCTCATTAAATAGCCTCAGCATTCTTGGTTAAGAATCTTATGATAGTTCAAAGATAATGCAATACTGTAGGAAACTTCTAAATATGATTTAAAGTACCACAACACTGGACAAGAAGATGAAATGTCAGGATCGTACACTAGGTAACCACCCATTCTGCTTGCTAGAAGACTGAAACAATGGAGAGAATGGGAAACCATGCGGGAAACTACTGACCCCCCCCAAAAAAAAAAAAAAAACAACGAAACAACAGCAAGAGACGCCAGGATCGTACACTAGGTAACCACCTATTCTGCTTGCTAGATGACTGAAACAATGGAGAGAATGGGAAACCATGGGGGAAACTACTGACCCCCCCCCCAAAAAAAAAAAAAACAACAAGAGACGCCAGGATCGTACACTAGGTAACCACCCATTCTGCTTGCTAGATGACTGAAACAATGGAGAGAATGGGAAACCATGGGGGAAACTACTAACCCCCCCCCAAAAAAAAAAAAAACCAGACAACAGCAAGAGACGCCAGGATCGTACACTAGGTAACCACCTATTCTGCTTGCTAGATGACTGAAACAATGGAGAGAATGGGAAACCATGGGGGAAACTACTGACCCCCCCCCCCAAAAAAAAAAAAACCAAACAACAGCAAGAGACGCCAGGATCGTACACTAGGTAACCACCCATTCTGCTTGCTATAAGACTGAAACAATGGAGAGAATGGGATACCATGGGGGAAACTACAACCCCCCCCCAAAAAAAAAAAAAAAAAAACCAAACAAAAAACAGACAACAGCAAGAGACACCAGGATCGTACACTAGGTAACCACCCATTCTGCTTGCTATAAGACTGAAACAATGGAGAGAATGGGAAACCATGGGGGAAACTACTACCCCCCCCAAAAAAAAAAACAAAAAAACAGACAACAGCAAGAGACGCCAGGATCGTACACTAGGTAACCACCCATTCTGCTTGCTAGATGACTGAAACAATGGAGAGAATGGGAAACCATGGGGGAAACTACTAACCCCCCCCAAAAAAAAAAAAAAAAAAAAAAACAGACAACAGCAAGAGACGCCAGGATCGTACACTAGGTAACCACCTATTCTGCTTGCTAGATGACTGAAACAATGGAGAGAATGGGAAACCATGGGGGAAACTACTGACCCCCCCCCCAAAAAAAAAAAACCAAACAACAGCAAGAGACGCCAGGATCGTACACTAGGTAACCACCCATTCTGCTTGCTAGATGACTGAAACAATGGAGAGAATGGGAAACCATGGGGGAAACTACTAACCCCCCCCAAAAAAAAAAAAAAAAAAAAACAGACAACAGCAAGAGACGCCATGATCGTACACTAGGTAACCACCCATTCTGCTTGCTAGATGACTGAAACAATGGAGAGAATGGGAAACCATGGGGGAAACTACTAACCCCCCCCCCAAAAAAAAAAAAAAAAAAAAAAAAAAAACACAGACAACAGCAAGAGACGCCAGGATCGTACACTAGGTAACCACCCATTCTGCTTGCTAGGAGACTGAAACAATGGAGAGAATGGGAAACCATGGTGGAAACTATTAAGAGATGCCATAAAAAAAAACCCAAAACAAAACAAACCAAAAAAAAAAAAAAGACAAAAGCAAAAGACACCAGAATCATACAATTATCTAGGTAACCACCCACTCTGCTTCCTAGAAGACTGAGTGAAGGAATGGAGAGAATGGGAAACCATGGGGGAAATTAC
Organism: Lytechinus variegatus; assembly: GCF_018143015.1. Taxonomy (NCBI): domain Eukaryota; kingdom Metazoa; phylum Echinodermata; class Echinoidea; order Temnopleuroida; family Toxopneustidae; genus Lytechinus; species Lytechinus variegatus. The sequence goes on along the minus strand of NC_054740.1, from coordinate 3,734,654 downwards.
TAAAGCAAAAAAAAAAAAAAAAGCATCCAATAAAAATGTGTATAAGCTGTTGCAGATGTCATAAAATTTACATTTCTGGAAACTAGATAGAAAAGTTCTGAACATGGAATTATATACTGTATACATACAGATTTCAACAATACATACCATAGTCTCAGTTATCTACTGCTTAAAGGGGAATTCACACTGACAAGAAATTACTTTAATTCTTAAAAAGAAAAATATGAGAAAAAGCTACTAATAAAGGGTGTTGGAATGGCTCATTGTGCATGTCCCCAGGATTTCACAATGAATAATATTATCTGATGTACCCAAACATTATACAGTCATCAGTTGAATCAAATATTCATGTATGTATAAAACACTGCTATACTACACAGGTTCCAATGATAAAGATTCCCCACTTACACACAATTCAGACAAATGTTATACAGGTGTGTATGTATTCAGAACTACGAGACAAATTTAACAGAATAAATCCATGTATGCTGACATTTTCACATGAATCAAAAACTAGAATGATCTATACCATGGAACTATTGACAGCCATATCAAAAGCATGTTGAGACTTTCACACCATACAGGCCTAAAATAAGCCCTAATTTGATACATACTGTATTCGTCAACTAAATCCAAGGATAGAATACGGAATACTCTCCCAGATGCATTGACTAGGAACTACCTGTATTAAAAAATGGTTGCGAATAGGGAAAGGTTTACTTTGAAATGTAATGATTCTCCATACATAGGCAAGAAAACCGATGTCCAGTTCTTCCAGTTGAAGTTGGAAATGATTAATGGCTTTGGGTGCGAGCCAATGCTGTTATGCTTGCCATAAGTTCACGTGCACGGACAGGAATGTGATCAGTAGAAACCCCGATTCCATACACGAAGTGCTCTAAGAATGCATAGAATCCCTTCAGCTCATCTGCATACTCAATGTTAAAAATGTAGTGGCTCTTGAATAGAGCATCAACTGCTTGAGTAGCATCACTCTCGCAGGGTACGGCTTTCCCATCAACAATGATGAAGAAAGTCGACGGGGATGTGAAGCCATCTCCTATGCGAAGCAGGTACGGCTGGGTTCTCTTTTGATCCGTTTTCTCAACGAGAAAACTCGCCACAGCGGTTCCGTTCTGCAAGGAAACACAAGTGTCATAATAGTAGTACAGTAATTCCAGGGGTTGAGGATATGTGCAGGTGCAATGTGCACGGCATAGATGCAGTGAAGCAAAAAAGATTTAGAATATAAAAGAACTCAGTGCAATGATATTGCTATGACCCCGAAAAATATGTTATTTTCAAATTGTGATATCTTGCAAATTATTCAATATTTTGGCATTCTGTCTTTTGAATCATAATTATAATCAAATCTCTATATTTACTGGCTATTCCAATTAAAATCAGAAATTAGTCTTATAAGATATAAAATGCAATGGATGAAACTGGGATAAAAAGGAACATAAATTGTAGAAATAATGTGCTCTTTTTCCCACCTATGCCTTAATAAGGCCAATACAAAATGTGCATGCCTGCGTGGCAAATTTATCAAGCTTTCGAAAAATATAAATTTGAACTTGTATAACGGGTCAAGAACACGAGAGTTCATTTAAATGAGGCACTCGGCTCATTTGTATACAGTCTTTGCCAGTATGCTGTACATGGACCATCAAAATTTGAACATGATACATATACAGTCAACTTCGCATAAGTAAAACTCCAAGGGACCATGAAAAATTATTTGACTTAGGCGGCTTGTCAAAGGTGTGCGTGCGTTTTTACCTTCATATTCTGCGGCGAACCCGCTCAGCGTGCCATTGTCCATTTTTCTTTCCTACGGGTCAGTGCTCTTGCCATTTAAGACGACAGCGTTCCCTTTTGCAGCGAAAACGGAAGCGTGCGCTTTTATCTTTTCTTTTGACACCCCGGTTGACTCTCCGATAAGATGTTTCTGCATGAGCGCCCTCTATGTCCACGATATCGACGTCTTAGGCAAACTATTAAACGAGCGATCTCTTGTCACTGATCTGGATATCGTTGTGTCCTTGTATCGGTGTGCGTAGTTCAGTGGGGTATACATTTTCAAAAGTTATGCTTTCACATTTTTTTGATAATTTTTCGTTTCGGGTTTCAGTATATGACAAAATTCAATAAGATTTAGATTTCATTTCTTTAATAGAACAATTAAGCTTTAGCCCTTTAGCACGAGCATGTGGTTTAATTTTGAAGAACATACCGTTAAGAAATTGAATTTCTGAAAGTAAGTGTTCAGGCGAGGGTAAGATTTTTTTCATCACACTGAGCCCGCACAGTCAGCATTGTCGGGTGAAAAGGAAAGATATGGAATTGACCTTAACATCTTTGTAAACAAAATGCAGAACCCCACGCAAAAGATGCAATATAAATCATACCTGGGTCCCAAAATGATGGCGTTTAAAGCAATACACTGAAACGCTACTGTGAAAAAAAAACACTAAAAATATAAAATGCAAACGTTTTTTGGTGGAAAAAAGGCTGAAAACTAAGGGCAGCGTTGAAATTCAAATTTGAGCTTAACATAGGTCTATGTTTAATTTAGCCCTCTTGTCAATTCGTTTTTGCTGTGAAATGTCCTTTTTTGAGGACTCTTTTTGGGCGATTTTGCCCCCCCCCCCTTGTGGAAAATCCTAGTTTCGCCACTGCATTTGTTTAAACATTTGAATTCTAGAAACTTATATATTCACACATAATACAGATGCCGTGCAAAACAAACGAATAAAATATAATTTATTTGAACTTTAAAAATAAAATGGATGCTCAAGCTGTCATATCGGTCATTGTAGCTTAAATGCACAATCCTTGAATTTCATTGCCCGAAATTCAGAACAAAAGGTACTTTCGTTACTTTTTAAAACCATCACAAACATCTTCGAACGAAATCAAAAGCACTTAAAAATGAATATTGAAATTATCAAAGTTGAGGTAGTCTTGACCATGAATAGAGTTGAGTGTTTATAAAGGAATTATAGCGTCTTCTATTAATCACATTCTACACTTTAATGACCGATGAAAAATATCGCGTGAATGAATATGCAAATTAACACATTTAAGTGACTCCGACATGATATTGGACAGGAAAATCTATAAAATCTTTATACCTGGGATCCGTCTTTATTCTCTTATATAAATTTCCCCTGTGATCTAGAGTGCTCTGTGACCTAGTGTTCTTGATTACCATCCTGCACCACATAACCGAAGGGGGGTCTGGTGCTGAGACCTCAACAAGTACCATGATTTTATGCATGGTGACCCCACCCCTTCAAACCAGTCCGCTGGGGGGAGGGGACTTAATTATTTCTTTCAATTTTCCTGTTCTACTTATAATATTCAATTTTGTCAACTTAATTCTGATGGTTCCTTTTTCATCCAACTTTATTTCTTCCTTTGAATTTTTCTAAAACTTTTCTATACCTATTCTTTTTTAACCTTCACGTTTGACTTGAACAATACGTGTATATTGCCGTTGGTTTCTTCTATCAAATATTTAAATTAATCTGCAATGTGTGTATGTCAAATTATTGCGAATTAGATTCCCAGTGTCTAAGGTAAACATAATTTACCGACGTAAAGTTAGTAATACGAAAGCCTCTTTGGCCTAGTTTCCCTTCCAACTTTGTACTTCACCTGTTAATCGTATAGCTGCATTCTGTATAGCTTGCATATTTAAATATGCACCAAACAATAAATTAACGTACAGAAAATGGTAATACCTCGGTCACATTTGCTCTACGGCGGCCATACAGCGAGTCGAAAACAGCTGTTTTATTCATTTTATTAAAACCTATATTTAGCAGGTCCAAAAACTGTTAAAATGACTGTTTTCGACTCGCCTTAGAACAAATGTGACCGAGGTATTTAGCATACTAGATCAACAAGAATGGAGTGCATGCTGGTGCGGATCCTGCCGGAGTAACACAATACAATCAGCGCCGTATTTATTTTGAACAATAGTTGGGCTCTCAAAAGTATTGTGTTCTATTTTGTGACCTCTAGAAGTCAGTGGGTCTATACGGGGGTCTATATTCTGCACATCAGAGGGTACAGTTATGTAGTGAATCCGGGGGGGGGATCATCCGGTCCGTGTGCCCCTCCCCCCCCCCCCCTTTGAGAGCCTTTATCAAATTTGTTAATGTAAATATGCCATTTTTACACAAGTGTGCCCCCTTTATTTGAAACTCACAACATGTATTTTAATGAGAACATGTCGTTCATACACAAATGAGGACCTTCACTTTAGCCTGGTAAACAGAGTTGGTAGGCAATAAATATAACTCAAATGTTCACATTAAGAGTAGACCTATAAAGAGGGAAGTTACTTGGTTAATCAAAAATGTGTTGATAAAATATCAGTCGAACGTTATGTTATAATCTGCTTCGCCAAATAGGTTTTATGTAATATTGCTCTTTATAAAGGCAAGCATTAAACTACATTAAATGTCGAAATGTTAAGAAATATAATGGAAACCATATCAAAATGCACATTACGAAAAGAAACAAAATCAAGGTTCTAGTATGGGGACAAAACGAGAACAAGAAAACTACCCATTTGATGCTCATTTTAATTCCCCGAAAGCCGGACGTTGAAAATGACATGGGCCAGCGCATTGCAAGCTGTATTTAACGGCTTACCCCCATTGACAAGGTAGATTTAAATTACCCCATTCTTGATTGGGGAGATTAACGTATATTCTTGAACAAAGAGGTGGTCTGACGGGTTGCGGATTTCAATAGAAAGATGACCTCTTGATTGGTAGGGGTATAAATAAATATTGCGAGCACGAAGCGCGCGCGCTAATTTTTAATTTTTTATGTCAAGGGGAGATTATCATTTTGTCAGCGCGGGTGACTGTCTTGATACTTTGATGTTCCCCGATGTGCCTTCTATTCGAAAACCGTGTTTGCAACTAATCCCAATTATGAGACTATTTGGAATCAAAATGAGAGCCTAACTGCACCCTTTTTATAGATTTCGTTTGAAAATAAAATACTTACGTTTAAGGTAAAATTGGAATATGAGAAGGCACTTCATAATATGTAAACCAAATAGTGTCACTTTTAAGCTTTATTCTTTTAAATCAAATGTAAAAATATATGTAAAATAATCTCGCAAGCCTAATCTAAATAGTGCGAGCACGAAGCGCGCGCGCTAATTTTTAATTTTTTATTTCATGTATTTTGTCCTAAAATAGCATTCTGGCAATGCTTGTGATCCTAAACGAGATGAATGAATTTAGTACGCATTGATCGTTCTGATAAAAAAGAATCTGTTAACGGTTACTTTTAATTATCTGTAAATGAAAACGTTACATATTTCAACAATCAAATAATGCGAGCGCGAAGCGTGAGCTGAAAATATTTACTTTTTTTATTTTATTTATTTATTTATTCTCGAATATTTATACAGAGTGGCCTGATCAGCATTAAAATACATACAATGCACGAAAAACATAGTAACAGTACATTATGAGATACAGAAAAAGGGAATAAATACAAGGTCTTTTCTACCTGAAGAATAGAAGTTCTAAGCAATCTTCGTAATCATGAAAAAGGTAAATACATAACTAAGCAAGCGAAGCGAGCGCGAGGAAAATTTGAGATTTGTAGAATTGTGAGTGGATATGGATCACAGTTAAACTACATACATGATTCATTATTATTACTTTGAGTTTTGACATAGGGCCGGGATATTCGAAGAACAATATTCCATCATGTGAAAATTATGACTGTCTTCCTATTTCTCTTATCAAATCGCGAGATGAAACTTTTTGATATTCCATTCTGAAAAAGGGACAATTTATCAATAAATTAATTCATTAATCTAATAAGCCTAATCAGAGCGCGAAATCTGTCAATATTATATATTTAAAGCACTTTTGTAATTATGAATAAGATGCCTGAGTTGATATATTTTTAACAATCAATGTGCGCGCAAATTGCCAGCCGAAAATTGTTGATAAACTGTCATAAAATGGAGATTTTAATTAGTTTGTAATATAATTAATATTGAAATTTTCATAACTCACCAATCAATATGCGAGCGTGCAGCGCTAGCTAATATGTTTTACAATCTGACATGAATAGGGATATTCTGATAACTAAATATAATCTATGTCTTTCAGGATCATGATATGAAAACCCTTTTATAACAAACATGATAAATGAAAAACGCGTCTCAAGTTATACATGGTTCATTGCCGGAAATATACCAATCATCTTCGTTTGTTAATGTTTAATCATCAACATTATCACTGATGTTATTATTCGTATTATCATGTCCATTAATATCACTTCAAAGTTCTAATTACCACCATCATCATCACTGTCATCATCACCATTCATTCATTATCTATTTCCAATCGTTCTCCAGTATCAATTTTATAGTTTATATAATCCCAGGTGAGGTGAATGGGTACCCGGTAGGAAGAAATTCCTCGAATGCTCGAGCGCCCGATCAAGGTAGCCGTGCTAAAGCCAGGGTAATAATAACAGGGCCCTCTGGCAGAACAGTTTTTGGAACTGAAGTGGCTACCCTGGGTAAATATGCCGCTATTATTATTATTATTATTATTAAAAAAATGAAAGATAATGGTAATGATTATGGTGATGTTGGTAATCATGAACATTAGATCCGTTTTGTGAGATAATTTATGCGATTTTACACGCTAATCGCTACTCGATGATGGTGAAAGAAATCTTTTAAATAGCACAACAGAAGTCGGGGCGGTAGTTACTGCATACACATACTTTAATACACTACATTATTACAAAAGATTCCCCATCGGGCGGGCCAACGGTCTTTTGAAGTAGGTTTATCTATTGAAATTACGACAATAATCACGGCAGCGGATATGGGGAATTCAAGACTGTGAGCTTCTAGCTCTCCCATTGTTTTCTGTGGCGAACCCGCTGAGCATGCTATTGTCAATGATTCTCTACTATACGGGTGACTGATCTTGCTTTTTCATGATCATAGGCCAGGGCAATGACTAAGAACAGTTCGATGAGTATCAATGCCAAGCAATCCTGAAAGGTCAATAATGTTCAATTCTCTATATGGAGAAGCTTATATCATGGCCCTATTTGCTTTTTAGGCCAGTAAGTGTACTAACTAATATTAATAATAAATAATCACATTCCATCTATTTTAGAGCAATGACCTAATGCTAATATCACTCTACATATCTCCCTGCAGCTTACGGCCCCATAATTTATCTTCACCCGTGAATTACCGAATTTTGAAGCTTAAATTATTGAACATAATGGCATCCTAGTATTGTAATGATGTAATCACTGCAAGTGCAATATAAATAAAAACATTAATTTAATTCTACTCACATTGATTTTACTTTAGAACAAACTCACCCCCTCTTCTACTTCTTCTGTTTCTCCGTCGTTATTCTTCTTTTCCATCTTATCATTCTTCTTGTTCTCATCCTTCACTCCCTTCTTCATCTACTCTTCTTACTCCTTCTCCTTTTTTAAATCTTTTTTTCTTCTTCATATCCTTTGTCGTCTTTCATTATTCTTTTTTCTCCACCTCATCCTTTCCTGCTGCTTCTTTCTTGATCCCTCTCTTCTTGTTGTTCTTCTGCCCACGTACCTGCCCTTCTTATACGTCTCCTACTGCTTTTCCTTCGTCCTTCTTTTTCTTCTTGCGTCTCCTTTTTTTCTCTATCTTCCTTTTCCTCTCCGTATCCTTTCTCATCTCTCATTATTAATCTCATCCCTTTTTACTGCTCCTCCATTCTACATGTACGTCTGCTTCTCCTTGGTAATTCTTCTTCTCCTCCTTCTCCCACCCCATCGATTTATGATGATAAAATTATAATGAAATAATAGAAATGTTAACGAAGATAATACTTATAATAGAGAAATGAAGATGATTGCGATAGTAACAGCGGTGATGACGATATCGATAACTATGGGAGGATAAGACCATGTACAGCACAACGTATCAGGCGCAATTTCAAATATGATTACATGACGATTTCGATACGAAATATTCATCATAAATCTAGACCTAGTACATTAATATACACTTATCTTTGTAGAATAATGAAATCGCCGCTCAATATCGATAATTCTGATGATCACTAAAACAGAAAAGCATACGTGGGACAGTGTATTATAACATTGCCTCGAAAAATACCTGACATTTGATGGAATTCTGTGCTTATATCGCTCATTTCTCAGCACTTTTACGACTTTCTTTCACAGGGCTATTTGGCAAATATTTTTCATTTATACAAACACTTCGTTTGTAAATTTCATTGGATTCTGATCGAACAAATTTTCAGATCGTTACCACAGTTGGTATTTATCTTCAATTCCGAACATTACGTTTAATACGTTAAACCAATTAAATGAAGTTATACTTTAATAGTCTGTTATATGTTGTTTTTATGTTGTACTCTCATACCCCGAGAGGGGATCGATAGGGTGAATAAAATGTAAATCTAAATCAGGGGCGGATCCAGCCTCCGCCAATAGGGGGGGGGGGGTGATTTTTTTTCACCCATATTTTCCCCGATCGGCCGCCCAAGGTTGATATTTAATTATTTCTTTGAATTGGTTGTCCCAGTGCCGTAGTGATTATTAAAATTATTTAATAAGTCTTCGCATCATCTTATTCACTCGCCTTCCTCCTCTTATGTTTTCCTCTTCTTTTTTTCTCCTCTCTTTTTTCTTTCTTTCCCTTTTTTTGCTCCGCCAATAGGGGGGGGGGGCCTTTGTAAATGTAAATCCAACCAAGAATCGGATCTATACAACATAATGTCTAAAGGTCAGGGGAGGATCCATGACGGGGAAAAAAGGTTCCGCTTTTAGGGGGGGGGGGGCACTCTTCTGTTTTGGCTGCATTTTGCATTACAAATTCTAATTGTGCCTCTCATAATGGAAGGGGGCAAGGGCGGCTCCCCCCCCCCTAAATCCCCAGTGATAGAAGGGTACAGGAAGTTTGAGGATGCTGATTCATTCATGGCATACAATTTTCGAAATAGACGACCACAATTTCGTAAATATCCAGTCCACGCGCATGCGTACTCTCATTCCGAAGACGCAAGTCATAAAATAATTTCACCCCCACCTGATCACGGTTTCTGCGAGGACACAACTCTGCTTTCTCATGAATATTGATTTCGATGCAGAGGCAGAAATCGGGAGAACCCCTCTCAAATTTCCGAGTTTTTTCCACTCTTTCAACTGTATTTCCTTCATTTTTTTCACCCTTCCTCTTATTCCATCCCAATATTATTTTCTTATTTCTCTCTGTTTCCCTCCCTTTTCTCTCCCTTTGACCTCTTAGTTTCTTTTTCCTCTTTTCACAATCCCTTTTGGTCCCGTTTCTTTAAAACATGGAGATAAAGAAAATTAAGAGACAATATGTTATCCTGGGGAAATGGTTGCCCGTCAAAAATATGAAAAAACTATTTAAAACAGTTTCTAATAAATCTTTGTAAATCTTTTATCTTTCTATGCCTAATAGAGCTAAGCTGTTCCGGTCATATTTATCTTATCATTCTATTTCCTTCTGTTTTTTTTTTTTTTGGGGGGGGGGCGTTCTCGACACCTGTTTGAGATGCGAGTAATAATTAATATTCCAAATCGACGTGAATTCTACGAATGGCTTGGGCCTACGAAACGAAAATATGTGGAATCTTATTTTCCCACCTAAAACATGAATTGACTGTCTTCCAATTGCAAAAAAGAGGTTTTCATGGTTATTGCAGCAAATTCGAAAGATCAGTAACGATTTTCGACACATGCGTGATTTTTTTAAGCTACCGTGGCTTTATGAATGCACCCGATAGATGCGAACCACAGTTCAGAACAGTGACCCGAACTCTCGATCCGACAGTCAATATGAACATGATGAAGGCACACATTTGTTTTGGTCGTAGAGGGAGCTATTTAGAATAGATTCTTCGGCCTTTCGACAGAAATTAAGACTTGCAGGAAAGACGAACAAAAGAACGGTGGCATTAAAGGGCCTTTGATGGCGGCCGTTCCTTTGAAGACAAGGGAACGTTGGGCGGGAAAGCCGAAGCGAAAACCCGGATGCGGGAAGAACGATGAAGAACGGTGCGTGGACTTTTGACAAGCTGCCTTATGTGAAATTCGACTTACTCGATGTATATTGCACATAAAGATGAACAGGGACTATTTATTTAGTTTGACCTAGGTGATTTTTGACTTATGCAGAGTTGACTGTATTCAAAGGAATTCAAAACGTAACTGGAGTAATTTTGACTGTACGCAGTCAAACATTATGCCCACATGTTATATTGCGACCAAAGAAGTTTTGCAGGTTCAGGGTATTGATATAGCTGTGCCATGTGCCTTTGTCCTAGTGACCCTAGATTTATCATTATCAGCCCAATCTATATGCTAAATTTTAAGCCGATTAGCTAGACCATTCTCAAGATCCTCGGAGAACGGGCTATTTCAACTTTGCTGTGACCCTTAACATTAGCCAAATGCCATTTGGCACTCTGACCTTTAACACTACCAAAAATTTAATTAGATTGTCAACCTGATACAAACATGCAAATGGACAACCCAAGATTATGCCCTGACCACTTTGTTGGCAGAGGCATGCAAATTCAAAGTCATTTCCACCTACTGCAAGTTATTGCTACATCAATTATAATTAAATGTCAATGAAGTTTAAAACAAATGGTCCCAGAGAGAGTGTGTGCCATCTCTGTTAATCCATATGATGAATAGCCCACAATGACCTTCATGTATTCAAGTTTTAGTTGACAGGTTTCCATGATTACTCAATAAACAATTGGAATAGTGAGTTAAAAATTACATTCAATTTATTTCATACCGGTCTTGTGACCATGAAGTATGAGAGAGCATCTGAAATTGAAGATTTCTTCCCTGCGTGTGATGGGAGAAGGTATATCAGTACTTTGTAAGCAAACAGGGCATCTGGAAGAAAATGAATAAAAGAATACACAAATAAATGAATAAATAAACAAATGAATGAACGAATAACAATATACATGGATAACTATAGCTCCACTTATCAAGGCAGAATTCCATTCAGAGGCCCTACAAGGAAATACATTATGGAAAGCAATACAGCAATTTAACTCTTTAAAATTAATTTTACAAGCCTAAAAAGCTTCCTCAAACTTCCTAAAAGAAATTTTTAAAAATCAATTATCTGACATTTCACCTAATGCTATGAAGTTCTGAGTAGTGACAATAGTTAAGCATGCTTGAAATTCATCCACAAATTATTAGTTTCATGCTACTGAAATACATACACCATCCAAAATTGATGGATGAACATACACGTAGGACTTGTTGCATCCTCTTTGTGAATAGTTCCATTTTGGATCTGAAGATTAGAAATAGTGCTAAATATGCAGAATTCAGTTCATACCCCATCGGTAAGGGTACACTACACTCTAGGTAAAATACAAATCCTGGTTGCCTTGTACAGGCATTTGTTTTTTTACCCAGGGAGTTAATTGGGCAGGTTATTTGGGTGGTCTGTTATAACAGGGTCCCCATAGCTAAGAATGTCCTCATGAGAAGTGCCTTAATACAAATCTGTCATAAATCATAGTCATAAAATGAATATTTCATACCAGGTGTTCCATTGTGTGCATCCTTGGTCTTCTTGTTCTCATCCATCAGTGTTTGGAGTTTAGGAAGTCTGGATAATTCTCCTACTTTCAGGATGAATGGGGAAAACCGCGTTTCCCAGGTTGAAATGAGTCTAGCTGCTGCATCAGGAAATAAGAGATGGAATTCCTGCTGCAACTGTATATGAAAGACAGATTGATTTGCGGCAAGTTAGTTTATAAGCCACTAAAAACTGGAAATAGTTACAAATACGGATGTAAGAATATATGCAACATTTGGTCTAAACAAATGCATACATTTTATTTAGTAGGAGTTGATGTCATTAAAATTATTTGAACTTAGATGCTAGACAAGGAAGGGACTAGCTAGTCCTTTGTATTTTGATATTTTTTCATGGGAGCAATTGCATGTAGCCCTAGCTATTAACAAGAATAAAACTTACCGCAGTTGGGAAATCTTGGAATCGAGGGTATCGAGCGAGGATCTCTCCGACTGTTGGATATTCCTCCATAATCCAATTCCTCCTGTTCTGAAAGGACTGTTCCATGGCTTGAAGAATTTGCTTTCTGTTGTCAATACTAGCTCTTTTGCAAAAAAGAATCAACTCTTCCTCCTCCACTTGAGGAATTTCCTCTAGATGTGCATGGGTGCGCTTTGGTGTCTGGGAAATACCAATCAGACAATGACATTAAAAGATTAAAAAAATAACAACTTCAACATGTTTTGTATCGAATTAGGGATACAAGAATAAGCTCTTGAAGTCAAACCTTACTTGTGATGACATTACTACACATATTGATATTCATATTTCATATATTTTAGCATTTTCCTTCATACTGAGGATGAATAAAAGGATATTAGAAACATGTGACAATGAAAAAAATTGTTTAAAAAATTGATATTTTGAGATTTATTTGGAAATGAATCCTTCTTAGCATCATGGTGTTACCTTGGACTTGGAATTCCCTGCCTTCTGCGGTGTCTTCTGTGGTTTTTGGTACGTCTTGGTGCGTGGACGCTGCAACTGATCTGGAGGTAAACTCCTCCTCATTGTATTGAGCTTCGTAGCAAGGTACCCCTTTGTGGCATCATTGGGGTCAAACCACAGATCCTGTTAAATAAAACAGTATTTTTCTAATTAGTGTCACATGTAAATTAAACTTATTTAAATAACATATTAAGAAATGAAATCATACACCAAAAAGAGAAAGTTAAAAATCTCCCTAGACAGATTAGCAAATGAAAAGTGCATACTTGACCCAATTTAGCAATCAACTTCTGAAAAATTCATTAAAATGTGTATCTTAGCTGTTCATGAATCAACCACATCCAACCATTTTAAACACCTTTTCAGCTACACGTACCCTCTTTTGATATGAATACATGTTTATCTATTCAGTTACTGGCAAAAGGAATAGAATGAAATAGTGTCTGTATGCTACAGACTACTGGGAAAAGACTGGATAATGCTTGTCTGTGCATTGTGTCGATTCTCTTTTGGGACTTATATGATTGCTAATAAAAATCATATGAGAAAAGTTGTCATTGGAAAGCAAAGATTAGACCAAATTTAGAAAAGTACTAATTTGCCCATGTTTCAAGAAAAAAAAAATTAATACACACCATGCATCTTCCATAATTACAGTGAATAATAATTCTTGTCTGTACTTGTTATTTTCTGTATCTTTTTTTTTCATTTGTATATGGCAAAAAAAACAAAAAAACAAAAAACTAGATGAAATTCAACTACACAGTCAAAACATATGCATCCACTTCCCTAGAAAAACAGAGTTAAGCCCTTTCCCTTTTCATATGAGAAATTCAGCATTTTTAATCCTTTTAATGGAACCACGTGACCCATATGACATTCGACCTAATGACCCCCAAATCTTAAGTTCATTATCACACAAATAAGTGCACATGTACAAAATTTGAAGCTGATCTGCTGAACCATGTATAAGATATCGCAATAACCAGCTATTTTCATGCATTTAATGACCCGTCATCTGTGACCTTAGACCCCAAACTCTAGTCACATCATTGTCTACACTATATGTATACACATGCCAAGTTTGAACTTGATGCACAAAACCGCAAGCATGAGAACGAAAACGGGACGGGTGGACGGGCAGCCTGAAAACATAATGCCTCCGGTGACTTCCTGACAGAGGCATGATAAAAAATAAGGGCTCACGATACGGCTGTTGCTGGTGGTATTTCTACAGCACTACATGTTAAAATTGGTGGGTCGTCCTTGAAGTCTGAAATAAGACCACATGCAAACCATGCAGCCTACATGTCGTTCTGAATGCATGAGCTGATGAGCATTAAAAATACTTCAAAACAAGACTGTGTCATGTTGGGTCAGCCTGGTATGCATGTAGTCTTGTTTCAAGGTGTCAAGGATGACCCATTGGCTCCTTAACATATATTTAGATAGGTTACATGTATTTCTAATTTGTACCATTTTACAAAACAGCTGAATGTGAATCAAATCAGAAGTTTATGGCAAATTATGGGCAAGATCTAAATAAGGCTTACCCAGCTTTTGTCACTTTACATTGTTTACCTTATTTACATGGCTCAACATTACCAGTGGACAGTAAACTTTGTATCCAAGTCAGTAAATATTCATAAATATGAAGTTTCAGTTGCCGCATGAGCTACTTCAATATTGTGTGAAGTCAAATGATTGCCGGTATTAAAGATTCCTGTTCTTTTGAATTAAATTTCTAATTTAGTGTCCTTTTAGCCGAGTAAAACATGTTCAATTGAGTACATTCCCTAAAACATTTGGTAAGTATAATTTTTCTCATATGGGCAAGTACTTTCTTTGTTTATAAGGCCACAAAAAATATGAAAGCATGTTTACTGAGCTAGATCAGGCCATCACCTAAAAAATGTTTGCATGGAGCTCTGCTATGAATGTCTTTCAAATTATTTTTTCTATATTCCCTTACAAATTATGTTTCTTACATAAGGCCATTTTGTGTTGGATTTCAGGTTGGGAAAAGCATCTATGACACTCTTTGCGACGAGAATCTTGTCTTCTCTGGCAGGGTAGCTGTGGGGAAAAAAAAAGGCACGAAAACCTACATGCATAAATAATCTTTTTTCTTTTTTTTGGTAGGAAAATGGACATACACTGCAATGTGTATAAACAAATTACAGAGATGTTACTATTGTTCAGCTTTTCTATTCAATGTGAAAATACATATGGTAAACATGTAGGACCTATAAATAGCCAGAAAGAAGGGACATGCATATTGATATGAAATTAAGAAGTTAAAGGAGATAAGAGCTAAGCATGACCAACACCATGCAATCAATCCCAAACATGAAAAGCACCTTCAACTCTATGAGGAGCATTCAGGGTAGTGAATTGTTGGGTGCACAAGGTAATGGATAACAAATTAATCTCAGCTATGGATAAACTTGTTCCGCATCCTCAGGTTCAAATTATACACATAGGATGGGCAGCAAATATAAATCATCTTCCTAAACAAACACATGCAAAGATCTCCTGTTTTGAACACACTATCTTTGGACTGGGATGTACACAAAGAGGTACATCATGCTATTCTTGCAATACTATATTAACAACAAACATACATACAGTGTATGTAACTGTACAAAAATACATTCTACACTTACTATGAATATCTCCTAACCATTTCTGATGCAACTATAGAGGTGAGAACTTGTCGCGTTTCGGTTGTGAGAGTGCCGTTAGCCTCATATTCCTGCTCCACTAGATATCCCCGTGGATGCGAATTTGTGATGGTTTTCACATCAAAGCTCTAGAATGAAAATTTTGAAAGATTATCATTAATAATTATAATCAATTTTCGCATAGTGACCCCTGTAGCCTTTGACCTCCTGCCAAAAATACCGGAACTCTTTAGCTTGAGATGTGCACACCAACTTTGGTGTTCATCGATGCGTCAAAAAGTTCTTGAGATCACTACAAGAGCGGGATGGACATGCATACACATACAGCACATCATGTACTTATACGGATAGACTGCCTCCAGCTGAATGTTACTATATGAACTTCAATGATAGCCTTTCCTGGGAGGTGAGAGCACAACACTAAATTTTAAGTACACTGTGAAAACTGCAGGCACCCACAAGTTCTCAAAACCATGCTAAATCATGACAATTCTTTTTCAGCAGTTGGTAAATATTTACCCATATATTTTATGAAATAGTAAGATTTGCCTCAACATTTAAATCTGATGCTTTATAGCATGAATGGAATCATTCCATCAATCACAACTGGGAACTAAATGTACCTGCCTCAATTACAACTTGAGTAAATACCATACATTTACTTACGTGTTCTTTATTTGAACTGGTCTTCATTGTAGACTGCTGCAACGACTTTTGGGGCACCTCTTTCTCAGTGCTAGTTTCTGATGCCTCATCCAGACTTGTTCCTGGTCCCACTGCTTGAGTGCTGCATGCTTCCACGACAAGTGATCCCCCGTGGGCCAATAATTCCAGATCATCAGTGTCATTTTCATCTATTTCTACAAAGGAATCAAATTCCTTTACTTTCATTTTGATTATGTAATCTTTTTGAAGGTCTATGCTGAATTTCTGCGATATTTTGAATTTCAAACAATTCAACATCTCCTCCTTCGGCTCAGCACTAGTCAATGGCACCGATATTAGTTTTGTTCGATCCTTGCATGTCACGCAGAAAGGCACAACTTGGACATTATCTTCCATTTCTAAGCTGAAATTAGAGACAGATAAAAGGAAACATGTGAAATAAAATCTTGATATGAAATTTTTTTAAAGCATTATTTCATATTTAAATGCAGAAAGATAGAATGTATTTGTCATGCACCAATGATGCCTATCTTCCCGGTGGACCATATGAACGTAACCCATGGAAAGCGAATTGCATAATAGATTGTTTACAGTGTGGTTTTGAACAAGTTCAACTGTTCATGTACATATATCTGCAAAGATCAATGTCGAAGAAAGTTTAGTTTCTTCTCTTACACAGTCAACCAATAGAGTTATTGAAGTCGAGTAACTTCAAGTAAACTGCTTCTATTAATAAGTTGGATGGATACATTGTATACTGTACATGAAGCTAACATATTCTAGGGCCTATAAGCATGTGCTCATTAATTCTACCTGTTAAGACAGCAGCACTTCTCAATGAAATGTACAGAAGTTCCTTTCGCTGTTCATCATATGAGCTTACAACTTGAAGGGGCTGGTAGCTTCTTAGTTCATCCTGCTTAATGAGGAAAAACTCCACAGGATATCTTGACAGCACTTCGTATGCATAGAAGTGATCATCAAATCCATGGGTTTCCCACATTGTTCCAAACAAGTAAATATCACTTCCAATGCAGTACATATCAATCAACTTTCCAAAAGATGGCATACAATCCTGAACACCTATGTTCACACTCATTCCTGATCGGTACTCCGTGCCATGTAGGCTGATACTCTTGTTCACCACTATTTCGTCAACTTCACACAGGTTTGGGAATTTTCCAAGGAGCGTGGCACATCCCTCAGTTTCTCTGATCAGTTGTTTAACAGGATTCCTAATTACAGGATTCTGGCCAACCCCATGAGTATACCATCTATAGCACTGGCTGATTTGATGTCTCTCTGCGACAGTTTTGGCAATGTCCTTGAAATTACCAACAACAGTTGCCAAACATTTTGCGATGGCATGTTTGGCCTCATACCTCATGCACCAGCAGTTGATAAGAGGTCCTACTTTCTCAATCATGAAAGGGTAGTGTACAAGGAAGTGATGTTTCGGGGTAAGATCTCGAGCTGGAAACAGCTTCTTGAACAAAGTGTGGTGATCCTCTAAGTGGTATCTAAGGTGGCCAATCATGGATTCTGTAACTTCTCTGGCAAAGGCAATGTCCATTACCCTTCTTAGCAAGATAAGCAATTCCCAGTACTGATTGCCTCTGGGAATTTGATCGCCAATAATGAGGGGCAGGTATCTTATGAAGCACCACATCTGCGATGCAGAGTTCTTAAAGGAACTGTCTTCATTAAGCAAAGTACTTGCAGAGATCAGAGACGGCTTGTTCTTCATATCAACAAAGCCGTATGAGAAAGAACTCAACCTCTGATTCAAAAGATCAAGCGTGAACAATTTCTCTTCATGTATCAGATGTCTAAGAACTAATTTGCACTCAAGTTTACCAACACCCTCAAGAATATCATGCATCACATCCGGACAAAATTTTTATGTGACATGAAAGTATCGTGAATTGTTTAGAACACATGCACTTTTCACTCCATGGTTAGATACTGAGTGTTGATCAAGCATAACAGACTGCACATGAAGGTCATGATCTGCTCGAGTTCTTTTTTGACACTGGTCATCATGAAAGAGTACCTGCATTTCATGTCTTGGTGTCATACAGGTTCTGCATGGGTAGTTTCCTCGAAAGCTTTCCACAAAACCACACAAACTGTTTGCACCTAGGTTGTCTGCGGGTGTTTGAACTAAAGTTCCTCTGATTTTCACAACATTTCCATTTCTTAACGTGATCTCTGCTCCATCGTCAGATTCCAGTTGCGCCAACTCCTCCATGAATGGTTCCAGTATAGGTCGAAATCCATACTTGTCACGATCCAGACTATGGAACAGGCCAAGCAAATGGATAAATGGCAGAGTAGCATTCAGTCTAGAAGGTACGTTTTGCAAAGTGTAATAGAGTGCTCCCAGCTTATGAATGCCTCGCTTGGATCCAATTGGATTAGTCACCTCAAAATCATCATAGTACAATGCAATTTGCAAAGCATGTGGACATTCTGAAAACAAGGGATGAGTCCTAAAATGTGTACCATCACAAAAGTGTCTCCTTATACCATCAGTTGACGGGGACATATAGTGTATCTCAGCTACGACATCTGGATTACTTAACACAACTCCAAGTGTTTCCTTCAGGGATATATATTGAAATGTGTCTTGCACAAGAACTTGTCTGGCAACACCAGTTGATTTATCCACTCGAACATCAAAACGATTTCCAAGAACAATAGTCTGTGGTTTAATTAATCCAAGTTCCTGTTGAAAATATTGCTCTTGTTCATATCGCGAACATAATGAAGGAAATGGGTTCTGAGCTTCCTTAAATGAATCGAGCAGTTCCTTACAACCAGCTGAATTTTCATCAATGTTTTTTGTTAGTAAAAAATGTCTAGTTTTTTGCTCTAAATCCGTCACTATATCAGAAATGAACGATGCTGACTGTTCCACAACCCTTTGAACAGTTGTGTACGTTACATTAGACTGAGAGAGTAAAGCAGTGATGAAAAGTGCTGCCCTTTTCTGCAGATGTAAACTATCAATTATTCCATTGTTCTCATCATTTCTTTCCACTGTGATGTCTTCATGGTCATAAACTGCTGCTGGATGTACAGGGTCATCAAGGTCTTGCTCATCATCGATATCACTATTTTCACGATTGCCAACATTAACAGTTTGCTGAATGCAAGGCTCATAGTCGTGTGACCTAAGTAAGTGTTTTCTAAGCGAGTTAAAAGTATGGAAAGTTTGGGGACATCCCCCCTGACCACACTGTACAATCAATCCAGGTCCGTCAAACAATGCATGGGCAACATGCAGATGTGAAAACAACTTTGAATGTCCATGAAAAATTAAATGACATACAAAGCACTTCAGTTCCATTACCCATCATAATAATTATCACAATCCACAGAAATACAGTATGCCATTGGATGTCCATATATGCATGCAGAAAATAAAAAGGAAGAAATGCATGTGACTTTCCACTTTGAACTCACCTTGTTCAGTCGAGAGGACAAGAGTACAAATTCCTTGTATCTAAGAAATAAAGGATCTCTCAGAAATTCAAAGTCAGAGGTTTTCGCACTTTTTGCAGATACTGCTGACCTAGTCTTCTCATCTGTTTGTGTAACAGAAGCGTCAGTCCGAGAATAAAATCCAGCTGAGCTCATATCACTGCATGTGACAGAACTTGTGCTTTGATTGTCATCATCACAACTTCTATTTACAAAAGGTGGTAGGGAACTGTTAGATGCAGAATCACTGTCCTCTTCAAATTCCAACTGTTCGCTTTGTGACAAGCAATTTTCAGAAAAGTCACTTTCTTGAGGATCCCTTATTGGGTAATCAGTCAATTGAGCACTGCCTTGTTTGCTAGCTTCACAAATAACGTTTGTTAATAGTGGGAGGGGATCATTAGATGATGCATCACTGTCATCTTTGATATGCAGTACATTTCTTAACAAGCTTTTTTGCTTTAAGTCCTGTCCTTGAAGCTGAAGTTTGGAGTATTGCGACTCAGACTGCCCTCTTCTAAAATATCTATCACATTGGCGTTGCCTCTTCTTCCTTCTCTGCATATAGTGACGGCCTGCAGCTCTGCTATGTCGCCCCATACATTACATCACCTCACTGACATGAAATTGAAATGTTAAATCAATTAGCAAATATGATTCATTACTAAATAAATTAAGGCAAATGCCAATTAAAGACATTGGCCCATATTCTGAACACAGGTTTTACTGTGGTCTAAATCTGTGGTTTAACTATGTGAAGCCAAAGGTGGCTTAAATCTCTAACAATGTTCAGTTTATCAGCACATTTGGCACTCAAACCATTAAAAACTGTCTGGCAATGAAAACTTTAATAGTTTTCTTCACTATTAGTTGTGGGCTTGTGGCCATTTTGGCTACCAATAATTTTAGCACAGACTTAGACCATGGCTTAAGTTAAACCAGAGTTCAGAATACGGGCCATTGGCTAACAATTATATGACTTTTAAAATTCTGAGTTGCAAGGTCCCAATTGCTATCTGTGTCTGTGATATCTTGTAAAATGAAGTCTAGAAAAAATTGCACCTGAAAAACGTTATTCAGTGCTCGAAGAAAGTGAAAATAAACAAATGACAAACAGTATTGTTCAACAAGCCATAGAAATTGATGGCAATTTTATGGTGGAGGGAGGGGGAGGGCACAACGTGCCCCCATTGTGCATTTTAGGGTTAAATTTCACTCAGAAAACGGCTAAAACCTATATTTTTAAAAAGATACTTTATCATTATGACTTCGAGTATCAAGAGTAGATTTTTCATATTCATACATGTATGTTCTCTAGTTTTTCTCCTGCATCATTTATTTTAAAAAGTTGTTAGGCAATACAATGCTCTATCACACAAACACACATAATTCCAAAAGGCATGCCTTAGCTTAGGCTTAAAATTATTTCAAAACGCACATGAAAACATATTGACTACACTGTAAAAAAAATGAATGTAATTTTACAGAATCTGATGGCAGCAGAGTCGCCAGGCAATTTTGTAAAAATACAGATTGGTGTTATTTTTCTTTTGCAAGCACTTCTTGCATTTAAGGATTTTAAAAATGTTGCACATTTGACTATTTGACTATAGTATCTAAATACCAATATTGTATTTATTCAATTTAGAAGGTATCAGTACAAAGCTGGCAATGAATTAATACTCATTTTTTAAATTTCCCAGCACTTTTCAAAACTTTGAAATAAAAGCGACTTGAAAGAAGAAAATAACAGCAGTCTGTATTAATACATCACTGTTCTGGCGACTCTGCTGCCATCAAATTGCTGTAAATTAACATTTATCTTTTACAGTGTAACACGGGCGTATGTGGAAAGGCAGCCGATTACTACACACATGCGGGGTCCAGCCATTGTCACAAACATGTGACTGAGCAACACCTTGTTCCATACTACATTTACAATAGTCAATACCGTTCGACATTACAATGGGTGAATTCAAGTTCTGTGTTGGTGTTGGTGTTGAGAGCGTGAATTGGGCTGCTGATTCTAGCCCCAACACTGAATTCGGGTCTATAAAAATAATACCAATCACATTATTGATAGCTCAACACCTAGTGAAGTTAGTCCCAGCACCAGCTTTTTTGCCTTTATTTCAGCCTTCACTTCAGGGTGGAGCTAATTTTTCCCCAACATGAACACCAGCTGCCAACAACGAACTTTAATTCACCCAATATCACTCGACAATACAATGCCTTGCCCTCAGACTTTAATCCCTCTAGATCTAGATGCAAGCCTCTCTCCTCAACAAGTCAAAGGCTACACTGTGTAGGCTACACAGTCTGAAGTTGCTCAATTCAAGCTATGCATTGTGTGGGTAGAATCCTAGGCTAGCCTACTGTAGGCCAGGGCTAGGCCACTTACACGCAAGCCAGGTTATCATCAGATAACCTTGCACTCACTTAGGCCTGCTACAGTGCAAATTGCTGGCAGTAGGAAAGTAGCATTCTCTATTATGATTTCCAATATAGAGGAACAAGACCAGTGATCAGAAAAATATTTTTTAAAAATCATTTGATCAAGATATTTTAGATCCAACTGAAGGAATGGAATGAAAATATATTCTATCATCCTATGTGTAAAAGACAAATATTTTCCAAGGATTTGTTGATTATTATAGTGAAATCTATCTCCAACTATAGAGGGCTGCATGTCACATAAATTTGCACAACTCAGCATACCAATGACTCCCTGAGTGGGGCTAGGCTATGTATGGTCCTAAACTAAGCTTAAAGGTACAGTAGTGGGAAAAGTGGCGCTTTGAATATTTAACTACTTTGTTAGGGGGAACGAAAATTACTACATGAACTGATGTAGAATGACTCATTTCGAACATAGTTGACGTTTTCTTGAAAAATATTTGTTTAGATCTAGAAATGGCTGAAATATCAACGAAAGATACGTCAAGTTCTCAGCGCGGGCCTGCGTTGAAAATTCACACATGTGTAAACAGTGTGTGCGAACCGCTATGTGCCGTTGAACCGAGCGCGTCTTAACTACGCCATCCCCATATATGCGCGTCAATTATTGTGCAGTTTTTACAAGGAAAACAAGAGATGTCAAACGTCTAACTTGGAAAAATACCATTAAAATTACATTTTCGAAGCTGTATTTTATCTATAAAAAAACTACACGAATCCGGGTAATTGACATCTGGAGAATCGATTGAAGTTCTATTTGATTTCAAATTTAACTTATTTTCATCTAAATTTTCAAATTATTTTCATTGTCAATTTGAAAGGTCGGTATTAAGACACCATCTTTTATTTCAAGAAATATGCAAGGGTTTTCTGTTCTGACGGCCATTCCAAATTGGCGTAGGCCTACATTCGTGACTTTAATGTATTAAAGTGGACCATATGGAGCAGTATTTTCCCTAAAAGTATAAGTCAGTAACATTTGAAGAAATTTTTATAGAGAACTTTTTCTGTAGTAGGACGGGAAACTGTTAAGAGGTCGGTATTTAGGGACAGGCATCATATAAGGTGACGGTTGATATACGATCATTTGAATTATTTAGCTGAAAATCACCGGAAATCGTGAAGAGAATACCAGATTATCTCACTCATGTATTTTTGTATGCAAACCGAACAATATCAGACTAGTCACTAGGCCTAGGTCTATATTTGAGCAGTTTCATGCCAACTTTCATTTTGCTACCACTACTGTCCATTACCTTTAAGGCCAAAGCTACGCACCATACAAATCACAATTCACATAGATCTAGAACACTCTAGCCTATGTTACAGTTAGACCTGCAATGCAACGTGTTCAAATCAGTCAAATACACACGCGATACACACTGCACATTACTTCGCATGTAGATCTAGACCTACCCTACAGACGGTAGGCTACGTTACATGGACCCCTTCTTCATTTTTCGGAACAAATCATCGGCATTGATATCGACCTGAAAATGTGCCATTAGGCATTCACCCGTCATAATTTTCTCCACAAATCAACTTTAGAATATGTTGAATCAGGATAAGGAAATGAAATTTGCAGAAACCAATGATTTTTGTGACTTTTTAGCTGCTGAATACAATTCAGTGCGTAGCTTTAGGGGAGCTTGAAGGTCCCCACATTATACAGCACACATTATTGGCAATAGACGCAGGCGAGTCAAAGCAAAGATCTTCTTCACAATTAGCAAGGTCCAGGGTATTCTACGCAACTCCACTTGAAAAATGAAAGAAGAAGAAAAAAAATAGCTTGATTCAGCTCATAATGTGTTAAACTGTGGAAATATACTACTTAGAGATCAACTTACCTTCTAAAAAACAGGATTTTGGGGGATAATTTCGGTCCAGCACTAGAGTGTCGTGATGAGATAGTGACGAGGTTTTCGCGGCGATCTTGTTCACGTGATCAGTATGGACCAATGGAAAAGCGCCTCTGACTCAACCTTTTGTAAAATGCTAGACGCTCTTCATGACGTCATCATACGTATGACTTTTAGCCAATGGCAATGCGATATTTATTTCAGCATTTTCGGAATTGTTAGAACAGCGAGATAGGTATAACCTTTTTTGGTTTGCGGATCATGTTGTATTGTAAAACTCACCCTTTTCGCAACATGATAAATGGTGAAATAACATTTACATATTTCAACACTTAGAAAGTGTTAAAATCCAACATTTCAGTTTTTAGAGTGTATGGAAGCAGAAGACCGTCTAACAATGGATAGGCCTATGTAGTGTTGTCATGGTTGTAATTCAATTTCACGACGTAGCCGGCCTAAAATGATAACGTCGTGTAGTAATTCGAAATACCACACGACGTAATTATTTTCGTCGTGTAGTAATTCAAATTATTACAAAACGCAATTCCTAATTACCATGATTACTGCCCAACGATTTAATGTCATACTATACTGTTTTAATGCCAGTACTTTGCTAGTCCCATTCGTTCACTTTTTTGTTGGACTTGGAAGTTATACACGAGTTTTGCCCGATCCTTCATGTCGCGATCTCGCCTCGCACAAGGGTGGAAATTGATCTCATACTATGACATTAAATCGTTGGGCAGTAATTAGGAATTGCGTTGTGTAGTATTTTCGAATTACGTTGTGTGGTATTTCGAATTACTACACGACGTTATCATTTTAGGCCGGCTACGTCGTGAAATTGAATTCCGACCATGACGACGACACTACATAGGCCTATCCATAATATTTATTTTCCGGGGGGGGGGGGGGAGTCACTCTCAACATGAACTGCTACCCACCCGTGTCTGACAACCTCAGAAATGCACCCTTGGTAACTTGATATTATGGACAAAAACTTGGGGCTTATTCAAATGATTACTGATTCATATATTGCTCAGTGATGATGTGTAGGCCTAATATATTGAAATCACCCAGCCATGACGAGCTAGCTATAGATTTTGTGTTGATTCATTTAAACTGCAATATCCCCCTTCCATGTTAGCTACTACTGTAACACAGGCTAACAACTTGCCTTGCATCTAGAGCAACCTTCTTTTCGGGGGGGGGGGGGAGGAGGTGATGTCACTGTGATCATCTGAAAATTAATAATGCCAAATAATTATGGCCATATTTAAATTTTTCATTGACAATGATTAATAAATGTTAGCTGTCCTAGTTTCTTTATTTTTGTTGCACGAGAATGATGAGATGCTTTATATGAATTGTTTATGCCTATTGCCTTGCATGAATTAATACAGTATCAATTTCTTATTGTGTCACAGATTTGCAAACATCATAAACATGGCCTATCTTCAACACGTTCGTCGTATCCGAAGATTGAGAGAGGTATGAATATATAAGTCAAAAGAGGTTTTATTTCATTGGTCAAATTAAATTTGTGTTCTGTACTACCAAGGGCCTTTTCACATGTTAATCTTGAATCATCATTGTAATGATTGCTGTTGTAATTGTGATTAGCGTTCATGATTCTATTCATGTTCTAGTTTCATGCGTCCTAAATCTTCGTTAGCCTTGTAAAAGGGCGGTTACATGTAATATTAATCCTCTTGATCATATCAAACCATTGCGTCCCTTGGTTGCAATGAAAAAATTTTGAGACAATTATTTTTTTTTTATAAATGAACATTGAATAAAGATCAAGTCCACCCCAGAAGAATGTTGATTTGAATAAATGGAGAAAAATCAAATTAGCATTATGCTTAAAATTCATCAAAATTGGATGTGATTATAAAATAAGATTAAGGAAGTTACAGTATGGTCTTTTAGAGTTTCGCTTATTTTTCACAAATAGTGATATGCACAACTCAGTTACATGACACAGTCGAAATGCCCCTCACTATTCATTTTGTTTTTGTTCACCTGCACTAATTCTCTTTAAAGGACAAGTAAACCCCAACAAAAACTTGATTTGAATAAAAAGAAAGAAATTCAGCAAGCATAGCGCTGAAAATTTCATGAAAATCTGAAGTAAAATAAGAGTTATGGCATTTTAACCCTATCTAGTCCTGGGTATTTTGAGAGTTCATATGGCCGGGGGGGGGCCTCCCAGGCCTGGGAGGCCCCCCCCCCCCCTAAGATATCGACCACACGATCGCGCCGAAAATTGGCACGCGGGTTGCCTTGTTTGTTTTGCATCACTTTATTGTATGAAAAGCAATAAAGGAACAGTGTAAGAATGACAAAAATACATATACATTTACAGAGTAAAAGAGAGCCCAGGACATGGTCACATTACTGACGCAAGCAGGGCAGATTAACATAATGTTACAGTTATATATAGTTAAACTACCAAATAAGATGGAACATTCGGTGAAAGTATAATAAACTGTTAATCATCAAATTAATTTGTAATTAAAGTAATTATAGGCCTGTAGACAAAATCATTTTAGATAAAAACCAAACATTGAGAAAAAAAAAAGACCATGACGTATGTGGACTCATGCATTAGCATGAATTACACTGTGAATTGATGTGTACAACTTTACGCTATGTACGCAGAGGAATCTGATTTTCCCATTGGACGTTATTTTTTGAGTAGTATATTACGAAAGATGATGTCACTGCCAATTTAGAAAGGTTGTCTCTGAAAATTTTGTAAGGGGTTGGTTTGCCAAATTCATTTAAAAGCATTTTAAGTCGTTTTGTGTTATCCGGAGTAATGTAGCCTCTTGATCCCACCTCAATTGGAAAGTATTTTACTGAGTAGCTGTTGGATTCAATGTCAGAAATGAGTGGGGCGTATTTTCTTTCTTTATATTCATGTGTTTTTTCTGTATTGGTTTCAAAAGGGACCGAAAGTTCCAGTATCACTAGTTTCTTTTCATTTTTCCACAATGCACATATATCAGGGATCAGATTCGTCTGCGTACATTGCAACGGGACGGTAGATATCCCCTGTTTTTTGGATTCTGACTTGAGGTCGGATGTAATATCTACCTCCTGATTTGATGTACCTTTCCGCAATGTTTCCAATATGTACAAAAGAATATTGTCATGCCGCCATGTATAACGACCTTCGTCAAGGGCAACGGGACATGCGTTAAGAACGTGGTGAACCGTTTCCCGGTTATTACATCTATTACATTTCGCTGATGTCACCTTCCCCCATCTTACAAGGTTTGCATTGGTATTCAAAGTGTGTGAGAGAGAATTCATGAGAAAGCGAGCTACTTTATGTGGGAGATTATAAATTATGCTTTTCCAGTCGACTGACTTTTCTTGAAGGGTAGCAAGTTTGAAAAACTCGCCTTGAACAGAGAGTGACTGAACATGTGAAAGCCACGATTCTTGTCTCTCTTTCATGAAATAATCTTTGATTTTGTGTTTGAGTTTGGGGAAAGTGACATCAGCTTGTTGTACTTGTGAATATACTCTATCGCTGTTCACTGTACTTGATTTTAATCTACAAGATTTTACGAAGTAATTTATTTCATGCAAATCACTATTAAGTGATTATGCTAATTTATGCGTAATTAGTATGCAAAATCATACTTTTTCCTGTTACTCCCTAAATAAAGCTCCAAATGTACTAACTTTTGGTATAAAAAAATTTTGTGGTGTTCTTAGCAGGCGTACATGAAAAAAATTGCTATATAAAATGTATTTCATTGTTTTTTCAACCTTTTGTTTTTCATTGTTTTTTCAATGAAAATTGTTGGGGACTCTTCTGTGATCATAAAAAACATGAAACGAATACATTTAGACCAGCAAAACTAAATATAATCATACATTTATGAATTTTGTTTGAAAACACAATTTGCATTGACTTTGTACACGAAATCACGTTTTTGAGCAATTTTTGGTCTGACATGCACTTACATAATGTTGCGTAAATTCGGAACCACTTACCCGGGTGACGCAAAATTGGTATCCAAAGTTGCGCAAGACTTGAAAGTAAAAAGGCAGCGTGCAGCACAGTCAGAAAATTTTGTGCAGCGAAAATATTGCGCGATTCTTTGAGGGGGGCCCCTGAGGCCCCTCCCCCGGCCTAGATAGGGTTAAAGTTTCCCTGTCATTTCACAAAACCGTTATATGCACATATCGGTCGGTATGCAAATGAGGAACTGATGACATCACTCACTATTTCTTTTGTATTTTATTATATGAAATATGAAATATTTTGATTTTCTCGTCATTGTCATGTGAAATGAATTTTCATTCCTCCCTGAACACGTGGAATTCCATTATTTTAACAATTTTATGATTCAGGCAAGGAGGTCCTAATCGTCAAATTCGTAAAAATTAAAATATTGTTTAATTCAAACTATACAAATATATATATGAGTGACATCATCGACTCTCTCATTTGGACGTAACTGGCTCGTTCATATAAATATTTTGTTAAAAATAAGCGAAATTTTGAAATGTCGTAAATTTCTTATTTCATATCCAATTTTTATGAAATTTTCAGCGTCGTGCTTGTCTGACTTTTCTCTCTTGATTCAAATCAACATTTTTTCTGAGGTGGACTTGACCTTTTAGAACTTCCCGATACCCTGATTTATTCTGGTCCAAGTTTGGAATTCATTGGCAATCTAGATCTATGAACTCATGTATTAACATTATTTGAAAAAAATTAAAGATATTGCTATAACATGCAACTTTCCCCTATATGTACACAGAATCCAGAAGGGAGACCACAAAGAGGTCCACGGGACCTGAAGGACCCTTTTGAATTGTATGATGAAGAAGCATTCAGGATCAGATATCGGTTTTCCAAGGAGAGCGTCATCTACATTATCAACATGCTTGAAGCAGACTTGAAGAGGAACACAGAGAGGAACAATCCTCTACCTGTCAGTCTACAGGTTTTGACAGTTCTACGATTTTATGCCGTTGGTGAGTAATTGATGTACCATTGTTATTAATAACACCAAAAATGTATCTTTTCTGAGGAAATAAAGATTGCTGTCCTATGTATATTTTAAATGTTAATAAATCTTCCATTGATTTGAAATTGACAGAAAGTGCCTTCTGACCAGTTGTGAAATAATGAGGCTTTACAAAGGCTACACTTATCTTGTAATTATATTTACTTCAGGTAAAAATGTGAAGTTTGGTCATAATGACATGGGCTTCACTTTGTCTCGTCTTTCCGTTAATGCCCACAATCTTTATATTGATTATTATGGCATATGAACACCAAGATTGACTTGAATTTTTGCCGGGACCGGCAGATGCAATGCGCCAGGTAAACACCCCACTCTTTGAGGAATAATGTACTGTTTTTAATGTGCATAGGTTGAGACTCTCCTATACACGGTACCAACATTTGCGTCCTTTACGATGGAATGTTTTCCAACTGCATTCACACCTGCACTGAATAGAGTGGTGAGGCCCGCTAACACACAACGCTATAGTATAAGTATAAGATTTTTTGTGATAATTAGTTCTTAGATTTTGAATAACTTTTAAATAGGGCTATTAAATTGCTCAAACTGTGATCTTAAAGTCAATATAAGGATTAGTATTATTATTATTGCCGTTGACATTAACTATTTTTAGAGTAGTTTCATTTAGTTTGTTTTCCAAATGACGATTTGATCTCATTTCTTTTTAACATAGGATCTTTCCAGAGGATGCATGGTGATGAGGCAACAGTATCACAGTCATCTGTCAGTAGAATGGTCAAAGATGTGTCAGAAGCTATTGCAAGAAGGAAGAGGCAATTCATGACCTTTCCTGCAACGAGAGAAGAAGTTGAAACAACCCAGCAGCAATTTTACGACTAATGCAGATTTCCAGGGGTCATTGGTGCAATTGATGGGACCCATGTTTACATCCAGAGTCGTGGTGGTGAAGAAGCCTTGTACTTTTTGAACAGGAAGAATAGATATTCCGTCAATGGGTTGAGTGCGCCTGGTGGATGCCTTCCCACAGAGCTCTTAGTTTCTATCTTAATTTGTATTGTTCAAGCATATGTTTCATCTTTATTGCTATTTGATGTCCTTGTGTACGACTCCAGGAACCTACTAGACAAATTTTGTCTCATTTCTTGCTATATTTTTCGTATATTTGCTATTTTTGATTTCACCACTGCATTACTGTGTTGTAAGTAAGTAGCCATCTTCACATGCATGTTGACCATTTCTTGTACTGCATAGGGTACAGTGTACGGCTGTGCGCACTTTCACAATGAAATTGGCTAGGCTGACAGCCTTAGCATCTATTGTTTCCATTTGTATTGTGTCTTTCACAACTGAACTTGTTCATTATACTACTGGTACATGTACATGTACATGTAATGCTGTTAAACCTGATCCAAATGGAAAGCACAAATATGTTGGTATACCCATTCAGCGGTATGCTAATTCTCTTTCTAGATTTCGCATTTTGCTACTGATCTCGGGAGACATCAACCCTAACCCTGGGCCTTCTAGTGGATCCAACCTTTCAGCTGATACTTTAACTTCACATTTTACATATGATAGTCAGACACTTCATGCCCTTAATATAAGGGATAGTTGTTCCACGAGAAGATGGCGAGAAGATAATCCCATTGTATGGGACCGGTTGGTGTCTCTCGGGATCAGTAGACTTTGTCGAAGGCGGAGGACCCATCGGGGCAAGAGAGGAGGACGATGCCTCTTAAAGGGGCATCTTAAATTTGCCAGCATTAATTCCCGGTCACTACGTAATAAAGCTACTATTCTTCAAGATTTTGTTATAGATCACAAATTAGATTTTGTCTGTGTTAGTGAGACATGGCTGACTTCAGATGACGATGCGGTCATAGGTGACCTGTGTCCTGACTCCTACACATTCAAGCATTGTCCAAGGGTCTCTGGGCGTGGCGGTGGAGTGGCTTTTCTTTACAAGAACAGTCTCAACGTTGTCACAAAGCCGCATGAAAATTTCAACAGTTTTGAATGTCTATCCGTAACCATCTCCAACAATGTTAATTGCATGGACATCTCTGTAATCTACAGGCCTCCTGGTGGACATAGCTTTTCCAGATTCCTAGATGAATTCTCTGGTTTCCTGGATAGAAGCATATATCGAACTCCACATTTTATCATCACTGGCGACCTGAACATTCACCTAGACAATAACTCTTCACCCAACACACATAAGTTTAATGATCTAATTAGCGGTCACGCCATCTCTCAACTAGTTGATACTCCAACACACGACAGAGGTCACATCCTTGATGTTGTCATGGTTAGGGACTCTGATGATCGAGCTCTCTTATCGAAGCCTCGAGTCATACCTGGCATCTCAGACCACTCTGCCATCTTATGGAAGGTCAACTTTCCCAAACCGAGTCGGTCCCAGTCCACTATAATCAGTCGCAACATCAACAACATCGACAGGGTGACTTTTGCGAACGACATCACTAAATGTGACATCATTGCTCCTGGGACAGAGAGTGCAGATTTTTGTGTCGACACCGCTGTACATCGTTATAACTCTGAACTGGGAAGGATTCTTGATATTCATGCACCCCCGAATGAAAGGAAAGTCCGGATTCATGTTGACTCTCCATGGTATAATGACAACATCCGCTCTCAGAAGAAAAAACGAAGAAGGCTGGAGAGGCAATGGCGACAGTCTTCACTTCATATCCACCGGGAACTCTTCTCTGCCCAGCGTGACCTTGTCAATTCCCTTGTGAAGAGGGCAAAGCGTTCCTATTATGTGGCTATCATTGAAGACTGTCACGACGACTCTAAAAAAACTTTTTTCTGTGGCTAATCGGCTGCTGAATCGTCGACAATCATCACCTCTTCCTTCCCACTCTGACAGCTCGCAAATGGCATCTACTTTCCTTCACTTCTTCCAGACCAAAGTCAAGATGATCTGCGATAGCTTAGCACCAGATGAGTCTCCACACAGCCAACTCACTTCCTCCTCCTTTGACACTATCCAACCTACCACTCCTGACGAGATCATGTTACTTTTACGTAAACTTCCTTCCAAGTCATGTCAGTCAGATCCCATTCCCACTAGATTACTTAAGGATTGTTCCCCTTCTGTTGCTCCAATTCTCTCACATCTAATTAATATGAGTATAGAACAGGCATACGTTCCTCCCTCTCTGAAAGTTGCTCTCATTACCCCACTGTTAAAAAAACCCTCCCTGGACCAAAACTCCCTCCAAAACTACCGCCCAGTTTCAAACTTACCATTTTTGTTCAAGATTCTTGAAAGGATTGTGTTCTCTCAATTGTCCGAATACCTTTCAGATAATGATTTGCTCGATCCTTTCCAGTCAGGTTATAGGTCTAATCATAGTGTAGAAACACTACTTCTTGACACGTCTAATTATATCTTACAAAGTATGGATAAAGGGAACACCACAGCTCTTTTGCTGTTAGATTTGTCCTCTGCCTTCGACACGGTAAACCACACTATCCTTTTGAACACACTTAGTTCACTCGGTGTTAAGGGTGAGGCTTACAAGTGGTTTCAGTCTTATCTGTCATTTCACTCTCAGATTGTTTGTATCAACGGTTATAAATCTGATGCTTTGCCTCTCTCTTGTGGAGTACCACAGGGTTCTGTGGGCGGGCCAACTCTCTTTTCGATTTATTTATCCGGATTGCGACAAGTTCTGTTGAAACATAACATAAAATACCATATTTATGCAGACGACATCCAACTCATGATTTCTTTTAATTCGAATCAACAAGCTGCAGAAAGTTCCATCCATCGTCTTGAATGTTGCATGGTTGATGTTCACAACTGGCTGACTTCTCACTCTCTTAAGTTGAATCCAACCAAATGTGAATTTCTTCTTTTTGGCTCCAAAGTACAGCTTAGTAAAATCCACATCGACTCCATTTCATTTTCTGGTCTCACTGTAAATTTGTCAAGTTCTTGTCGCAATCTGGGTATAGTTTTTGATTCTCACATGACAATGTCAAATCACATTTCTTTTATTTGTAGATCAGTTCGCTACCAATTGCGAAATATTGGTTTTATAAGGAATTACTTGTCTCGACCGGCCACAGAAAAATTGGTTCACGCTTTAATTTCGTCCCGTCTTGATTTTGGAAATTCCCTATTGTTTAATTTACCCCAGAATCAGTTAGTGAAAGTTCAGAAACTTCAAAATGCTGCCGCTCGCATCGTTTCTCTATCCACCAGGCGCACTCACATTACTCCTATTTTAAGATCCTTACATTGGCTCCCTGTAAAACAGCGTATTATGTTCAAGATTTTGTTGTTAACTTTCCATTGTGTTCATGGCTCATCTCCCCAGTACCTTATTTCACTGATCAAAAGTTATACCCCTTCAAGATCCTTACGTTCCTCCCTTTCCAATTCTCTTGTTACCCCCAAAGTTTCCAAAACTTGGGGTGAAAGATCATTTGTTTACTCATCCTCAAAACTATGGAACAGCCTCCCTCATAACATCAAACAGTGCTTGACTTCTGAAACTTTCAAAAATTACCTCAAAACATTTCTGTTCAATTCTTCTTAATTTCTTTTATAATTTCCTAAAAAGCGCCTTGAGCACTCTACAGAGTGGATTTGGCGCGATATAAGTCTTAATTATTATTATTATTATTATTATTATTATTATTATTATTAAGTAAATTTGTATTTCCCATCCGAAATTCCAACTTTTGGGGAAAATCAAATTAATTTTCAACCAAATAGTTCCAGAATTATGTGAATAATGCAATATCATTTAGGCCAGCTCAATTACTTTTTTTGAAGCTCGAAAAATCTGGACTGCTCCACTGTCAACACATGAACGAGCTAAATATTGTGGTGGGAGGGAAGGGGGGGGGGGCGAGGATGAATAGCACCCTGAAACGCTTAAAATATGAAACCTTTGAATAGCCAAGAGTTGTTCGAAATTAACAGAAGAAATAGAAATGCCAACATGCTACACAATGTATTATAAAAAATGATTAATGGCTTCCTCAAATGAATGTTTGTTAAATATGTATCTGCATTCGTTATTGAGATTAATGTTTAAAAGTAAACCGGGCATGGTGATCAGTGGTAGAGCGTAGGCGTCATGAATGCGAGGTCGTGGGTTTAATTCTCAGCCGAGTCATACAAAAAAATGTCCACACATGTACATAGTCTTTTTGCCAGTCATTAATGAATACATCAAAAATACAATGAATAAGAACACCATCTGTTTGATCCTCCATAATAGGGTTATCGAATGCTAGATTACACAAAATCCAAGGAAATCAATAAGCATTTAAATTTCAAATACAGTCGGGTTTTTGTATTCCCTTCGCTGTAAAATTATTAACCTAACATGTAATTCCAGGTTAATAGTTGATCAAACTTTTTTTTATGTATTTATTTTTCCCCTTTTTTTTGTACCGACTCCCACACACCACTCTGCAAGGTTCTGGATGCCACAAGTGAATGCTACCATTTGAGAATCCCTGATTTAGGCCATATACATGTTTCAACACTAGATTGCAATTCTTGAATAGATTATTATAGATGTCATCTATCCATACCTTTCATTTCAATATTGCAAATGGGATATTACAAAAATTACATTGTCAATGATTATGAAATGGTCATTTAAAATTTTTAATGTTTGGTCTTTGTTGAGATTTTACATATCAGTTAAAGAATGTAAGTGCAAGGAGACTGACTATTATTTGCCAAGGCTCATTTAAATTCCTATGTAGGGAGGTAACTGCAGGCAGTTGAGTCAGATGACACATTCGGAATAATATGTTGCAATAATCAGGAAAGGAAGTGCAGTTAAATTTCCTGCGAAGCTTGAAGTTCAATGTACATGTAAATGTGTGATTCACATACTTTTTCAAATTTTATAGGTAGTTTGTGATCTTGCTGGGAAAATAACAAGTATTGTGGCAAGGTGGCCTGGCAGCACTCATGATTCCCGGATTTTCAATGAGAGCTCACTGAAGGAACAGCTGGAGGCAAGGGCAGATGGTGCTGAGTGGCTTCTTGGAGATAGTGGGTATGTACAGTGGTCATTAAGTGTATCCCTTTCTTAAAGGAACCTACACCAAAATATCTAGTTTAATTGTTGTAATCTCAATGACTATGGAATCTGAATCTGAACTAATGAAACTTTATTATTGAGATGCTACAGGCACCCAAACTGTGGCACCCCCCCCCCCCCCCAATTTATTAATCTTGTAATTTATATCCAATTATAATATTTTTTTTATTTTTTAATATTCCTACTCCAATAAAAAGAACCGACTTCATCAGCATAGTTTTCTTTGACGGAAGGGGGGAGGGGGGATAAGATATTAATGTGGTTTACTGAGAAAGGACAATAATTTTATCATTAATTCATTACTACAATAAAGTAGAATTAATTTGACCATTTTAGATTGAATTTATAAGGTTTGAACTTCAGATTTGGTTCTCTTATTACTTTGTATTTGTGCAAACAGCTGTGGCAAGAATAAGAAATGGATCATAATTTTCAAATTTTACTGTATTGCTTTGAAAAAATCGCGTAGAGAATTTAATAATTAGTGTGTCCAATTCCCTACTTAAATATAATAGAGACTTACATGTCCTTTTTTTTCCTTCAATTTCCATTTCAGGTACCCATGTCTTCCCTATCTCATGACCCCTCTCCTGAATCCTCAGAGACGGCCACAGGTACCTTATAATGCTGCCCATAAAAGAGGGCGTTGTATTATTGAGCGGACCTTTGGTCGTTTGAAGAGGAGGTTCCCTTGTCTCAATTATCTCCGCTTGAAGGTGGACACTACATTCGCAATCATAGTGTTCTGCTCGGTCTTGTGGAATATCTCTCTTGACCGGCGCGAGCCAGATATTCCAGGGCCCGTATTCCATAAACGAGATAAGATTTTTGCTTAAGTCTTAGCAATTTGTCTTAGCATTTTGCTTGTCTAAGAAATCTTCCCTAACGATATTTTATAAACTTTAAGACATTTGTCTCAAGTCAGGCGATATGGCTAAGCCAAAGTCTCAAATTCTGTGACCTTCAGTGACCTTCTTAATAATAAATTGCTGCAGAGGTGACTGCAACAAACTTGCAAAAATGTCACAGAAGTTGTTTTTTCTTAAAAAATTTGATTTTATTGAAACTAATTACAACTATTGTAGTAAGAGAAAAGCATTCATCACCCATATATGGTAAGAATTTTTGATTCAAATTATCTATATTTTTGTTAATTACCAAAACATTTCAATCCCAAACCGAGTGACTTGCACTGTTTTTTGTGTATCAGTCCCGTTTATTACTTTTCATGTATTGTTTGTAAAAATATAAATTGAAATATTCCTCTCGACATCTCTACTCTTAACCTCAGTTTAAGTAGACCTAGGCCCCCTTAGAGAAAACCTTTTGAGACTAGTCTTGGGCCTAACATTAGGCCTAGATCTAGCCTAGGCCCAAAATCTATAATATCCGTCTGTTTGGAGGAGAATTGAACATTATTTTGACTTTTTTTATTTTCATGAGACATGAAGGCTGCAAAATGTAACTTTGTTAGACTCTAGAGTCTAGTCTAGTGCCATAGCATAGACATAGTGGAGCAACCGACACTGAAGCTACATAAAGTACATAAAAACCTAGGCCTATCAGTATTGGTCTAAGCCTAGAACAACATTCAGGACTTAGCCTGGCTAAGCCTTACTTAGGACAGGGATAGATTTACATGCAGGACTAGAAATAAGTAGAATAGATTTGACTAGGTAAAGTTAGAACAAAAGCTTCATTTCAGTCTCCGATTTTTTTTTTGCTAAACTAACGTTACGACTACGTCTACGAATACGACACTCGACAGTCTAATTGTAACATTACTTTGGCCTAGACCTTAATCTCACCAATGTGATATGACAGTATATGTCAGAAACTTTTAAATAACTCCCAGAAACGACGGTTATTCATGTCTACAGTGCTAGAGTACCCATCGCTATACATTGCTTGCCAAAACTTAGATCTAGTCCTGACCTAGGCCTATATATCTATATGTAGGCCTAGATTTGGAGGAGTTTCTATTTTATACATTTTGGGGAGTTTGTTTAGATCTAAGGTTTCTAGAAAACAGGCCTGAAATAAAACCTAGACCAACAGCTCAGACTAGACTGGGGCCTAGATTTATATAAATTTACTAGATCTAGGTGGCCTAGCCTAGTATTACTAGGCCTAGTATAGCTATGCTTTCTTCTATTCATTCTAGATTCTATTTCTAGCCTAGCCGGTAGCCCTAACGCTAGGACTGGCTGATCTAGTCTACTGTTTGATCTAGAATCTCTAACGTAGATCTAGGCCTAGATCTAGACTAAATGACTAAGACTAGTAAAAGTTACACCCTATCTAGATCTAGAAGTACAACTAACTATATAAATCTAGGTGTAGGCCTACATAGTATTAGGTCGAGATCTAAAGTGGAGACTTGTAGACTCTATCAAAATATAGATTCTAGTTCTAAAAAAAGTAAATGTAGGCTAGTCTAGATCTATTCATCTAACATTAGGCCTGAAAAGGGAAGTGAGCTAGGGATCTAGCATTGGATTATTTCTAGGACTAAAGGATCTTGATTTAGGCCTACATCTAAAGCTAGGGGCTGTAGTTTGAGATCTAGAGGCCTAGCCCCCCCCCCCCCTAAAATTAAAAGCTAGAACTAAGCCCACAGCTACATGTAGTTCTCCATGTAGCCAAACAAAATTTAGACATTGACCATTGTCTTAATCTTATTTTGGCGTAGTGCGTAGATGTTTGCAGTTACATGTACCAATACAAACACATGTTTTGATGAATGAGAAAATGTGTCTTGCAGATTATTTTAGCGCAAAACCTGCATTCCATGAGCATACAGGCCAATGTCATAAAATAAGAAGTAGTTTAATCCACATCATGCTGTTTAAACATTTATTGATTTGATATGCTGTTACCATGGAAACACATTTTTCAATATAGACTATGTCTTACAGATCTAGTCTCAAAATCAATGTGTGAGCCAACTTTTATAAGAATTGGTTGAAAACTAAAAAGCGGTTCAAACCACAAGTTTCACCTAATTTCATTATATTATATGTTGTTACCATGGCAACACAACTTTTGATACAGTCAAAAATATGTCTTAGACATCTTCAAGACTAATGTGTATGCCAAATTTTAGGAGAATAGACCAGTTGAAAACTGATGAAGTAATTCAATCACAAGATTTTCATTTATTTTTTGGTATTTTTTTTTTGTTACCATGGCAACACAATTTTTTATATAGGCATAAAATATGTTTTGCACATCTTCACATCAAGACTAATGTTTGTGCCACATTTAATGAAAATTGGTTAAAAACTGAGGAAGTAGTTGGAACAGCAAGATTTATACATAATTTTTGCCAATATATACCGTTACCATGGCAACACAATTTCCGACACATGCATAAATGTGTCTTGCACATCTTTTCCTCAAATCCAATGTGTGAGCCAACTTTCATGAGAATTGGTGGAAAATTAATGAAGTATTTTAAACAGCAAAATTTTGGCCATAATATATTGTTACCATGGCAACACAATTTCTGAAAATAAAAACATCTTCCATCTCCTTACCTTAAGACCAATGTGTGTTCAAAATTTTATGAAAATCGGTTTAAAAAATGAGGCAGGAGCTCGAAATGCAATATAGGTATAAATTCTAAAATTATGTTGTCTGAATTACCTTGAAACTAATACAATTAAGACAACTCACAGCTGTCTTAAAGTTAGGGCTAAATTCTTAGCCATGTTGTATTTATGAAATACAGTAGCTGCAGTTTTAAGAAAAGTTACTTAGCCATTCACCCTATATCTGTCTTAGTTGCGCAAAACCTCTGAGCCAAATTCTAAGACAAAATTCTTAGCCAATTCTTTATGGAATACGCATTTTGGCTAAGAATTTTATCTTAGACAGAAAATAAGACAAAATGCTTAGATTTTTTGACTTAAGCATGCTTATCTCGTGTATGGAATACGGGCCCAGGACCCGAGCCTGAGGAAATGCCTCCACTTGTCCACCTTCCTCCTGGCCTCCACGACGCTGTCGCAGGAAGGCTCAGGAGAGAGCAGATAATTGAGGATCACTTTAATCGTTAAGGCATGTCTGTGTATGTATATACATATAGAAGGTAATTTTTCTTTTACCTGCATAGCAGAGCGAGACTAAAAGCGCTGCTTTTATGATCTGACAACGGCGGCTTTGTCAACATTAAAATCTTATCCAAGGTTAATTTTTGGTAATGTCATAACTATGAAAGTACATGAAACAGACATGAGAGGAATGAAAGATCACTTATTGTTTTGCACAAGTCTTAGGTCATAAGATCAACGTGAAAAAAGGTAATTTTGGGTCAACGAACATAGCATTTTATTGTCTTATGAGTGTTCTCTTTTTTGAGTACATTTAATAGTTTTTGTCTCGCTCACCAGAGGTGAAGGCGAGACTTAGGGATCCAAATGTCGTCCGTCCGTCACAAATCTAATGACACATAACTCCACAACCGTAAGTCGCTTTTCAACCAAACTTGGATGGTAGATGGACTTGGGGGACCTGCATGTTATGCTGCAGTTGGAGGTCACATGGTAAGGTCAAAGGTCATTTTCAGGTCAACGTTAAAGTTTACATGCAAGACTCTTATGACACCTAACTCTGCAACCGTAAGTCACTTTTCAACCAAATTTGGATGGTGGATGGACTTGGGGGACCTGCATGTTATGCTGCAGTCGGAGGTCACACGATAAGGTCAAAGGTCATTTTCAGGTCAACATTAAAATTTACGTGCAAGGCTCTTAAGGCAAGTGTTATTCCATCCCAGTCATATTACAATGAAGTTTCGATACAATTCTGTTGCATGCCCTCGCGAATCATGATATTTCTGGTTATTTCCATACGTGGGCGAGACACAAAATCGCTTTTGCCTTGTCTATGTCATCACTGCTGCTTTATTGATTCGCGTTATGCAGGCGAAACTGCTAGAGGCGTTCGATTTATCATGGGAAGGGCAGTGATTTTTTTATCTGAATGAAAATGTTTGAAATCTAGAACTTAACTACCCTGGATTCTATAGTGCAAATTTCATGCTTTTTCAATATTAAATATTGCTTACTTTGGTACATTAAAACACTCGCACATTTGTGCCAATTTTTTTTTTCAATCAGAATTTACACTAAGAAAATATCACAGACATGCCTTAATACATTAAAGTAAAGTAGCCACTCGAAACTATCTGCTCTGCCTCCAACCGTTCCTTCAGTAGCTGCAGAGGATATTTGGAAATCATGAAGCTGCCAAGGTACTTGTTATTTTTCCAGCAAGCAAGGTTTTCATGCAGCTACATTTACATCTGAATTACATTCTGAAAGATTGGGCCTTTGTTTCAGGGGGGGGGGTGGTGTTACACCCACAAATGTAATAATCGCCCACAAATGTAATAACGCCCACAAATGTAATAACACTTTACCCACAAATGTAATAACGCCCACAAATGTAATAACACTTTACCCACAAATGTAATAATTTCACCCACAAATGTAATAATGCACTTTACCCACAAATGTAATAATTTTTGATCGCCCACAAATGTAATAATGACTTTACCCACAAATGTCATAAATTTGAAGGGATTTTTGGCAAATCCGTTCTAAGCTAAAATCGTATAGTAATGCGTTCATTTAGCACAAACGTGCAAAGTCTAATTTCCTGACCCGGTTAATTAACAAATTATAATATAAGTCCAAAGTCTTTATTCCAAACCCGGTTTTTTCAAAAATTATAATATAAATCCAAAGTCTTTATTCCAGACCCGGTTGTTTACAAAATAATAATATGAGCCCAAAGTCTTTATTCCAGACCCGATTGTTTCAAAAATTATAATATAAGTCCAAAGTCTTTATTCCAGACCCGGTTGTTTCGAAAATTATAATATAAATCCAAAGTCTTTATTCCAGACCCTGTTGTTTCAAAAATTATAATATAAATCCAAAGTCTTTTTCCAGACCCTGTTGTTTCAAAAATTATAATATAAATCAAAAGTCTTTATTCCAGACCCGGTTGTTTAGAAAATAATAATATAAGTCCAAAGTCTTTATTCCAGACCCGGTTGTTTAAAAAATTATAATATAATCCAAAGTCTTTATTCCAGACCCGGTTGTTTCGAAAATAATAATATGAGCCCAAAGTCTTTATTCCAGACCCGGTTGTTTCAAAAATAATAATATGAGCCCAAAGTCTTTATTCCAGACCCGGTTGTTTCAAAAATTATAATATAAATCCAAAGTCTTTTTCCAGACCCTGTTGTTTCAAAAATTATAATATAAATGAAAAGTCTTTATTCCAGACCCGGTTGTTTAAAAAATAATCATATGATCCAAAAGTCTTTATTCTAGACCCGATTGTTTCAAAAATGATAATATAAGTCCAAAGTCTTTTCTCCAGACCCGGTTGTTTCAAAAATTATAATATAAATCCAAAGTCTTTTTCCAGACCCTGTTGTTTCAAAAATTATAATATAAATCAAAAGTCTTTATTCCAGACCCGGTTGTTTAAAAAATAATAATATAAGTCCAAAGTCTTTATTCCAGACCCGGTTGTTTAAAAAATAATCATATGAGCCAAAAGTCTTTATTCCAGACCCGATTGTTTCAAAAATTATTATATAAGTCCAAAGTCTTTATTCCAGACCCGGTTGTTTAAAAAATAATAATGCAAGTCCAAAGTCTTTTTCCAGACCCTGTTGTTTCAAAAATCATGATATGAATCCAAAATCTTTTTTCCAGACCCGGGTGTTTAAAAAAATCATGATATAAATCCAAAGTCTTTTTTCCAGACCCGGTTATTTCAAAAATTATAATTTTAGTCCAAAATGAGATACATTAATGATATTCCAGTGGAATA
The DNA here is from genome assembly GCF_018143015.1 of Lytechinus variegatus. Classification (NCBI taxonomy): domain Eukaryota; kingdom Metazoa; phylum Echinodermata; class Echinoidea; order Temnopleuroida; family Toxopneustidae; genus Lytechinus; species Lytechinus variegatus. The sequence continues at coordinate 3,692,891 of NC_054740.1, read as the reverse complement.
AAAATGAGAATCGAGCTTAGTCTTTTCTCCAGACGCTAATGGTAAATTGAAAATCAAGCATAGTCTTTGCTCCAGACCCGGTAACTAAAAGCTGAAGCTTTATAGTAATGTGTTTATATGGCACAAAAATGCGAAATCTTTTTTCCAGACCCGGTTAATTAAGAAATTATAATGTAAGTCCAAAGTCTTTTTTCCAGACCCATTTATTTCAAAAAAAATTATAATTATAAAAAACAAAGACCCACGATCCTATTTATGTTAAATAACATGGAAATGTAGCGTAGTCTTTCTGTCAGACCCAGTTATAAAAGTTATTAAAAACACAACAACAACAATAATACAAAGACCTCTTCAGAAAAACGTTGATTTGAATCAATAGAGAAAAATCAGCAAGCACAATGCTGAAGATTTCATCAAAATCGGATGTAAAATAAGAATGTTATGACATTTCAAAGTTTTGTTTATTTTTAACAAAATAGTTATATGAACGAGCCAGCTACATCCAAATGAGAGAGTCGATGATGTCACTCACTCTTTTGGTTTTCATTGTTTGAATTATACATTATTTCAATTTTTACGAATTTGACGATTAGGACCTCCTTGCCTAAAGCACAAAATGTTAAAATAATAAATTTCCACGTGTTGCAGGGAGGAATGAAACTTCATTTCACATGACAATGACGAGAAAATCAAAATATTTCATATTTCATTTAAGAAAATACAAAAGAAATAGTGAGTGAGTGATGTCATCAGTTCCTCATTTGCATACCGACCGAGATGTGCATATAACTGTTTTGTGAAATGAAGCGAAACATTAAAATGCCACAACTTTCTTATTTTACATCCGATTTTGATGAAATTTTCAGTGTTATGCTTGTTGAATTTTTCTCTTTTTATTCATATCAAGTTTTTGTTGGGGTGGACTTGTCCTTAAAAAAAAGATAATTTCTTGTATATTCCTTCCTTTTTTCTTTGAAAACACCTAAATAACAAAACATTAAAATACATATGAAAAAAACTGAGAAATAAGATATCAGTAAACAATAGGGGGATTACTTCCCGAAAACGATAAAGTTGTTGATTGACGATCTATGATATATTATATAAAAGAAAAACATTCTAAGAGGGGATAACCATTCCATTCCATGTTTTTATTTGGCAATAAGTCATGATTGACTATTTTTGCTACCCACTGTATGAGAAGTAGGGTAACGATTCTTATTATTTTTATTACTTCTTTTTGTCTCACCTGCATAGCAGAGTGAGACTATAGGCGCTGCTTTTCCGACGGCGGCGGCGGCGTCAACATCAAATCTTGACCTAAGGTTAAGTTTTTGAAATGACATCATAACTTAGAAAGTATAAGAACCTAGTTCATGAAACTTGGCCATAAGGTTAATCAAGTATTACTTAACATCCTATTAGAGTTTCACGTCACATGACCAAGGTCAAAGGTCATTTAGGGTCAATGAACTTAGACCATGTTGGGGGAATCAACATCAAAATCTTAACCTGAGGTTAAGATTTTGAAATATCATCATAACTTAAAAAATATATAGACCTAGTTCATTAAACTTGGACATAAGGTTAATCAAGTATCACTGAACATCCTGTGTGCATTTTAGGTCACATAACCAAGGTCAAAGGTCAATGAACTTTGGCCATAATGGGGTATCTGTTGAATTACCATCATAACTTTGCAAGTTCATTGATCTGACTTTTGAAACTTGGACATAAGAGTAATAAAGTATCACTGAATATCCTGTGCAAGTTTCAGGTCACATGATCAAGGTCATGTGAGGTCAATGAATTTTGACCACATTGGGGGTATTTGTTGAATTACCATCCTATCTCTGTAAGTGTATTGGTCTAGTTCATAAAACGTGGAAATAAGAGTAACCAAGTATCACTTAACATCTTGTGCGAGTTATAGTAGTTTTCAAAGTCAGCACTACTGCTATGTTGAATCGCGTCATGCAGGTGAGACGGTCAGAGGCATTCCACTTGTTTATTGTTATTATTAGGTGATCTGTCAATTGACAGATCACCTCTTATGTTTCTACGAATTTTCTTTTTTATTTATTTCTTTATTTATTCTTTTTATTTATTTTTCTTTTTCCACCCTTTTCTTGTTCCACCAAAATCATCAAAACTAATCAATCAATTTTCATCAAAATGTTATCAATTATGGACAGTTATCATACGATGTGTACGAAACAAGCTCAATGTCAAATGATCATCGTGACGTCATCTACGCGCCATTTTGTAAAATCACATTATCAATCATATCTTCATTATCAGTCATCAAAAGTTAACAATATTAACATGAAATCAACTTCAGATCAAGGGTCAACTGTCCATGTCATCAAAGGTCATTTTACAGGTCACGACGCGCATGTACGCGCGCGTCAAAATTTTAAAATGCTCAAAATCACTTTTTGATCAAAGTAGAGTACGAATCAGGTCATTCTAAGCATTTCAGAAATTTGCGCGCTCACAGGTTTTCGCGCGCGTTTACGCGCGTAACGTCCTTACGCAACGTACAACTGCACTTTATTTTACATCAATGCATTTTTTATGAAATTTCCAATAATTTGATACCTTAACCGACCTTCTACGACCAGTAATAAAGGAATGCGCCTCCGTCAAAGTTTGAATTACGCGCGCAAGCGCGCGTTCACAATAGGCCAAAAATGTGCAAAAACATGCTTTTACAAAATTCTATATAACTCTTCAGATAGTCCGTTGACCCCCAAATTTTCTTTTATATTCGGATAGAGTAGGACTTGTAGATGTGATTTCATGTCACATTTGACAATACATTTTATCATAACGTCTTCAAATTGGCGTCAAAACTAAAATTTTCAATTTTTGTTTCATGTCGTTTTAATAATTTTGCAAATATGACTATAACTCCGTAATCATTGGTCGTTTTTCGCCCGGTTTTCGACATATTGTAGTTGATTATATATTCTTCCAAATTATGTTACATTTTTATCATTTTGAGCAGGAGATCATCATAAATATTAACAATGTATAGAAGTATAATTTATGATAAAACTTTCACCTTAAAAATTCAATTTGAGGTTATATTTTATCGTTGCCTTGCAAGTGTATGGCAGTTACTATGGTCTGATGGTTAGTGCATCTTCCTTCTAATGCGAGGGTCCCTGGATCGAAACCCATCAGCATCTATTATTTTTTTTATTAAATTTTGTCTCATTTTGCGTGTAACCCCTATAAGCCAGTTTGGGGTACATTCTGCAAATGATAAGAAAAAGTTCGTTGGTACTAAAGTGACATGATTGTTTTATATTTGATGAGATATTAGTAACAACTTTCATGTCTTGATTATTCTTTTAGATTGTGCGATTCAATACATGCAAAAAAAAAACAACAATGCGTGTACTAGCAACTGGTATTTCAGAGTTGGCTATGTATTGTTATAAGAACACGGCTAACGCTGCAATCCAGAAAGAAATGCAACAAATGCCTCCGTCAGTGTTCATTGCTTTGCTATTCTATTCACCTGGTTTATGCAATTGCTCCAACCTGCTATGTAAGGCATGCTTGTATAATATCTTGCAATGAAATCTACGTATCGTCATGTAAGAAATGAAAAGTCCTTTGACGAAAATTGGAAACTGGTCCGTGGTTCTTGATTTAAATTTTTCAAAATTGGATTCAACATTTATTTCTAGCGTTTCGTCAACACTGTGCTCACTAATTCGTGTCGTCACTTGCAAAATTGGAATTTACATTTCTTAGAATAAGAAGATCTGTTTATACAACCTTCTTTTTCAGTGTCGTTCAACAGTATTCAACATGTCTTTTCAGTAATAAAACTACGCTTATCATCATGATGGTCATATTGATCTGCATTGACATATCATGATAACAAAATTAGATCGTGATCATGATCATAAGATTCAGAGACAAATCACCTAATTCGTCCGTAAGACGAATTAAAATTCTAGTTATCATTATCATCGTTATTATTATTATACAATAATAAATATGACCACATTTATTTGCCTTTTACCGAAACTGTGGCAGAGGTACTTAATAGGCCGATAATGTTTGATAAACTTACGAATTGTGGAAGTCGATAGAGACAATAATGGTCTATTAGGTTTACGATTAGGTTTACGGTGTAGACCTTTCTTCGATGTTTTTGACCATTTTGGACAGGCCAGCCGGTCTTGTCCGCCTTCATCACATTCAGGGCAGGAGAGAGCTGTTATATCTCTCAGTTACGCTCTGTCCTAATTTCTGAAGTCGGTGTCTTTCTTATAAAATCAAACCTGTATTTGATCTTTATGTCACAACTTGCTATCCATTATTAAAACACAACATTAGACCAGAGTTTATTATCCAATCAGATTTCCGAAAACAGCCATTATGCATTTACCATAATTATTTGTTGACACGGAGAGTTCGAGGTTTGCTGCCGTTTCTTCCCCCGAGCAATGGAGAAGACGTACACTTATACCGTAGCTGGTCCCAGCGTTCAGTTGGTCAATCACGAATTGGTAGTAGGATACATCTTCTTCCACGGGGACAAAACCGACACTCAACCACGATGTCGACGAAGGATGCTGGAGATAGACGTTGGACCCGCAGACTGGACCGTCACCATTGTAATCAAGATTCCATTCGATATGAATATACGAGTTCGTAACGTTAACTACTTCAGGTGGATTTTTCAAAGTTGGCAAGACTAGATAAGAGAGAAATTCAGGTAATTCATTAATTTTTATTTTTTTTATTTCCAGATTTTTAGCAACTTTGCTAAATTACAGTCGTTTTTATCTTTGTATCTTTGTATTGGCCTTTCATGCTTTGAAGTATAATGTGGCCAATTTAACCGGTGAAAAGAAAGCATTTTCTTCCAAGGTCTAGAGCTTTATACAAAATCGTCCCTTCACTAGAATGTTTAAGAGGGAAGGGGTGGGTCTTGCTTACACGAATTCCAATTACGAAAACGACATTGACAGTGAAGGGCCTGTTTAGTTCATATGGTAGCAATGTTGAATAAAGTAGGATATTATTGTTATTAGGTGATCTGTCAATTGACAGATCACCTCTTGTGTTTCTACGAATTTTCTTTTTTATTTATTTCTTTATTTATTCTTTTTATTAGGTGATCTGTCAAATTTGACAGATCACCTCTTATGTTTCTACGAATTTTCTTTTTTATTTATTTCTTTATTCTTTTTATTAGGTGATCTGTCAATTGACAGATCACCTCTTGTGTTTCTACGAATTTTCTTTTTTATTTATTTCTTTATTTATTCTTTTTATTAGGTGATCTGTCAATTATTGACAGATCACCTCTTGTGTTTCTACGAATTTTCTTTTTTATTTATTTCTTTATTCTTTTTATTTATTTTTCTTTTTCCACCCTTTTCTTGTTCCACCAAAATCATCAAAACTATTCAATCAATTTTCATCAAAATATTATCAATTATGGACAGTTATCATACGATGTGTACGAAACAAGTTCAACGTCAAATGGTCATCGTGACGTCATCTACGCGCCATTTTGTAAAATCACATTATCAACAATATCTCCATTATCAATCATCAAAAATTAACAATATTAACATCAAATTAACTTCAGATCAAGGGTCAACTGTCCATGTCATCAAAGGTCATTTACAGGTCACGACGCGCATGTACGCGCGCGTCAAAATTTTAAAATGCTCAAAATCACTTTTTGATCAAAGTAGAGTACGTTTCAGGTCATTCTAAGCATTTCAGGAATTTGCGCGCTCACAGGTTTTCGCGCGCGTTTACGCGCGTAACGTCTTTACGCAACACACAACTGCACTTTATTTTACATCAATGCATTCTTTTGAAATTCCCAATAATTTGATACCTTAACCGACCTTCTACGACCAGTAATGAAGGAATGCGCCTCCGTCAAAGTTTGAATTACGCGCGCAAGCGCGCGTTCACAATAGGCCAAAAATGTGCAAAAACATGCTTTTACAAAATTCTATATAACTCTTCAGATAGTCCGTTGACCCCCCAATTTTATTTTACATTCGGATAGAGTATGACTTCAAGATGTGATTTCATGTTCCATTTGACTCTAAATTTTATCATGACGTCATCAAAATGGCGTCGGAATTAAAATTTTCAATTTTTGTGTTATGACGTTTTAATAATTTTGCAAATTAGACTATAACTCCGTAATCATTGGTCGTTTTTCGCCCGGTTTTCGACATATTGTAGTTGGTTATATATTCTTCCAAATTATGTTGCAATCTTATCATTTTGAGCAGGAGATCATCATAAATATTAACAATGTTTAGAAGCATATTATTATGATAAAACTTGCCCTTGAAAAATTCAATTTGAGGTTATATTTTATCGTTGCCTTGCAATTGTACGGCAGTTACTATGGTCTGATGGTTAGTGCATCTGCCTTGTAATGCGAGGGACCCTGGATCGAAACCCATCAGGGTCTATTTTTTTTTATTTCTTTAATTTTGTCTTATTTTGGGTGTAACCCCATAAGCCAGTTTGGGGTTCCATTCTGTGCATAATAAAAAGTTCATTCGTACTAAAGTGACATAATTGTTTTATATTTAATGAGATATTAGCAACAACCTTGATGTCTTTCTTATTCTTTTGGATTGTGCGTTTCAATACATCCATAAAAAACAACAATGAGTGCACTAGCAACTGGTATTTCAGAGTTGGCTATGTATTGTTATAAGAACACGGCTAACGCTGCATTCCAGAAAGAAATGCTACAAATGCCTCCGTCAGTGTTCATTGCTTTGCTATTCTATTCACCTGGTCGAAGTTTCTCTATCCTGCTATGTAAGACATGCTTGCATATCTAGCATTCAAACCTACCTATCGTAATGTAAGAAATCAAAGTTCATTTGGTCAACATTGCTCATGAGGTAACTCAAATCTGGTCTGTGGATACTGATTTGAAATTTTCAAAACTGGATTCTAGATTCTTGCATTTCGTCAACACTTTACTCACTATTTTGTGTCGTCACTTGCAAAATTGGAATTTACATTTCTTTGCATAAGATCTGTTTATACAACCTTCTTTTTCAGTGTCGTTCGACAGTATTCAACATGTCTTTTCATTAATAAAACTACGCTTATCATCATAATGGTCATATGGATCTGCATTAACAGGGTGTTAATAACAAACAGACTATCGTGATCATGATCATGAGATTCACAGACAGATCACCTAATTCGTCCGTAAGACGAATTAAAATTCTAGTTTCTTTATTCTTTTTATTAGGTGATCTGTCAATTATTGACAGATCACCTCTTGTGTTTCTACGAATTTTCTTTTTTATTTATTTCTTTATTTATTCTTTTTATTTATTTTTCTTTTTCCACCCTTTTCTTGTTCCACCAAAATCATCAAAACTATTCAATCAATTTTCATCAAAATATTATCAATTATGGACAGTTATCATACAATGTGTACGAAACAAGTTCAACGTCAAATGGTCATCGTGACGTCATCTACGCGCCATTTTGTAAAATCACATTATCAACAATTTCTCCATTATCAATCATCAAAAATTAACAATATTAACATCAAATTAACTTCAGATCAAGGGTCAACTGTCCATGTCATCAAAGGTCATGTACAGGTCACGACGCGCATGTACGCGCGCGTCAAAATTTTAAAATGCTCAAAATCACTTTTTGATCAAAGTAGAGTACGAATCAGGTCATTCTAAGCATTTCAGAAATTTGCGCGCTCACAGGTTTTTGCGCACGTTTACGCGCGTAATGTCCTCACGCAACGTACAACTGCACTTTATTTTACATCAATGCATTCTTTATAAAATTTCCAATAATTTGATACCTTAACCGACCTTCTACGACCAGTAATGAAGGAATGCGCCTCCGTCAAAGTTTGAATTACGCGCGCAAGCGCGCGTTCACAATAGGCCAAAAATGTGCAAAAACATGCTTTTACAAAATTCTATATAACTCTTCAGATAGTCCGTTGACCCCCAAATTTTCTTTTATATTCGGATAGAGTAGGACTTGTAGATGTGATTTCATGTCACATTTGACAATACATTTTATCATAACGTCTTCAAATTGGCGTCAAAACTAAAATTTTCAATTTTTGTTTCATGTCGTTTTAATAATTTTGCAAATATGACTATAACTCCGTAATCATTGGTCGTTTTTCGCCCGGTTTTCGACATATTGTAGTTAATTATATATTCTTCCAAATTATGTTACATTTGAAATATTTTGAGCAGGAGATCATCATAAATATTAACAATGTATAGAAGTATAATTTATGATATAACTTTCACCTTAAAAATTCAATTTGAGGTTATATTTTATCGTTGCCTTGCAAGTGTGTGGCAGTTACTATGGTCTGATGGTTAGTGCATCTACCTTGTAATGCGAGGGTCCCTGGATCGAAACCAATCAGCATCTATTTTTTTTTTTTATTTTGTCTCATTTTGCGTGTAACCCCTATAGACAGTTTGGGGTTCATTCTGCAAATGATAAGAAAAAGTTCGTTGGTACTAAAGTGACATGATTGTTTTATATTTAATTTAATGAGATATTAGTAACAACCTTGATGTCTTGATTATTCTTTTAGATTGTGCGATTCAATACATGCAAAAAAAAACAACAAAGCGTGTACTAGCAACTGGTATTTCAGAGTTGGCTATGTATTGTTATAAGAACACGGCTAACGCTGCACTCCCGAAAGAAATGCAACAAATGCCTCCGTCAGTGTTCATTGCTTTGCTATTCTATTCACCTGGACTCTGCAATTGCTCCAACCTGCTATGTAAGGCATGCTTGTATAATATCTTGCAATGAAATCTACATATCGTCATGTAAGAAATTAAATGTCATTTAGTCATTACTGCTCATGAGGCAAATAAATACTGGTCAATGCATACTGGTTTAATTTTTTTTTTCAAAACTGGATTCTAGAATCTTGCTTTCGTCAACACTATGCTCACTATTTCGTGTTATTACTTGCTAAATTGGAATTGACATTCTTTAGAAAAACAAGATTTACAAAACCTTTTATTTTAATGTTTTTCAACAGTATTTAACAGGTCCTTTCTTGGTAAAACTACGTTTATTGTGATGATATTCATATTGATCTGCATTGAAATGATGATCATGATTAAAAAAATAGATCGTGATCGTGATCATGAGATTCACAGACAGATCACCTAATTCGTCCGTAAGACGAATTAAAATTCTAGTTTCTTGTATATTCATTCCTTTTTTTATGAAAAAAAACACAAAACCTTTAAATACATATAAAACAAAAAACTGAGGAATAAGATATCAGCACACAATATGGGGATTACTTCCCGTAAACGATAAGGTTGTTGATCGACGATCTATGAGATATTATATAAAAGAAAATCATTCTAGCAAGAGTGGATAAAGTTTTAACAAGTTCTTCGGTACTTTAAATTTTCAGTGTACCAAGCACCATTTGTAATATATTCAGCATTTTTTTTATTAGTTACAATTCCAATAATCTCAGTGGCCTAAGATATATTTTCTGGGGTTATATTGACCCGTTAAGTAAAGAGAGAGAGAGAGAGGATTTATGTGATCAAGAAGTGATAAGATAGGAAAAAAAATGATTTGAAATGACTGAAAGAGAGACAGGCAAAGAAAGAAGAGCCCCCTCCCACACCCGTACCAGAGTTACGGAGTTAGGCTGTCCCGTCGGTGGATTCAGGTCCATCAACATCTTGAGGTTTAATCTTTCCAGGGGGCAAACGTGTGTGGGTGTGTGTGTTTGAGTTTTGTCAGACGTGTCTCAATCAGATATGATTATTTACGTCTAGGACCGACCTTTAACGTCACCATCCGAAAGACGTGACCAGGGCTCGAACCTCTGCATCAATTTGTAACTTCCCCACATAGCTTGGATTACAGGCGCACAACGCCCAGTCTTTAAATATGGTGTAGTCTTTGCTCTAGACCCATGCAGTTATTTCAAAATAGGAAATTATTAGAAACGATAAAAACAGACAAACTATATTAACAAAGACGCCACAATATCATTGATGTAGAATAACGTTGTTGTTGTTGTTATTTTGGGTTTTTAAGGCGCGTACCATTCAGATCTGAATATTTACACCTTTTATTAATTTGACGTTTTTGTGGTATTCAATTCAATTCATTTCAATTTTATTTATTTCACTTCCATCAAACAAAACCAAGTTGTGTACCAATAGCAATCGGGTCTGGAATAAAGACTTTAGGCTCATATGATTATTTTGTTAACAACCGGGTCTGGAATAAAGACTATGTACTTATATTATAATTTTTTAAACAACCGGGTCTGGAATAAAGACTTTGGGCTCATATTATTATTTTTTAAACAACCGGGTCTGGAATAATGACTTTGGATTTATATTATAATTTTTGAAACAACCGGGTCTGGAGAAAAGACTTTGGACTTATATTATTATTTTTGAAACAATCGGGTCTGGAATAAAGACTTTGGACTTATATTATTATTTTTAAACAACCGGGTCTGGAATAAAGACTTTGGATTTATATTATAATTTTTTAAACAACCGGGTCTGGAATAAAGACTTTGGGCTCATATTATTATTTTTTAAACAACCGGGTCTGGAATAAAGACTTTGGATTATATTATAATTTTTGAAAAAACTGGTCTGGAAAAAGACTTTGGACTTAAATTATAATTTTTAAAACAACCGGGTCTGGAGAAAAGACTTTGGACTTATATTATCATTTTTGAAGCAACCGGGTCTGGAATAAAGACTTTGGATTTATATTATAATTTTTGAAAAAACAGGGTCTGGAAAAAGACTTTGGATTTAAATTATAATTTTTAAACAATCGGATCTGGAATAAAGACTTTGGACTTATATTATTATTTTTAAACAACCGGGTCTGGAATAAAGACTTTGGATTTATATTATAATTTTTTAAACAACCGGGTCTGGAATAAAGACTTTGGATTTATATTATAATTTTTGAAAAAACTGGTCTGGAAAAAGACTTTGGACTTAAATTATAATTTTTAAACAACCGGTCTGGAGAAAAGACTTTGGACTTATATTATCATTTTTGAAACAACCGGGTCTGGAATAAAGACTTTGGATTTATATTATAATTTTTGAAAAAACAGGGTCTGGAAAAAGACTTTGGATTTAAATTATAATTTTAAACAACCGGTCTGGAGAAAAGACTTTGGACTTATATTATCATTTTTGAAACAACCGGGTCTGGAGAAAAGACTTTGGACTTATATTATCGTTTTTGAAACAATCGGATCTGGAATAAAGACTTTGGACTTATATTATTATTTTTAAACAACCGGGTCTGGAATAAAGACTTTGGATTATATTATAATTAAAAAAAAAAAACAGGGTCTGAAAAAAGACTTTGGATTTATATGAAATTTTTGAAACAATCGGGTCGGGAATAAAGACTTTGGACTTATATTATTATTTTTGAAACAATCGGGTCTGGAATAAAGACTTTGGACTTATATTATTACTTTTTAAACAACCGGGTCGGGAATAAAGACTTTGGATTTATATTATAATTTTTGAAAAAACAGGGTCTGGAAAAAGACTTTGGATTTAAATTATAATTTTTGAAACAATCGGGTCGGGAATAAAGACTTTGGACTTACATTATTATTTTTTAAAACAACCGGGTCTGGAATAAAAACTTTGGATTTATATTATAATTTTTGAAACAACAGGGTCTGGAAAAAGACTTTGGACTTATATTATCATTTTTAAACAATCGGGTCTGGAATAAAGACTTTAGGCTCATATGATTATTTTGTTAGCAACCGGGTCTAGAATAAAGACTATGTACTTATATTATAATTTTCTAAACAACCGGGTCTGGAATAAAGACTTTGGGCTCATATTATTATTTTTGAAACAACCGGGTCTGGAATAATGACTTTGGATTTATATGAAATTTTTGAAACATCCGGGTCTGGAAAAAGACTTTGGATTTATATTATAATTTTTGAAACAACCGGTCTGGAGAAAAGACTTTGGACTTATATTATCATTTTTGAAACAATCGGGTCTGGAATAAAGACTTTGGACTTATATTATTATTTTTTAAACAACCGGGTCTGGAATAAAGTCTTTGGATTTATATTATAATTTTTTAAACAACCGGGTCTGGAAAAAAGACTTTGGATTTATATTATAATTTTTGAAACAACCGGGTCTGGAGAAAAGACTTTGGACTTATATTATTATTTTTGAAACAATCGGGTCTGGAATAAAGACTTTGGACTTAAATTATAATTTTTAAACAACCGGGTCTGGAGAAAAGACTTTGGACTTATATTATCATTTTTGAAACAACCGGGTCTGGAATAAAGACTTTGGATTTATATTATAATTTTTGAAAAAACAGGGTCTGGAAAAAGACTTTGGATTTATATTATAATTTTTAAAACAACCGGGTCTGGAGAAAAGACTTTGGACTTATATTATCATTTTTGAAACAACCGGGTCTGGAGAAAAGACTTTGGACTTATATTATCGTTTTTGAAACAATCGGGTCTGGAATAAAGACTTTGGACTTATATTATTATTTTTAAACAACCGGGTCTGGAATAAAGACTTTGGATTTATATTATAATTTAAAAAAAAAAACAGGGTCTGAAAAAAGACTTTGGATTTATATGAAATTTTTGAAACAATCGGGTCGGAATAAAGACTTTGGACTTATATTATTATTTTTGAAACAATCGGGTCTGGAATAAAGACTTTGGACTTATATATTACTTTTTAAACAACCGGGTCGGGAATAAAGACTTTGGATTTATATTATAATTTTTGAAAAAACAGGGTCTGGAAAAAGACTTTGGATTTAAATTATAATTTTTGAAACAATCGGGTCGGGAATAAAGACTTTGGACTTACATTATTATTTTTTAAACAACCGGTCTGGAATAAAAACTTTGGATTTATATTATAATTTTTTGAAACAACAGGGTCTGGAAAAAGACTTTGGACTTATATTATCATTTTTAAACAATCGGGTCTGGAATAAAGACTTTAGGCTCATATGATTATTTTGTTAGCAACCGGGTCTAGAATAAAGACTATGTACTTATATTATAATTTTCTAAACAACCGAGTCAGGAATAAAGACTTTGGGCTCATATTATTATTTTTGAAACAACCGGGTCTGGAATAATGACTTTGGATTTATATGAAATTTTTGAAACATCCGGGTCTGGAAAAAGACTTTGGATTTATATTATAATTTTTGAAACAACCGGTCTGGAGAAAAGACTTTGGACTTATATTATTATTATTGAAACAATCGGGTCTGGAATAAAGACTTTGGACTTATATTATTATTTTTTAAACAACCGGGTCTGGAATAAAGACTTTGGATTTATATTATAATTTTTTAAACAACCGGGTCTGGAAAAAAGACTTTGGATTTATATTATAATTTTTGAAAAAACTGGTCTGGAAAAAGACTTTGGATTTAAATTATAATTTTTAAACAACCAGGTCTGGAGAAAATACTTTGGACTTATATTATTATTTTTTAAACAACCGGGTCTGGAATAAGACTTTGGATTTATATTATAATTTTTGAAAAAACAGGGTCTGGAAAAAGACTTTGGATTTAAATTATAATTTTAAACAACCTGATCTGGAGAAAAGACTTTGGACTTATATTATCATTTTTGAAACAACCGGATCTGGAATAAAGACTTTGGACTTATATTATTATTTTTTAAACAACCGGTCTGGAATAAAGACTTTGGATTTATATTATAATTTTTGAAAAAACAGGGTCCGGAAAAAGACTTTGGATTTATATGAAATTTTTGAAACATCGGGTCTGGAAAAAGACTTTGGATTTATATTATAATTTTTGAAACAACAGGGTCTGGAGAAAAGACTTTGGACTTTTATTATCATTTTTGAAACAACGGGTCTGGAGAAAAGACTTTTTACTTATATTATCGTTTTTGAAACAATCGGGTCTGGAATAAAGACTTTGGACTTATATTATTATTTTTTAAACAACCGGGTCTGGAATAAAGACTTTGGATTTATATTATAATTTTTGAAACAACAGGGTCTGGAAAAAGACTTTGGATTTATATGAAATTTTTTAATCATCCGGGTCTGGAAAAAAGACTTTGGATTTATATTATAATTTTTGAAACAACAGGGTCTGGAAAAAGACTTTGGATTTATATTATAATTTTGAAACAACCGGGTCTGGTGAAAAGAATTTGGACTTATATTATCATTTTTGAAACAATCGGGTCTGGAATAAAGATTTTAGGCTCATATGATTATTTTTTAAACAACCGGGTCTGGAATAAAGACTTTGTACTTATATTATAATTTTTTAAACAACCGGGTCTGGAATAAAGACTTTGGCTCATATTATTATTTTTGAAACAACCGCGTCTGGAATAATGACTTTGGATTTATATTATTTTTTTTAAACATCCGGGTCTGGAAAAAGACTTGGATTTTTTTATAATTTTTGAAACAACCGGGTCTGGAGAAAAGACTTTGGACTTATCTTTCATTTTTGAAACAATCGGGTCTGGAATAAAGACTTTAGGCTCATATGATTATTTTGTTAACAACCGGGTCTGGAATAAAGACTTTGTACTTATATTATAATTTTCTAAACATCCGGGTCTGGAAAAAGACTTTGGATTTATATTATAATTTTTGAAACAACCGGGTCTGGAGAAAAGACTTTGGACTTATATTATTATTATTGAAACAATCGGGTCTGGAATAAAGACTTTGGACTTATATTATTATTTTTTAAACAACCGGGTCTGGAATAAAGACTTTGGATTTATATTATATTTTTTTAAACAACCGGGTCTGGAATAAAGACTTTGGATTTATATTATAATTTTTGAAAAAACAGGGTCTGGAAAAAGACTTTGGATTTATATTATAATTTTTTAACAACCGGGTCTGGAGAAAAGACTTTGGACTTATATTATCATTTTTGAAACAACCGGGTCTGGAATAAAGACTTTGGATTTATATTATAATTTTTGAAACAACCGGTCTGGTGAAAAGACTTTGGACTTATATTATCATTTTTAAACAATCGGGTCTGGAATAAAGACTTTAGGCTCATATGATTATTTTGTTAACAACCGGGTCTGGAATAAAGACTATGTACTTATGTTATAATTTTCTAAACAACCGAGTCAGGAATAAAGATTTTGGGCTCATATTATATTTTTGAAACAACCGGGTCTGGAATAATGACTTTGGATTTATATTAAATTTTTGAAACATCCGGGTCTGGAAAAAGACTTTGGATTTATATTATAATTTTTGAAACAACCGGGTCTGGAGAAAAGACTTTGGACTTATATTATTATTATTGAAACAACCGGTCTGGAATAAAGACTTTGGATTTATATTATAATTTTTGAAAAAACTGGTCTGAAAAAAGACTTTGGATTTAAATTATATTTTTAAACAACCGGGTCTGGAGAAAGACTTTGGACTTATATTATCATTTTTGAAACAACGGGTCTGGAGAAAAGACTTTGGACTTATATTATTATTTTTTAAACAACCGGGTCTGGAATAAAGACTTTGGATTTATATTATAATTTTTGAAAAAACAGGGTCTGGAAAAAGACTTTGGATTTAAATTATAATTTTAAACAACCGGGTCTGGAGCAAAGACTTTGGACTTATATTATCATTTTTGAAACAACCGGGTCTGGAGAAAAGACTTTTTACTTATCTTATCGTTTTTGAAACAATCGGTCTGGAATAAAGACTTTGGACTTATATTATTATTTTTTAAACAACCGGGTCTGGAATAAAGACTTTGGACTTATATTATCATTTTTGAAACAACCGGGTCTGGAGAAAAGACTTTTTACTTAACTTATCGTTTTTGAAACAATCGGGTCTGGAATAAAGACTTTGGATTCATATTATAATTTTTGAAAAAACAGGGTCTGGAAAAAGACTTTGGATTTATATGAATTTTGAAACATCCGGTTCTGGAAAAGACTTTGGATTTATATTATAATTTTTGAAACAACAGGGTCTGGAAAAAGACTTTGGATTTATATTATAATTTTTGAACAATCGGGTCTGGAATAAAGATTTTAGGCTCATATTATTAATTTTTAAACAACCGGGTCTGGAATAAAGACTTTCGGCTCATATTATTATTTTTGAAACAACCGCGTCTGGAATAATGACTTTGGATTAATATTATTTTTTTTAAAACATCCGGGTCTGGAAAAAGACTTGGATTTTTTTATAATTTTTGAAACAACCGGTTCTGGAGAAAAGACTTTGGACTTATATTATCTTTTTGAAACAATCGGGTCTGGAATAAAGACTTTAGGCTCATATGATTATTTTGTTAACAACCGGGTCTGGAATAAAGACTTTGTACTTATATTATAATTTTCTAAACAACCGAGTCAGGAATAAAGACTTTGGGCTCATATTATTATTTTTGAAACAACCGGGTCTGGAATAATGACTTTGGATTTATATTAAATTTTTGAAACATCCGGGTCTGGAAAAAGACTTTGGATTTATATTATAATTTTTTAAACAACCGGTCTGGAGAAAAGACTTTGGACTTATATTATCATTTTTGAAACAATCGGGTCTGGAATAAAGACTTTGGACTTATATTATTATTTTTTAAACAACCGGTCTGGAATAAAGACTTTGGATTTATATTATAATTTTTGAAACAACAGGGTCTGGAAAAAGACTTTGGATTTATATTATAATTTTTAAACAACCGGGTCAGGAGAAAAGACTTTGGACTTATATTATCATTTTTGAAACAACCGGGTCTGGAATAAAGACTTTGGATTTATATTATAATTTTTGAAACAACCGGGTCTGGAGAAAAGACTTTGGACTTATATTATCATTTTTGAAACAATCGGGTCTGGAATAAAGACTTTATTCTCATATGATTATTTTGTTAAACAACCGGGTCTGGAATAAAGACTTTGTACTTTTATTATAATTTTTGAAACAACCGGGTCTGGAATAAAGACTTTGGCTCATATTATTATTTTTGAAACAACCGGGTCTGGAATAAAGACTTTGGATTTATATTATAATTTTTTAAACAACCGGGTCTGGAATAAAGACTTTGGATTTATATTATAATTTTTGAAAAAACAGGGTCTGGAAAAAGACTTTGGATTTAAATTATAATTTTTAAACAACCGGGTCTGGAGAAAAGACTTTGGACTTATATTATCATTTTTGAAACAACCGGGTCTGGAATAAAGACTTTGGATTTATATTATATTTTTGAAACAACCGGGTCTGGAATAAAGACTTTGGATTTATATTATAATTTTTGAAAAAACTGGTCTGGAAAAAGACTTTGGATTTAAATTATAATTTTTAAACAACCGGGTCTGGAGAAAAGACTTTGGACTTATATTATCATTTTTGAAACAAACCGGGTCTGGAGAAAAGACTGGACTTATATTATTATTTTTTAAACAACCGGGTCTGGAATAAAGACTTTGGATTTATATTATAATTTTTGAAAAAACAGGGTCTGGAAAAAGACTTTGGATTTAAATTATAATTTTAAACAACCTGATCTGGAGAAAAGACTTTGGACTTATATTATCATTTTTGAAACAACCGGATCTGGAATAAAGACTTTGGACTTATATTATTATTTTTAAACAACCGGGTCTGGAATAAAGACTTTGGATTTATATTATAATTTTTGAAAAAACAGGGTCCGGAAAAAGACTTTGGATTTATATGAAATTTTTGAAACATCGGGTCTGGAAAAAGACTTTGGATTTATATTATAATTTTTGAAACAACAGGGTCTGGAGAAAAGACTTTGGACTTTTATTATCATTTTTGAAACAACCGGGTCTGGAGAAAGAGACTTTTTCCTTATTTATCGTTTTTGAAACAATCGGATCTGGAATAAAGACTTTGGACTTATATTATTATTTTTTAAACAACCGGGTCTGGAATAAAGACTTTGGATTTATATTATAATTTTTGAAAAAACGGGTCTGGAAAAAGACTTTGGATTTATATTGAAATTTTTGAATCATCCGGGTCTGGAAAAAGAATTTGGATTTATATTATAAATTTTGAAACAACCGGGTCTGGTGAAAAGAATTTGGACTTATATTATCATTTTTGAAACAATCGGGTCTGGAATAAAGATTTTAGGCTCATATGATTATTTTTTAAACAACCGGGTCTGGAATAAAGACTTTGGACTTATATTATAATTTTTTAAACAACCGGGTCTGGAATAAAGACTTTCGGCTCATATTATTATTTTTGAAACAACCGCGTCTGGAATAATGACTTTGGATTTTATTATTTTTTTTAAACATCTCGGGTCTGGAAAAAGACTTGGATTTTTTTATAATTTTTGAAACAACCGGGTCTGGAGAAAAGACTTTGGACTTATCTTTCATTTTTGAAACAATCGGGTCTGGAATAAAGACTTTAGGCTCATATGATTATTTTGTTAACAACCGGGTCTGGAATAAAGACTTTGTACTAATATTATAATTTTCTAAACATCCGGGTCTGGAAAAAGACTTTGGATTTATTTTAATTTTTGAAACAACCGGGTCTGGAGAAAAGACTTTGGACTTATATTATTATTTATTGAAACAATCGGGTCTGGAATAAAGACTTTGGACTTATATTATTATTTTTTAAACAACCGGGTCTGGAATAAAGACTTTGGATT